>NW_022436961.1:6917577-7501476 GCF_009761245.1 Sapajus apella | reverse complement strand
GAGTTTCACTCTTGTTACCCAGGCTGGAGTGCAGTGGCACGATCTCGGCTCACTGCAACCTCCGCCTCCTGGGTTCAGGCAATTCTCCTACCTCAGCCTCCCAGGTAGCTGGGACTACAGGCGTGTGCCACCATGCCCAGCTAATTTTTATGTTTTTAGTAGAGGCGGGGCTTCACCATGTTGACCAGGATGGTCTCGATCTCTTGACATAGTGATCCACCTGCCTCCGCCTCCCAAAGTGCTGGGATTAGAGGCATGAGCCACCGCACGTGGCCCGAACTATTTTATTTCACATTTCCTTCAGGTTTGTTCAAATGTCCTTTCTTACAGCCCAATAGATCCTTGTTTAAATGATGTGTCCTATGGGGAGCTTCTTGATGATTCGATTTTAAGCTGCACTCATAACAGGGCCCAAGCTCTTACTTGTGTTGTCAGCTGACAGAATTTATAAATTATTTATTTATTTATTTAGACACAGGGTCTTACCCTGTCTCTCATGTGTGATCATGCAGCCTCGATGTCCCACCTCAGCCTCCCAAGGAGCTGGGACCACAGCCCACCGCCATACCCAGACAATATTTAATTTTTTTAGTGACGGGGTCTCCCTGTAATTGCCCAACCTGGTCTCAAACTCCTGCTCTCAAGCAGTCCTCCTACCTTGGCCTCCCAAAGTGCTGGGATTACAGATGTGAGGCATCACGCCCAGACTACATTTGTTTATGTTTGCTAGAATGTAAGAGGACTTGGGATGGCTTGTTTACTGCCATTTTCTCAATGCTCCAAATGGTATCTAAGAGTAGCCCTCAGTAAATATTTGTTGAATGGAGTGGGTGAAATCTACATTCTATACCATGGCATAAAAAGTCCTTCATGTTATGAACCTTGCCTTGTATCTTACCTATATTCTCTGCTTCCCGTAATACGTAAACTTCACTCAGTTTCAACTACTTAGAGTTCCTTAAAGACACTAGGTTCCCCTTCACCTCTGGCCACATATTCTTACTATTCCTGGAATTTCCTTGCTTCCTTTGTTTGCCTTTCAAATGCTTGCTCCTTCTCCGCTGAAGTTTCTTTCTCTGTGTAACTCCTTGACTCTTTCAGCAGACTTCAGTCTCCCTGCTCTAAATACCTCCTCCCCACATTCTTCTTAGGATAGCCCCTAGAATGTCCAGGAAAAATTCATTTTTCAGTGCTGTGTTTTTCCACCAGTGTCTGAGCTCTTCGAAGATTTAATGATGTCTTTCCTCTTTGTATCGCTGATATTTAGCCAGTTTAATGAATAATTTGAACTCAATAAATTATGGAGTGTTCAAAGAAAATAATAGAAAACAAAAGAGAGAAGGAAAAGGTAGGAAGAGAGGAGAAAAAAGAAAATAGCTAGAAAAGAAAAATAAAATAAATATTTAGATAAATATTGATATATAAATTTAGTCCCTCAAAAGTGAAGAGTCCAAGGTCTCAGAAAATAATCTAGTTAATTCATGGCTACCTTCAATTGTTAAATCTAGGGCTTATTTCGATTAAAATTTTTTCAATTCTTGCTCTCCATCTCTGTGTGTGAGAGAGAGAAAGAGCAAGAAAGAGCAGAGATACTGTTTCTAAATGGAAAAAAAAGATCATATATGCTAAAAGCAAAATTCCAACCAAATTGAATTTAAGGAGTTTAAATGAGCAATGAATGATTTGAGGTAGCCCCCAGAATCACAGCAGATTCAGACAGACTCCAGGGGTGCCTCTTGGTCAGAACAAATTTATAGACAAAAAAAGGAAAGTGATGTAAAGAAACAGGAAGTGAGTTACAGAAACAGCTGGATTGTTTACAGCTCGGTGTTTGCTTTATTTGAATACAGTTTGAACACTCAGCATTGTATGAGCAGTTGAAGTATGGCTGCTGGGATTGGCCAAGACTCAACTATTGTTACAGGTGCATGTCCCTAAGATAGGTTTTCAGTCTTGGTAAGCTATTAAGTTAGGTTGCAGTTAGGACTCAAATACAGAATTTCAGAGTCCTTTTCAGGCCATATTTAGTTTGCTTTAACATATGGAAGAAAAATATATTCCTAAATAGTAGTTTGAGTATAAACTCATAACACATTTAAGTACAAACAAATAGTAATACACACACGCACATGTACATATCCATATGATGTTTGTTAGACATATAATTCATTTCCTCATAATTTATTTTAATGATGGAAAACCCATTTACCACATGATCAGATGTGAAGATAACTTTTTTTGTGTGACACCTAGTAAAATCCCCCAGTTTTCCCTTATTTCAGCTTCATTCCTTCTTTAACCAATTTTTTCTTTTGAAGTTGCGCAGACCAAGAATAATAGAGAGGAAACTTATGAGATCGTTATGTTAATTGTGTTATTTCTACTTCATATTTTATAAAGCTTTGACGTCTCGAGGGCCTCTCTGGCCTGGGAGAGACTGTCTCTCGAAAGGTTATCTAATTTCTAGACATAGCAAATGCGACCTCCTCACCCCAGCCCACCCACCCTGTGAACGTGCCTTTCATTTGTAAACCAAGAAGCTAAAGCTTTTATCTCCCACCTCCTCCTTTATGTAACTCTCAGATATCAAGTCAACATTTCCCCTGCCCTGAAGTATCCCTGGTCAGGTACTAAACAACTAGAGACCACCCCTGCAGCCCAGAGCCTGCTGAAATTATTCCAACTGCCTAATCCTCGGCTTGATCAAACTTGCCCACTTTGTCTCACCCATTTCTTCCCAAGGAAACCACAGTGAAGGCTCTGAGCCATGCTTTTCCCTTCTTCCTTCCTTCTGCTTCCTGAATGAACCGGCTACTTCCGTATGTGGTCCTGTGTTCCCTTCTCTTGGGAACTGTGAGTAATAAAACTTTGTGTGTCATCATTCAGTCACTTCTATAAAGTAAATCTAGGTATAATCAAGAAATAGTTTTGTATAGGTAAAACAAAACTAGTAATGAATCTTTGAATAATACGATTAATTTTAATTATCAGTACTCTGCCTGCTCCTTTCCCTCAAGACTTTCATGTAATAGTAATCAAACCAGTAAAATCAAGAATTACCTCTAATATTAATCACACTAGAATGCAGGGAGCTATGAGGGAAAGAAATGAAAGAATTCCCTGGGAAACACTGCAATACGTGTTCACATCATTCTTTGGAACAATACTTTGGACAAAAATCCATTTAACTTGTTCTCAGTCATCACAGTTGTTTTCTTGAATCATAAAACTCCCATTATGAAATAAACCCTGACATTAACTTGATTAGTATAATCATAAATCTCAGCAGCCACATGCATGCTTTAAACTGCCGTTTTTCAGGCCACAATTATAGATTCTATTATTTTCCCTACCTATAGCAGTAATTAGATATTATTTCAATGCACAACCAATTTTTGTCAGTATTTTTTAAAGCCATGTAAAAGACTCATTGGTGTAAAACCACAGACACAAAGTTATGAGAGTTCAGTGGCAATATATTAATTTTGTTGATTATTTATGAACTCAATTGAAAACAAACCGAAATTATTCATGGCCTTTGTTATGAAGGTATATACTCCCATTTACACATAGCTTTCTTTGAATGTTTACATGTATGGGCGTATCTACTGTTGGGGCTCAGAAACTGATATCTCAAAATATGGTGCTTTGAACTGAAGAAATCTTAATATCTCTTTGGCTTTTTTTACCACTCCTGTCTCCCAATCGTCTGTCTCTCACAATGCACCAGATGCAGTTGTTCTCCGAAGTTCCTTTATCTGCCTAAAGATCAGACCTACCAAAGAAGACAGCAGTTACCTGTGGGCCCCTTTCTTGTGTGTTCACTAACTGAATTCATACTGTTACAGGAAAGGGGTCTCGATCCAGACCCCAAGAGAGGGTTGTTGGATCTCAGGCAAGAAAGAAGTAAGGGTGAGTCCTTAGAGTGAAAGCAAGTTTATTAAGAAATTAAAGGAATAATGAATGGCTACTCTATAGACAGAGCAGACCCAAGGGCTCCTGGTTGTCCATTTTTATGGTTATTTCTTGATGACATGCTAAACAAGGGGTGGGTTATTCATGCCTCCCCTTTAGACCATATAAGGTAGCTTCCTGACTTTGCCATGGTATTTGTAAAATATCATGGCACTGGTGGGAGTGTAGCAGTGAGGACGACCACAGGTCACACTCGCAGCCATCTTGATTTTGGTGGGTTTTAGCCAGCTTCTTTACTGTAACCTGTTTTATCAGCAACATCTTTATGACCTGTATCTTGTGCTGACCTCCTTTGTCACCCTATGACTACGAATGCCTTAACCGTCTGAGAATGCAGCCAAGTAAGTTTCAGCCTCATTTTACTCAGCTCCTATTCATCATGCAGTTGCTCGGGTTCAAATGCCTCTGACAATATTTCAGGAAGAAAGACATAAGTCTGTCAACACACCTGGGCAGACTTTTGTCACAAACCATTCTCTGCTCTTTGAATCCAACAGCCTTTGGCCCAGGCCATTATACGTTCCTTAAGCCTGTTGAATTCCCCTAAAAATTATTTACTACCTCCTAAAATCATCCAGACTTCCCATTTCCATCTCCCTGAAAAATAGGATACATAATCATCTATACCCATTGTGTGGTGGCATAATTACTCTCCCCCATGCACACTAACAAATTTGTGTGCCATTTCTCCTATTAACCGGCCTTTTGTGAATTGCTTTTTCAGCCAAGGTTGCTTGAGTGGTGAAGGGGAAGTTTTCCCTTGGCCCCTACACTACATGTAGATGAATAGTTACATTATTTAGGTAAGACATTAAAGAGAGCTTTCTATTTTAAAGTAAATGCTTTGTAATAAAGATTTTTCTTTGAATATATTTATATAAATTTCATAAAGTAAGAAAAGGAAAATGTTCACCTATAATTTGCTGTTTAATGGATTGCTGAAATGAGGTGCTCGGGGACATTAGTTCAGGCATGGAGGCTTGGAATTCAGTTCTTTATAACCGGCTTTGTCTTATTCCTGAGGATGATGGAACTTCTTGCCAATGACCATGCACTGATGATGTCAGCACTCAGAATCTCCATTTACAATGAAACCCATCTGCAGGGAACCACTTTTACCCCTGAGTTTGGATTTCAGCTTTGCTTCCATTTAATGATGAGTGACCTTGAGTCTATTACTTGGCCTCTATAATTCTTAGTTCCGTGATTTGAAAAAGGAGAGGTCAAAATGAAAAATCATAGGCCTTTTTAAAACTGAGGGCTAACCTGATTAGGCCCGCCAATGTTAACTTGCCTCACTTAATTTTAGTCACTTGATTTTAGTTTATTTTAAAACTAATAGACCTAAAGTCATGAAGCTAAGCCATATATAACTAACCTTTCACTGGCTCCCTTATAGGGAAATCTCTGGTATATAGGTCACCACAGTAACAGCAGCTTAAGTTGTTCTGTGGCAACTTAGAGTCCATTTCTGTCCAGCTCCAGCCAGCTGAGACCTGTTGACTGGTCTGCATGAATCTCTGATGGGTGACCTTTTGATGTCAAAGGGCAATAATCTCCACCCTTAGTTCATGCAAATGATGCCACTTTGTGAACATGCCTCCTATGGAGAGCCAGGAAGCTTGACTGTACTTGTGCAGATCACCGATTGACTCATTTTTCCTTACCCCAATTACCTTTCCCTATGCCTCAGGCCATCTTCCTTCTCTATCCCATAAATATCCCTGAAACACCATCTTCAGGGAGGTTAATTTGAGATCTGTTCTCCTATCTCCTTGCTTGGCTGCCTCGTAAATAGCCCTTTCTCTGTACAAAACGCGTCTTTTCAGTGACTGGCACACTACACAACAGACAGAACGAGTCTGGCTGAATAAATTTTCAATTGTGAATCGACAAAGATATAGACATTAAGGAATTGCATAATGTAAACATCTAGATCTACAGATACATACGATAGCGAAAATAACTGGCTGGGCGTGGTGGCTCATGCCTGTATTCTCAATAATTTGGGAGGCTCAGCTAGGTGGATCATTGAGGTCAGGAGTTTGAGACCAGCCTGACCAACATGGTGAAACCCTGTCTCTACTAAAAATACAAAAAAAATTAGCTAGGTGTGGTGGTGCATGCCTGTAGTCCCAACTAGTCAGGAGGTTGAGGCAGGAGAATCACTTGAACCTGGGAGGCAGAGGTTGCAGTGAGACGAGATCGTGCCACTACAGCCTGGGTGACAGAGTGTGACTCTGTCTCCAAAAAAAAAAAAAAATTTTGCTGTGTCATTCAAACACATTCAGTCACTAATTCATTCATTCCTCATGAGTCAACACACACTTGTGAAGTATGTATTAGACTAATCATGAGACATAAACAAGTTGGGCTCTTTGGTTTCATAATGACCTCTCTACCTCCCCATCAGAAGTCTGTAAGAGAAACACTATTTTAATCTGTGCTATGGCCAGATTATTTGCTCTAAATTCTGGCTCATCAGATAACACAAAGAAATTTTTGAGCAGCCAGTTATCTTGCTGGGATTGGGAACGTTATTTATTTATTAATGGAAATTAAAAATAAATTTTCAGTTCTTGTTCAACTTAATTATCTTGAAAAGCATAGCCATAGCAATCTTTGCTGTTCTACAGCCTTCAGTGGTGATACCCAGATGAACAGGGTCTGGAGTGGACCTCCAGCAAACTGCAGCAGACCTGCAGAAAAGGGCCCTGACTGTTAAAAGAAAAACTAACAAACAGCAGCAACAACAATAAAACACCCCCCCCCCACACACACACACAAACACCCCCTCCAAAGCTCATCAGCCTCAAAGATTGAAGGTAGATAAATCCACAAAAATGAGGAATAAATAGTGCAAAAACACTGAAAATTCCAAAAGCCAGATGCCTCTTCTCCTCCAAATGATTGCAACACCTCTCTAACAAGGGCCAAATCTGGACAGTGGATGAGATGGACGAATTGACAGAAGTAGGCTTCAGAAGGTGGATAATAAAAAAATTCCTCTGATCTAAAAGAAGACATTCTAACCCAATTCAAGGAAGCTAAGAACCTTGATAAAAGGTTACAGGAACTACCAACTAGAATAACTAGTTTAGAGAGGAATATAAATGATCTGATGAAGCTGAAAAATATAGCATGAGAACTTTGTGAAGCATACCCAAGTATCAATAGCTGAATCAATCAAGTGGAAGAAAGGATATCAGAGATTGAAGACCAACTTGCTGTAATAAGGCATGCAGACAAGATGAGAGAAAAAAGAATGGAAAAGAATTAATGAAGCCTACAAGATATATAGGACTATGTGAAAAGGGCAAATCTACGATTGACTGGTGTACCTGAAAGTGACAGCGAGAATGGAGCCAAGCTGGAAAACACACTCGAGGATGTCATCCAGGAGACTTCCCCAACCTAGCAAGACAGGCCAACATTCAAATTCAGGAAATACAGAGAACACCACTAAGATACTCCACAAGAAGATCAACCACAAGACGCATAATCATCAGATTCTCCAAGGTCAAAATAAAAGAAAAAATGTTAAAGGTAGCCACAGAGAAAGATCAAGTCACCTACAAAGGGAAGTCCATCAGACTAACAGTGAATCTCTCAGGAGAATCCCTATAAGCTAGAAGAGAGTGGGGGACAATATTCAACATTCTTAAAGAAAAAAAATTTTGACCCAGAATTTCATATCCAGCCAAACTAAGCTTCATAAGAGAAGGAGAAATAAAATCATTTCCAAACAAGCAAATGCTAAGGGATTTAGTCACCACCAGGCCTGACTTGCAAGAGCTCCTGAAGGAAGCACTAAATATGGAAAGGAAAAACCGGTACCAGCCACTGCAAAGACACACCAAAATATAAAGACCGTCAAGACCAGCCTGGCCAACATAGTGAAACCCCGTCTCTAGTAAAAATACAAAAGTTATCTGGGCATGGAGGCAGGCAACTGTAATCCCAGCTATTCCAGAGGCCGAGGCAGGAGAATTGCTTGATTCTGGGAAGCAGAGGTTTAGTAAGCTGAGATCATGTCATTGCACTCAAGCCTGTGCAACAAGAGCAAAATCCATCTCACAAGAAAAGACAGATGACACTATGAAGAAACTGCAACTAGTATGCAAAATAATCAGCTATCATCATGATAGTAGGATCAAATTCACACAAAGCAATATTAATCTTAAAAGTAAATGAGCTAAATGACCTAATTAAAAGATACAGACTGGCAAATTGGATAAACAGTCAAGGTCCATTGGTATGCTATATTCAGGAGACCAATCTCATATGCAAAGACACACATAATAAAGGGATAGAGATATATTTATCAAGCAAATGGAGAGGAAAAAAAAGAAGAAAGAAGCAGAGGTAGCCATCCTAGTCTCTGACAAAACAAACTTTTAAGCAACAAAGATCAAAAAAGATAGAAAAGGGCATTACATAGTGGTAAAGTGTTCAATGCAACAAGAAGCTAACTATCCTAAATATATATGCATTCAATATAGGAGCACTTAGATTCATAAAACAAGTTCTTAGAGACCTGCAAAAGAGACTTAGACTCCCACACTATAATAGTGAGAGACTTTAACACCCCACTGTCAATATTAGACAGATTGACAAGGCAGAAAATTAACAAGGATATTCAGGACTTGAACTCAACTCTGGATCAAGTGGACCTAATAGACATCTACAGAACTCTCTACAGAGCTCTCCACCTCAAATAAGCAGAATATACATTCTTCTCAGTACCAGATGGCACTTATTCTGAAATTGGCCTCATAATTGGAAGCAAAACACTCCTCAGCAAATGCAAAAGAACTGAAATCATAACAAACAGTCTCTCAGGCTGCAGCACATCAAATTAGAACTCAGGATTAAGAAACTCACTCAAAACAGTGCAATTACATGGAAGCTGAACAACCTTCTCCTGAATGACTCCTGGGTGAATACCAAAATTAAGGCAGAAATCAAGAATTTCTTTGAAACCAATGAGAACAAAGAGATAATGCACCAGAATCTCTGAGACATAGCTAAAGCAGTATTAAGAGGGAAATTTATAGCACTAATTACCCACATCAGAAAGCTGAGATATCTAAAATTGACATGTTAACATCACAATTAAAAGAGTTAGAGAAGCAAGAGAAAACAAATTCAAAAACCAGTGGAAAACAAGAAATAACTAAAATCAGAGCAAAACTGAAGGACATAGAGACATGAAAAACCCTTCAAAAAATTAATGAATCCAAGAGCTGATTTTTTGAAAAAAAAAAAAAAAAAGAAGAAATAAAAATGCCACTAGATAGGCTAATAAAGAAGAAAAGAGAGAAGAATCAAACAGACACAACAGAAAATGATAAAGGGTTTATCACCACTAATCCCACAGAAATATAAACTATCATCAGAACATAATATAAACATCTCTATGCAAATGAACTAGAAAATCTGAAACAGATGGATGAATTACTGGTCACACACTCTCAGAAGACTAAACCAGGAAGAAGTTGAATCCCTGAATAGACCAATAACAAGATCTGAAAATGAGGCAATAATTAATAGCTTACCAACCAAAAAATCCCAGGACCAGGCAGACTCACAACTGATTTTTACAAGGGGCACAAAAAAGAGCTGGTACCATTCTTTCTGAAACTATTCCAAACGATTGAAAAGGAGGGACTTCTCCCTAACGCATTTTATGAGGCCAGCATCATCCTGATACCAAAACCAGGCAGAGACACAACAGAAAAAGATAACTTCAGGCCAATATCCCTGATGAACATCGAAGTAAAATTCTTAATAAAATGTTGGCAAACTGAATCTAGCAGCACATCAAAAAACTTATCCACTACAATCAAGTCTGCTGCATCTCTGGGATGCAAAGCTGGTTCAACATATGCAAATCTATAAATGTAATCCATCACATTAAACAGAACCAATGACAAAAGGCACATGATTCTCTCAATAGATGCAGAAAAGGTCTTCGATAAAATTCAACATCTCTTCATGTTATAAATTATCAATAAACTAGGTATTGATGAGACATAACTCAAAATAATAATAGCTATTTATGAGAAACCCATAGCCAATATTATACTGAATGGACAAATGCTGGAGGCATTCCCTTTGAAAACCAGCACAGGCCAGGCATGGTGGCTCATGCCTGTAATCCCAGCACTTTGAGAGGCCGAGGCAGGTGGGTCACCTGAGGTTGGGAGTTTAAGACCAGCCTGAGCAACATGGAGAACCTTCATCTCTACTAAAAATTCAAAATTAGCCAGGCGTTGTGGTGCATGCCTGTAATGCCAGCTACTTGGGAGGCTGAGGCAGGAGAATCGCTTGAACCCTGGAGGTGGAAGTTGTGGTGAGCCAAGGTTGTGCCATTGCATTCCAGCCTGGGAAACAATAGCAAAACTCTGTCTCGAAAAACAAAAAACAAAAAAATAGAAAACAAGCACAAGACAAGTATGCCCTCTCTCACCAATCCTATTCAACATAGTATTGGAAGTTCTGGCCAGGGCAGTCAGGCAAGGGAAATATTCAATTAGAAAGAGAGGATGTCAAATTGTCTGTTTGCAGATGATATGATTCTATGTTGAGAAAATCCCATTGTCTTAGCCAAAAACTTCTTAAGTGGATAAGCAACTTCAGCAAAATTTCAGGATACAAAGTCAATGTGCAAAACTCACAAGCATTTCTATACATCAACAAGCAGAGAACGAAATCGTGAATGAGCTCCCATTTACAATTTCTACAAAGAGAATAAAATACCTGGAAATACAGCTCACAAGTTCATAACAGAAATAATACCACACATCTATAGCCATTTTATCTTTAACAAACCTGACAAAAACAAGCAATGGGGAAAGGTTTCCCTATTTAATAAATGGTTCTGGGAAAACTGGCAACCCATATGCAGAAAACTGAAACTGGACCCCTTCCTTAAACCTTTTACAAAAATTAATTCAATATAGATTAAATACCTAAATGTAAAACCCCAAACCACAAAAACCCTAGAAGAAAACCTAGCCAATACCTTTCAAGCCATGAGCATGAAAGCAGAGACCTCATGACGAAAACACCAAAAGCAATAGAATTTATCTCAATAGATGCAGAAAAGATCTTCAATAAAATTCAACATCCCTTCATGTTAAAAAGCCAAAATTGACAAATGGGATCCAATTAAACTAAAGAGCTTCTGCACAGCAAAAGAAACTTGCATCAGAGTGAACAGGCAACCTACTGATTGGGAGAAAATTTTTATAATCTAACCATCTGACAAAGTTCTAATATTCAGAATTTACAAGAAACGTAAACAAATTTACAAGGAAAAAAAAACCACATCAATAAGTGGGCAAAGGATATGAAAAGACACTCTCAACAGAAAATATTTATGTAGCCAACAAACATATGAAGAAAAGCTCTTTATCACTAATCATTAGAGAAATGCAAATCAAAACCGCAATGAGATACCATCTCATGCCAGTCAAAATGGCAATTATTAAAGAGTCAGGAAACAATAGATGCTGGCAAGGCTGTAGAGAAATAGGAACACTTTTACTCTGTTGATGGGAATTCAAATTAGTTCTACCATTGTGGAAGACAGTGTGGCAATTCCCCAAGGATCTAGAACCAGAAATACCATTTGACACAGCAATCCCATTACTGGGTATATACCTAAAGGATTATAAATCATTCTACTCTAAAGACTCATGCACGTGTATTTTGTTGCAGCACTATTTACAATAGCAAAGACTTGGAACCAACCCGAAAGCCCATGAATGATACACTGGATAAAGAAAATGCGGTACAAATACATCATGGAATACTGTGCAGCCATAAAAAAGAATGAGATTGTGTCCTTTGCAGGGACATGGATGAAGCTGGAAACCATCATCCTCAGCAAACTAACACAGAAACAGAAAACCAAACACCGCATTTTCTCACTGATAAGTGGGGATTGAACAATGAGAACACATGGACATAGGGAGGGGAACAACACACATCAGAGCCTGTCAGGGGATGGAAAGCGGAAAGGGGAGTGAGAGTATTAGAACAAATATTTAATGCAAGCAGGTCCTAAAAATCTAGATGACAGGTTGATAGGTGAAGCAAACCACTGTGAAACACGTAACCTATGTAACAATCCTGCACATTCTACATATGTATCCTGGAACTTAAAGTAATTTTAAAAAGAAGAAAAAAATGTACTTTTTACATCTATGTTCCAGATAAACTGCTTTTTTTCCCTTTCCCTTATTTTGAAAACTATCTCAGTCTGTTAATATAACACTGAAATAAATGGAAATATCTTTCAGAATAAAGAAAAAAGGAAAGTACAGCCATGAGAAAGTATAATGATTGTGTTTAAAAATTTGTTTTTATGTAGAATTTTTCTCATAGTAAAGATGCCTAAACAAATGAAGGAATTCCAAGTTAAATGATCAAATCTTTTCAGGAAATTTCAAAAACTAATTGGATGGTTAGTGGCTTGAAATGGGGTGAAAGCGGGGCTGACCATCACAGAGCCTATTAACAGAAGCCACATGATCATACCTAAAATAATGTAATAATGATGTCAATAATAATATGTATCCAGGTGCACCACAATGCAGTATCAGTTTACAGCCTGCTGACTATTGTGGGAGTCAAGATCTTTGAGCCCCTGAAGTTTCACTGAAAAATCACTGACATGAGGCAAATTGATTAACAGAAAAAAGGCATTCAAATTTATTTAACATCTATAAACCCCTCACATGAAGCCCATTGATTAACAGAAAAAAAGGCATCAAATTTATTTAATGTTTGTACATGGGAGCCTTCAGATGAAGACCCAGCTTCCCGGTCAGTAAGGTAGAGAAGCTTACATACCATCTTGAGGTTCCAGAGAGAATGAGAGCTTGGATCCCGATTAAACAGGCATGGGAGGGGGAGAAGAGGAATTTTATTGAGAGGCAATAAATGATTACTAAGAAGAAGGATTGGGTCCCTGAACAAATTAACATGTTAATAGTTCTTTTTGGAATTTAAATGCTCCTTAGGGACAGTTATTATCTTGAAATGGCGTCTGTTCAGGTGTGGTTATACTTTTGCTAATGGGTAATGACACAACATGGAGGGGAACAAGAACAACTCTTCTCTTTGGTGGATCAGTCCTGTCTTTATGTAGTTGGTGAAAAATCTCCTCTAGTGCTCATTGACCTCTAGGAATTTTTAATTTAAAGCCCTCATTATACCATGGAACCACATTTGGGGTAAAATATGTTGATTTCTTTCATGATCTAATAAATGAATAAGGCTCGGAGGGAAGACTGTAAAACATCTTATTTGTTAACCACAAACACAGAACCTCAGAAACTCCATTCTCATCCTCCAAGAAGTGATATTCCTTAGTAATTCAGCAATATTCTGTCTCTCTCTCTCTCTCTCTCTTTCTCTCTTGTTTTAATAATACAAGGTCTCACTACGTTGTCCAAGTTGGTCTTGAACTCCTCGGCTCAAGCAATCTTCCTTTCGCAGCTTCCCAAAATGCTGGGATTACAGGCATAAGCCACCATGCCTGGCCTGGTAATTCTCTTTAATGATTAAAAAGCCAAAAGCGAAATTGTAACTGCCCAATGAGTTCTTCATATCTGCTGCATGGACAAAACCAATCCACTGAGACCGTGACATTGCAATCTTTCTTAACTGCAATGTTAAGAAAGAGTTTGATTGACACGAGGTCAGCCACACCGTTAGGAGACTGAATTATCACACAAATCAATCTCACTGAAGGCTCAGAGGTTAGATTTTTTTTCAAAGATAGTTTGGAGGGCCAGACACTAGGGGAATGGGTGCTGCCGATTGACTGGGGATGCAATCATAGGGGTGTGGAAAATGGCCCTCATGTGTTGAGTCTATTTCTGAGTAGGGACCACAGAGGAGTTGCGGGTCTGAGTGGGGCCATTAAGTCATCAGAAATGTAAAAGCCTGAAAAGACATCTTAGGTTCTACAATAGTGATGTTATTTATAGGAGTAATTGGGGAAGTTGCAAATCTTGTGACCTCTTGAATACTGGCTGGTAATCATTTAACTGCACCTACATCCTAGTAGAATCCAGGCCCCTTGAATCCTCCTAACCTGATGGCATTTCATTAGTTTTACAAAGGTGGTTTAGTTTAGGGAAGAGCCATTATTTAAGTTATTAACTAAATTTCTCTCAAAGTTAGCTTGGCCCAGGCCCAGGAATGTGCAAGGACAGCCAGCCTGTGAGGATGGAAGCAGGATGGAGTCAGCCATGGCAAATTTCTCTTACCGTCCTAATTTTGCAAAGGCAGTTGCAAAATAACGTGACGCCCTGCTGCTTGCACAGTCTTCTGGGACTTATTTGTCCATCACATTCCATGGCTTTTCACACACACACACACACACACACACACACACACACACACACACACACACTACAATGTCCAAATCAGGTAGAGAACAGCCCACTCTTGCTCATTCAGAGATGATAACAAAGACCCGCAGCAGAATGCCTAGTGGAGTGAAGCCTAAGCTAACAGACTGACTAAATATTCAATGTGCTCCAAAATCCTGATTATCAGGACAAGAGTTAGAATAGTTAATGCACAAGCAGCTCAATTAACCCTAATTAGTTCAGAGTCAGGCTACAAAAGACTTAATTAGCAGTTATTAGGTGCTGCTCAGAAAAGGAGCATAAATAATGGTTGATAGCAAGCTGTGTTTAAGAGTCTCCTAGCTAAGTGACATCAAATTTTTAAAAAAGTAAAATCAATGTTCCTTCATTGAGGATTAAATATAAAATAATAGCATGGGCCTTGACTCAAATTTTATTTATTCAGTGTAGATTATTGACTTAATTGTAGTTTTTCTGGACAACTTGGATGCCTCAGAAGAGGAATTTGAAAGTTCACTTCTAATGGTGTGATGGTTACAAGTCTGCCACAAAGAGAAGGACACCTACTGTTGGGATGGTAAGTGGCCAGCAGAGATCAGAGGAATAAATGAAAGGTTTTCCTTAAGCATTTCAACAGTTAGCCTCTAGAGGGTCTCATATGGTGAAGGGCCAGGGAAGAAAGATTGATAAAGAAAGAGAGCAGAGACACTGAGTTATGATGAACACAAAGATAAACTAGTGACCACCGTCACCTCTGAATGGTCCAAGCCTGAATCCTGGCTGTATGGCAAATTGACTTCCTTTAGTCTAGTGCAAGTTCTTCCTCCTTTCTGGCTCCATTTATTCATTAATATTGTTTCTCACAGGAGCCGAAAGTTAACGACCCCCTTCTGATTTCACAGTAAATTCACTTGCATCAAAAATGCACAATGACCAGATTAAGATTTAAAAACAAAAGTAAAATTGACAGGATAGAAGGTGCTCTCTTTCTCTTTCTCTTTCTCTCTCTCTCTCTCTCAGACTTTCTCAGAGAGGTAAAATATTATAACATTTCACTTAAGTTTTGTAATATCCTGAATAAAACATGGGCTTGACATGAGTGAGACATGGAATTTATTTTAGAACACTACAGGGTTCTTATATTTTAATGTGTCTTTATTTAACATGACTATAAATGTTATTGCTCATAAAACTATTTAGCCTTGTCATAAATTATTTCATAGAGGAATACTATTTGTAGATGTAAACACAGATAATCTGTCTTTAAAGAGTCTACTTAAATCAACCATTAATTTCATATAATAACCACCTTCCTCTTTAAAAAAAAAAGTGCCAAGGGACAATTTAGGAATAATGAAGGTGTATTAGTTCTGGATTGCTGTGTGATAAATTACCACATATTCAGCAGATTAAAATAACACTCATTTATTACCTCACAATTCTATAGGTTAGAAGTGCAGGTTGATTTGACTGGGCTCTGAGAAAAATCAAGATCAAGATGTTAGTCAGGTTGGGTTCTTACCTGGAGGTTCTGGGGGAGAATCCTTTTCCAAGATTATACAGGCTGTTTTCAGAATGTAGTTCCTTGTGGATGTAGGCCTGAGGTCTTCATTTCCTTCCTGACTGCTAAAGAAAGGCTGGCTTCTTCTCCCAGAGGCTGCTCATATTCCTTCTGGCATGGCCCCACCAACTTCAATGCATCAGTTGCACATCATGTCCTTATTCTTTCAATGTCTCGGACTTCTTATGCTTCCATCTGGACAAAACTCAACTGCTTTTAAAAGTCTCATATAATCAGCTTGGGCTCACTTGGATAGCCCTTTTGATTGCTCAAGTTTATTTCATTAGTAACCTTAATTACCTCTCACAAGAATCCCTTTTGCCATGTGACCTAACATAATCACAGGCATGATATCTCACCATATTCATTATCTTAGGGATGAGAACTCAATTTTTCCCGTATCCACACCTAGGCTTTTGCTGAGGGCAGAGGGTGGCAGTGGTCACCAGTCTACAGAAGGAGAGAGAAGCGATTAGTGTACCCCACTGCCAAGAGGTGGGAGAGAAGGTGGCTGAGAATACATCCTGAGGACGCAGGGAGACATGGGGAGGTGGGCTACACATAAATCAAGACTTCAAGCTTCCAGCAAGTGTTCTATTGTCCCATTGGGCTTTACTTAAAAACACAAATACAGAGATACAATTACTAAGAATTTCAAGATGGCAACTGCAGAATTCTAAAGCCCGGGAGGGATCTCCTTTCTCAGTGTAGAGCTCTGTGAGACTTCATTGATCAAATACTCATGAAGCTGATCCTGGAAATAAGCACTGTATAAGTGTTTGCTGATGTGTTTTTAGTAGTAGTAGCAATATTTTGCAGACAGCAGACATAGAATAGGCAAAATATTTAGTTGATTCAAAATACCTGTGCTATTCTTATTTTGTACAAGCTGACCTAAAAATCAGGCCTGATACAGAGGCCTCTTACATTCCAGATGCTTTTCCAAAAGACTGTGTATAAGAACTCTAAACCATTGACTTAAGAATAATGGTGGAAGATATATTGACATTCTAGGTGATATAAACTCTCCTATTTAACCACATTTTCTGTTGTTCTGGGTATTGTTCTAACTCTCTAGTTGGAAATCTTGCTCATTTTGCCATCATTGAAATTAATTAAAAATAAATCAAACTTACATTCATTCTATTTTTTAGCTTACCATATGATTCAATTCAAATTCAATTTTATTACAGAATAAGTTATGAAAATTGCACATACTTCTTCCTTTTTTCCCCTTTCCTTGCTGTCAAATCTACTATAGATGGTACAGGCTTAATCCCAAGGAAACTAATAAAGTGAATTGTTCACACAATTACATATTATTTTCCTGTTATGCACAATTCTCTCTGGGCGCCCAATGCTCAGTGATTGACTGATCTGTGAAGCCAGAGTCCTGTCTGATTTTGAGCTTTGAGTATTCAACCATCTCTCAATTTTTGACAAGCCTGTTTAAGTAGTGGTATGACTGCATCATAAGATCGCTCACAAACTGCAACATATGCTTTGTTCTGTGGAGGGAAAAATTACCATCATGTACAAAAGAAGAAAAAAACTACACACACACACACACACACACACACACACACTCCAAAAATATTTTGAGTGGTGAGCTGAGGCAAAGGTAATATATATTGGATAGAAATGAATTTGGGCTCTTGGCTAATATAAAATGATGAATCAAAGAGCATCAGTGACAGCAGACCCTGGGCCTAATTATCTCCAGAGGGCGGCATTAGGATATTCGGACTCCAGCTGTCAAACAGCTGTAAACTTCTCCAGGCTATCATTTGAGTTTTCAGAGTGCAACAGGAGTCTCAAGTTTCACCAGGAGGCCACGGTGTCAATACAGAGCCAAGCCAATCCTACTGTTAAGGTGCCAGGAGACTTGTTTCAATAAATCTGGTCCCTTTTTCAGTTGCATAGCTCTATTCTAAAACATGAACTACTTCCTAATGATACCTTTGCGACTCCAAACACTGTAAGCCAGTTCTGATTTCAATATTTGTGAGATAGTTGATCAACACCATTTGATGTTATTATATTAATGTTGATAGAGCACTTTATGTGGAAAGCATTATGCCAAAGAGACAGTATCATGTGGTGGTTAACAATTAGAATTTCCAGCTGTGGAGCCTGAGACAAGTAACCAAATCCCTGTATGCAATAAGCTCCTCATGTGTATCACGGTGAGAATAAACATAAGGATTGAGCACAAATAGTTTACTTCTGAGATGACCCCAGGAAATATTGGGAAGGAAGCAAGGGAGTGAAAAGGGAAAAGGTAACCAAGGAAGGATAGCCTAAGAAGTAGTTATTGCTGTGATACCTGGAGCAAAGACAGGTTCTCCAAGTGTAGTGTGTGGTTGACCAGCCTCAGCATCACCTTGGCAATAGTTATAAATGCAGATTCTCAGGCCCCACTCTAGACCCACTGAATTAGAAGCCCTGCATGTGGACCCAGAAAACTAGTCTAACAACCCTCCAGGTGATTTTGATGCACACTCAAATTTGAGAACTAATGAGCTAGGGAGCTCTGGGAGCTGTGCAGACTACCTTCCTCAGAGCTCTGTCCCCAGAGGCGAAAATGTTGCTGGGATATTTGTATGCCAACTCCCATCAGTAACTATGAAGGACTGTTGAAGAGAATGCATTGGAAAGAAATATTAATACTCCAGAACCTTAGTCTGTGGTACCCTTGAGCTCAATGGATTCTAAAATAAGCCTCTGGCAAGGAGGTATGGTTCCTGCAGCTGGAGTCCTAGGAGTATTACAATAGCCAGGCCCACAGGGAACATCAATGGTGTCTTAGGGATTGAGATCATACAGCAAAGGGCATACCGTAGTGCCTGGCACAAAACCCATTGTATATTAGAATCTAAAGGTAATATATAGATCAACCAGCTGTGATGCCTGCCCTCAAAGAGTAGACAATTTACAAAGACAGCTAGGACACAAAGACATGAGTAGGATCTAAGGCAGTTGCAATAAATGCCATGAGTGATAAAGGTGCAGAAGGGAGAGATCCTATCAGATTACAGGAGGAAGAAAGGCACTTTGAATCAGTGATATCTGAGAAGGGAAGGTTGGGCTTTTTTGGCAGGCTCTGATAAAACATAAGGGCTGATTGAACTGTGAAGAAGTTAGCTGCCTCATCGTCATTGGAACTCATGTGCCTGTTGAGTCTGAGATGCCACATATCCATTAACAAAATACAAGGAACTTCTGTGGCTAACAAACTTGAAATGTAAGGATGCCAAAAGTTAGTGTTTCCCTGCCACATCACATCTCCATATGCCTCACCATTTATTTTTTTTCTGGAAAGAATTAAGGCTCACTGGTTTTCAAAACACAAAACATGTTTCCCGTAGCCCCACCAATGTGATGCTTTCCTGGGATTATATGCAAGTGAGAGATTGCTGACTTCATTTTTTTCAGTAACATTATTACCATTATAACATCATTTTTATAGTCTAAAGCATAGCTGTCAATATGTCCTATGAAAATTTTGGTCCCGTGAGTTAAAAAAATATATATAATTACTTCTGAAAAGGTGAGTGTAGTGAAGAAGTTGAGTAGCATGAATACAAAATTCTACATTTTTGAGGATTATGTTGCTGGAGCACCGGATCGCACAGAAAATTACATTCCCCTATTCTGGCTATCCTACTTGTCCACCCCTTCTCAAGAAACCAGCCGCTTAGGTTTCAATTCCTCCTTATGCATGCTACATTTCAATGCACCTCCGGTGCCTCCCTCTTCTTTCCCTTCTATCAGTGCAGTGAAAACAGACCATTACTAACCAAGTACTGGGGCTCTCCTACCTATGAAGAGAGCAATCTTTGACATTAGTGAGAATAAAACTAAGGAAGAGGAAAGAGGGGGTCAGCAATTATGTTAAGTAACGGAATGAAAGAAACTTAACAATTTGATGAGGACAAAGAAGAGAACTTCCTACCAGCTGAGCTCTCCTCCACATTGTATTTTCCAGCACTGACACATCGACCACCACCTGCGGAAGTCTGGCCTGCAGACCCTGACTCGGATGAATGAATGCACTCTTACGCCATTACAGTGATGCAAGTGGGCTGCGCATGGCCATCGGCTGCTTTCAGAGGGTAAAATGCAACCAGTCAACCAAGATTCCCTGTTCATCCACGCCTTTATTCCGTAGACTTTACAATGGAGGTTCGAAGTTAACACACTTGTGGATAATTAACATGATTAAAAGAATGGTTTTACAACTGATAAAAGCTTTAGGTTGGGGGGCCCAGAGTAAATACTATTAACAGGTAATTCCCCTTTGATCTTCCCCAGAGAGGGCCACCCAGCACAGAATTGCATGAGTAAACAGAGTGGAGACAAAGGGATAAGGGGTGAGCAGACTTAAACTTGGGAGGCCTTTGATCGTCTCTATCTCTTTCCTATGCTAATGTTAATGAGGCAGCTGCCTTCAGCATACCTCAATAAAACTTTTAGAAAAGGCTTATACATTTCGGGAGTATTTGGGGAAAGTTACAGTTTGTGGATTGTGATTACAATCTATAACTTTCCCTAAATATTTTCCATAATTTTTTGCCAACCACCCCAAGTGAATTCCAACACAGCACACTGTGGAGAGCTGTGTGAGTGTATGTGTGTGTGTTTATACAATGTGGAATTCATCAGAATTTGCTCTAAATATTGTAGACCCCCCAACAGGTTCTTGTTTCAAAGCTTTTAGTGTTAAAGTATTTCGTGGTGGGGAATCCCAAGGCGTGGCTTGCAGTGCCTTGGGTATTGTAAAGCATATATTTGTATTGTACTTTTTCTTTGCACACAGGCTTGCCAGAACAATATGAACCAAATTCTCCAAATTGTGGACAAATAAAGCATTCTTGTATTATAAACTAAGAAACAAGGTTCTGGGAATAATTTAGAGGACATTGCAAAATACCTTTTCCATTAGCTCAAGAGTAAATGTTATGCTAAGATGTTTTTAAGTGTACATAAAGCATGTAAATATCAGTTGCTTGACTCACGGGTCACCTCTTAGGCTGATTTAATATTTTATGAAGACTTGAGTATTCACACATAACTTTATAACTTATTTCTCCAATGTTCCCCTAAGGGAAGCCTTTACCACAGGCTAAACAGTGGAACATTAGGAGTATTTGTTATTTGAGCCAAGTCAAAAGGTGAGCGGAGAGGAATGGGTCAAGCAGTTCCATTAGAGGATTTAAAATCAGTGCTTGTCTCTCTTTGGTGGGATGTAGAACATGCTACCCCAAAATAAACCACCTGGAGGTCACACTGTCACCTTCATCTGCTTTTCTGTGTAATAGTAGTACATAAAGTAATTCTCTGCCAGGCTCGCACCTCTAATTCCAGCTACTCAGGAGGCAGGAGAGTCGCTTGAGCCCAGGATTTCAAGGCAATGAGTTATCACTGCACTGCAGATTCAGTGACCCATCTCTTTAAGAAAAGAAAAAAGAATTATCTGATCTTCCTCCCATGAAAGAAAAAGTCAGTCATAAAACCTTCATGTATCTGGTACCCTGTCTTATACTTGGAGGAAAGAAGTAAAGACACAGAGATGCCAAAAAAAAATCTGAAAAAACAGGCCTTGTTATGTTCCCCCCAATTTGTTATCAATAGAGCCTACATTTTTGTCCAACCATGCTTCTTTTGAAACAGAGTCTCACCCCGTTGCCCGGCTGGAGTGCAGTGATGTGATCTCAGCCACTGCAACCTCTGCCTCCTGGGTTCAAGGGATTCTCCTGCCTCCTGAGTAACTAGGATTATAAGTGTGCATCATTACCACACCAGGCTAATTTTTGTAGTTTTAGTAGAGACAGGGTTTTGTCATATTGACCAGGCTGGTCTAGAATTCCTGTCCTCAAGTGATCTGCCTACCTCAACCTCCCAAAGTGCTAGGATTACAAGCATGTGTCACTGTTCCTGGCCTGTCCAATCACACCTCTACACAACTGTTCATTCTTCATCAAACTTAAACATAAAAATACAGTTTCCCCTGGTTCTTTGGCTCTTCATTTCTGAAGGCTGTTGTGTCATGTAAAACTTTGACTAAATAAATTTGTTATACTTTGCTCTTGTTAACCTGCCTTTTGTTATAGGGATTTCAGCCATAAAACTTTCAGTGGGAGAGGAACAAATATTACTTCTTGTCCCCTATATTCCCAAAGAATTCGGCCCATTGTAGTGGTCGAATGGCATTTGAGAATAAAGGGTAGAGTTCAGCAGACAAATCAGAGATTAAGGATGAAGGAAGTACAATCTATCTGCAAACCTATATGTATCTGGATGTGGAAAATAAAATGTAGTATCTTTCAAGCATACCATACATTTATTCATTTCCTTCATTTAACATGTACTTATTGAATAATTTCTAATATACAAAGCTAGGCACTACGGGGGGTATAAAAGGAATTAAGAAATGGATTTGCCTATGAATAGATTATTATTTATTATAATTGTGCAGGATAAAGCTAGCATATATACTGTCTGATAAATTATAAGTTCATAAAGGTATGCATCTAGCCTACTACTATATATTGGAGATGAAAGAAGTTATGGAAGAAAGAGGTAATTTTAGTATGAAAGGTGATTTTACGGGATCAGGAATTTGACAAACTTCAAGCTGTTTTATGCTAACTAGATGGGATTACCAGGTGTCAAAGCGAAAGCCACAGTGTGGAAAATGTAATATGTGTGTCGTCCTAGCTCTCTGAACAGGCTGTCACAGTAAAAACTGGGTGCTATTTCACAAGATACCCATCTTTGTAGCTTTATGGAAGCAGCACAAGTCAACATTCTGTCACCTTGCTTTGATGGTATTAGAAACCGATCTACTTAATGTACAGTGTAACTCCAGTTATAAAATTTTAAACAGGATACAAATTTTATTCTTTTTTTCTTTCATGGACACACATAAAAATATTCCCTGTGCTGTTAATGAAATTTCTAACCCGACTAAAGTATGCAATATGCAACACTGCCATGCAAATTCAGTTTTTATACTTACAATAAGAGCACTTACAGTCTATGTTTAGGCAACACTAATGTGTTGCTAGAGCTAGCAAAATGATGGAAATTACATATAGTGCCTATCCTTCTCCCTTAACTCATTCTATTATAGTTAGACATCATAATGATGATGGCAAATAAAGCTGGTGTTATCTAAAGGCTAAAATAGGTTGGATGTTCATGATGGCTTCTTAACTCACATGTCTGGTGCCTCGCCTGGGATGCTTAGAAGAGTTGGGAGTTGTTTGGGCATTTTCTTTACTCTCCACATGGTTAGCTACTTGGGGCTTCCACATAGCATGGAGGTCTCAAGATAGATTCTTATACAGTGACTGGTTTCCCCTGAATATGTATTTCAAGAGAGTAGTACAGAAATTTCATGACATTATTATTTTTTACCCTACTGTTGAAATTAACCCAATATCACTACACAGGACCTGGGAACCATGGTTTGTGGGGGGTGAAGGGGTTCCTTTTAGGACACCAATGATCGCATTTGTGCTTATTGAAATATGTCATCACTCGGCTTTGGTAGACTCTTGTTATAACCACATCAATGAGAGAGTTAACAGAATTTAAAACCCACTTTCAAAAGAGTACCTAGAATAAAAATTTGAAATGTGCATCAGAGTTTATCCAGCACTTTAACCAATTATTTAATTATTGAATATTCATTATCTGCTGTGCATACGAGACTGCTGGATACTGTGAATTTTGATAAATAAATTGGGTAGATACCTGAGGAAAGTGAAGCTCAGAAGGTTTGAATAGAAGTGGATTGGCATCTCTAACGCAGCCAAATCAGTTGTCCATACAATGCAGTGGCATCGAGAACACTTACTGATATGAGAAACAAGGCAAAAAAACCCAGAAAGCTTGTCAGGCATTTTAATCAATAGGACCTAAGGCGTATGCTGTAATGTGCTTTGTGGTTTGACACTGAAAGCTCGAGTGATGGATTTGTTATGTTTAGTAAAATAATATCCTTTATATTGTCTCCTAAAATGTACATCAACCCAAGCCACACTTACAAGTATCGTGGTAAATGATGGGGTTCTAAAACTTTCCAGAGCACCAGAATCACCTAGGGGCCTAGTTAAAGCACAGGTGGCTGGGCCCTATGCCTAGTTTCAGATTCAGTAGGTCTGAGATGGGGCCAAAGCATTAACATTCTATCAAGTTCCCAAGTCAGCTTGAGACTGCTGATAAGAGGAACATACGCTGAGAAGTACTGATGAATGGCGTTGAAGAAAGCCAGAGATGAACAGAGGTTTAAGCGGTGAAGACAGATTTATTTAAAAAAAAAAAAGTATTGCAATAAGGGATGAGAAACTCCAGTGTAGAATTGGACTCCATTCCAAAGACATCAGAACAAGTGGGGATTACTAACTGTATTAGTCTGTTCTCACGCTGCTGTAAGGACATATCAGAGACTGGGTAATTTATGAAGGAAAGAAGTTGAATGGACTCACAGTTCCACATGGCTGGGGAGACCTCACAATCATGGCAGAAGGCAAGGAGGAGCAAAGGGATATGGCGGCAGGCAAGAGAGTGTGTGCAGGGGACCTGCCGTTTATAAAACCATCAGCTCTCATGAGACTTATTCACTATCACCAGAATAGCACCAGAAACACCCACCCCTATGATTCAGCTACCTTCCACCAGATCTCTCCCAGGACATGTGGTGATTATGGGAGCTACAATTCAATATGAGATTTGGGTGGAGACACAGACAAAACATCCATAAATAAGGAATAAGTTGAGGAGGTAGGACACTGTTGGATCATCAAGACTGTGAGGACTCCTGTTAGGCTGAACCAACCTAACACGATTCCTGCTGCAGGAATGCCAGGGTAATTTGACATCATCTGGGGATAACAGGGATGAAGGGATCAGCTATTGAGGGTGGGGAATTCTCACCAAATGGACTTAGCAAGATTTTTGCTAAAACTGGACTCTGAAAGGAAGTACACAAATAGACAAATTAGCGTTTTTAGGGAGAGGGTTCGGGGAGTCAGACTCGGATTTGGCCAAACAAAGAGCCTTTGTCAATGGTTATCCACAGTGGAGAACAGTGGTGAAAAACATAGATATGAAATCAGACAAGACCTCCAGTAAGTCTTAAGCTGTTAATCTTTTTAACTTAGTTTTCTTATCTTTACAGTGTAGATAATTAATATTAGCTACTGCCTAAGATTGTTGTGTGGATAAATTATGTATAGTGAAAGCTAAATAAATGTTTACCATGCTAATAATTAAAATCCCATAAAGGATGTAGTCCAATTGTCATGCATCTTACCTGAGGGGCTGTTGTATATTTTGTGTCATATACATTGGATTTCCCACAGTCACCTTCCAGACTTCAAAGCTGACCACTCAGCTCGGTGCCTTTCCCCGGCACCTTCAGAAGGGAAGAACTAATAGAGATTTCTGATTATCTGTCTTCTCCCTTGTACGTAGTGTATAAAATCTAGAAGGTAGGTATTTAAAATAATCTACAGACTCAAAAATAAATCTTACTGTTTTCAAGTTAAACTCCTCCTGGGGTTGGTATTAAAAAAGAATTAGGTTTGCATTAGCTGAGCTTTGCAGGATGCCCTGATAATACCTCAACAATCAAAATGTAATTATAAAATAAGGGATGTTAAAATTGCCAAATTATATATATATATATATATATATATATATATATATATATATATATTTCGATTCCGTCTGAACTATAACAGTCAAGCATGTGGGTGTATTAGGGTGAAGATGACAAACAAAATTCCAAATCACTTAGCAAGTTGTGTGGTTAGATGCAGGGTAGTAGGTAACAATAACAAAACACCCAATAATAAACAAATTGCAGCATATTGTCTTGATTATCCTAAATTTCAGAACTCTTGCTAAAAGGACTTTCTTTTCCAATAACATAATCCTTGCTGTGAGGCTGCTCTTTTTTTCATTGTGCCATTGCTTCCCCCATTGGGTCCGACTCAGTTCCTTTCTGTGCTTCAGTGTACTTACCCATACTATATTAAAACTTTTGAATATATTGTAAAATAAAAAATCTCAAGACTCACAAACTTCTTATACGGAAGGAAAGGTTAAGCTGGGAGACTGTCATGAAACACCTTCTTACAAATGAACAGTGGTTACTAACAGTACGCGTTACCAGATCTCTACAAAAGGTAAAAGGCCTCAGGCATCTAGGAAGGACTGCCCCTACAGATCGTTCATAAGTAAATTCTTTGCTGTTATCCCTAAACAAGGACATGCCAATGTAACTTTAAGTCTCCAATCCCAAGTCCAGCTCCTGAAGCTAAAGTCTGTTTGATTCCACATAGACAATGTTGTCTTCCCAGGTGCAGGACAAAGACCAGAGTAATTTTCCCACCTGCCCAAAGATGTCTGCATAACTGACTCTTCTTTTACTAACCTTTTTCTCTTCAAACATTCACCTTCTCTTATGTAAAATGCAGATATTTACTGAGTACTAACGAAGGTCTCACAGGAATATAACCATTCATCTTAAGTCTTACTTGCCTCTCTGCCTACATGCCTTTCCTCCATTTAAGGAAATGTATACATACTAAACTTCCTGAAATCTTCTTCAGAAAAACAACCACAGGGTTGGGCATGGTGGCTCATGCCTATAGTCCCAGCACTGTGGGAGGCCAGAGTGGGATGATCCCTTGAACCCAGGAGTATGAGACCAGCCTGGGCAACGTGGTAAAACCTCATCTCAACAATAAATACAAAAATTAGTCGGGCATGGTGGCTTGCACCTGTACTTGGGCGCAACTACTCAGAAGGCTGAGGTGGGAGGATCTCTTGAGCCCAGAAGTTTAAGGCCGTGTAGTAAGCAGTGATTATACCAGCCTGGGTGACAGAGTAAGAGCCTGTCTTAAACAAACAAAAAAAACAAACAAACAAATAAACAAAAAAGAAAAGGAAAAGAGAAAAGAAAGAAAGAAAAAAAGAAAAATGAAAGACAGCCACAGTTGTCTCTGTGGCTCCTGTTTATCCTGGATGTACTTTAAAGCTGGTTTTACCAAACTCCATGATTTAGACCTTTCCCTCATTCACTCGTTTTGGTCGTCATTATTGCTTGTAGAGCAACAGTGAAATGAGATGCTCAGTAGAAAAAGTTTCCTATAATCAAAAGAGTTTTAGAAAGCAAGCTCTACCTTCTTCTTTGAGTCAAGACACATAATAACAGTTGAAAGATTCAGAATCCTTATTGCAAAGAAACGACTGTTTTTCAGTTATCCTAGACCATGGATATTTCATAGCCAATGAATGGCCACAGACTACACTTTTTTGAGGAATGCTGCCCCAAGTTCTAATTGTCTTGCATTTGATAGGTTGTAGAACTTCATGGACTGTCAACCAAGATTTCTTTTTCTTGCAAAACTATCATTTAAAAATGTGGCAAAATAAAGGCATTCCCAGATAAAAATGGAGAGAATTATTTGCTAGTATATCTGTCCCAACAGAAAGTCCAATAGAATGAAAGAAAATGACACCAGATATTAACTCAAATACACAAGAAAGAGTGAAGTGTAGGAAAATGACCAATGTGTGGGTAAGTATAGAATACTCTTACTATATATGCTTTTTTCGCTTAATTTCTTAAAAGTACCCATAAGATTGTTTAAAGCAATGATTATGACACTGTATTACTATGTGAAATATATAACAATAATAGCAGAAAGAAAGTAGAGGAATAGAGCTATATTTTTTTAGAACGAGGTCAATATTAATCTGAAATATATTGATTATGTAGTAATCCCTAGAGAGAGCCACTCTGAAAATTAATTTAAAAATTAATGGCTACCTCAAAGTGAAGTAAACTACTTTGAGTAACCTCAAAGTAATTTAAATGATTTACCAAAAAATATTGGTCTATAACAAAAAAGGCAATAAAGGAGAAACAGTGAAACAACAAGAAAAATAAGGAGACATATAGAGAGCAAATGGCAAACTGACAGACATAAATCCAACCATATTGATACTCACATTAAACATGAATGTACTAAAGATTCCAGTCAAAAGACACAGATCATCAGACAGATTAAAAAAAAAAAAGGAACAAGTTCTAATGATATGCCTTATGTAACAGACATAGTTTAAATTGAAAGACATAGACAGATTGAAATTTAAAAGATGGAAAATGATACACATGCAAACCATAACCAGAAGAAAGCTGAAGTGCCTACATTGAAAGAATAGTAGAATAGTTTCATTTTAAGGTATATGTTATAAAATGCTAGAAAGTATTTTCTTTGCAAATGTTGAAACATATTATTGAAAATCTATTAATAGATGTATTTTTAAAAAGTACAATGGGAATGGCTGGGCATGGTGGCTCACGCCTGTAATCCCAGCACTTTGGGAGGCCAAGGCAGGTGGATCACCTGAAGTCAGGAGTTCGAGACCAGCGTGGCCAACATGGAGAAACCCTGTCTCTACTAAAATTACAAAAAATTAGCCCGGCATGGTGGCGCACACCTGTAATCCCAGCTACTCGGGAGGCTGAGGCAGGAGAGTCGCTTGAACCCAGGAGGCGGAGGTTGCAGTAAGCCGAGATAGTGCCATTGCACCCAGCCTGGGCAACAAGAGTGAAACTCAGCCTCAAAAAAAAAAGTACAATGGGATACAATATGTTTTAAAATATATTTCTTTTATGAGCTATGAAAGTAAAAATTTTTGAAGTCTGTTCTTCTAGACAAATCTGTTCATTATAGACAGAAATAAACTAAGTTTCATGGGATTCTGACTTATTCAAATTTATAGAATTTATAGCAAAGTAAATGTATAGAAGCTCTACTCTATGTCCAGTACTTCTCACCCACTGTAAAGAGGCACATAGGATAATGATTAAGTTCATGGATTTTAGAGCTATATTTAAAAAATTCTGACAACAGCCCTTGTCAGCTGTGTGGCCTTGGAGAGTTTTCTTAACCTCTCTGCCTCAGTGACCTCATCTGTAAAATGAGAATAATAATGGTATGTACCTCATAGAAATTTATGAGGTAATGCGTGTAACATACTTAGAACCATACCTGGTACATGGTAACTACTCCACAAATGTGAGGGTTTTTTTCTTTTTTCTTTTTTTTTTTTTTTTTAACCTTGCTCTGTCATCCAGGCTGGAGTGCAGTGGTGTGATCTCAGCTCACTGCAACCTCTGCCTCCTGGGTACAAGCAATTCTCCCTGCCTCAGCCTCCCAAGTAGCTGGGGTTATAGGCACCCACAACCACATCTGGCTAATTTTTGTATTTTTTAGTAGAGATGGGATTTGCTCATGTTTCCCATGTTGCCCAGGCTAGTCTTGACCTCTGACCTCAGGTGATCCATCCGCCTCAGCCTCCTAAAGTGCTGGGATTATAGGCATTAGCCACCCCGCCCAACCGTGAATTTTTATTCAGGGCTTTGAAATGTTCAAATGAATGTGCAGCAGACCAATCATGGTCACATCTGCCAGCACATTTCCACAATGCAGACACAGATTTCAGAGCTCCTGACTCAAATGAATCTACATCTGGACATCAAGTGATTTTAGCAGTCAGCATTGGAGAGACTGAGTTGCAAAGAGGCAGCAATGAAGGGAATACCTTGCTAACAAGATAATGGGTGCTGAACTCAGCAACTTGGGCTGTTACTGCTGATGAAGGGGAGACAGTGCAAAATGTGAGATGTGGGACACCCAGAGGAAAGTCAGAAGGACGCACAAAATTTATTGCTTGCTACAAGACTAGCAATGGAATACTAGGTCGGCATGAAGGCCAGATGGCAACTCACTGACCTCCGAAATTCTCTTTGTACAGAACAGCCTTTTTTCTAGCCCTCTGCTGGCCCCCTCCCTCCCTAACCTCCGCGTGCCTGGTTCACAGTCCCTGAGACATAAGCCACATTCTCTTGCCTCTGTGTCTTTGCTGACATGGATGACCTGTGCTGGAATGCCTCCCATCCTCCAGGCACTTTTCCTCCCCTACCTTTTGCAACCTGCTTAATAGGGTGCAATTAACTCAGCTGAGGACTTAATATGTCCTGAGCCCGGGGTTATGCAGTCAGATTACACATTTTAGGATCAAGTGTGAGAGAATGCCTTGATTATACTTGATTCTGATTGTCTACAATAGAGGTGGGCACAGGTGTTCTGTGAGTGCAGACAAGAGGGTCTTACCCAGCCTGGGGGTGATCCTCAACCTCCTCCTGAACGGTTCGGTGAGTTGTAGTTAATTCCGTAAATGAAGAGGAGAGGCAAAGGTGATAAAACATGCAGGTCAGACAGGAGAGTTTGGTACATTCATTATCATGGGAGAACAGGACACTTGGTGGGAACGTAAACAAAAAGGAGCTGAAGAGGTGGGAATCGGCCAGTTCATGAAGGAGCTTAACATGGTGAATGCTTGCTAAGAATTTGTATTTTATTGTGACCATCACAAGAAGCTATAAATAATTTTAAGCAGTACAATAATTTCGTCAGATTTGTATTTCAGAAAGAGAGCTTTGACAGCAGTACGAAGAACGAAGGGATTAAAAGAAGGGGCAAGAATAAAACACATCAGTGTTCTCCAGAGAAAGATGACCAATGGGATGTACATGTAGGCGCCAAGGCTCTTGGTCCTCTGAATGTTTGCTGAAAAGTCAGCTCAAAAGAGGCTCATTCATTGGAGAAAGGCACACGAATTTATTTAATGTGTATACATGGGAGCCTTCAGAATGATGACCTAATGATACAGGAGAGATTATCCATGTTTATGCTTACGTTCAATAAATATGAATAGTCATGTAGAAATAGGATTCAGCAAAAAGTATGTGAGCTAATGCTAACAGACTGAGTGGGGAGACTGAGCAAATCCTGTTTGTCTAGATTCTTCTTAGCTCTCTGAGCAGCATTCCTTTATTCTGGGTATGGGGCAGGACCTTCTCTGAAATGACCCAGAGTCAAACAAAGTAAGTTAGATCATTTCTTCATGGCCAGTTTATACACAGAAAAGTGGGGGAAAATTAGAGAAATATTTTTAGATTTTATGGCTGGCTTTAGGGAAAAGGGGTTCTAGTTTCTATGACCTGCCTTGAGGAATAAAAATTCTAGCTTGTATGGCTAGCCTTCAGGGAGAGACAGGATTGAGAGATAGGAAGGTAAGAGAAAATCGGAGAAAAACTTTTGCTTCTGAAATGCTTACATTGGGTATTGTTTTCTGAGCCCAGCCACAAGATATGTATTCCTGGAAAAAGGTGTATTCTAGGGAGTTGGCCCATGTGATTATGGAGATTCACACGTCCCAAGATCTGCAAGGTGAGTCACCCACTTAGAGACCCAGGAGGGTTGAGTGTGTAGCTCCAATCTGGGGATCAGCTGGCTCCATACTCAGGAAGAGCTGATGTTTCAGTGTAAGTCCAAAGGCAGAAAAAAAGCTAATGTCACAGTTTGAGGGCCATTAGGCAGAGAAAAATGACCTCTTACTCAGCGAAAAGTCACCGCTTTTGTTCTATTTAAGCCCTCAACAGATTGAGGATTGGACAAGCCCTTTCTCTGTTAGGGAGGGCTATCTACTTTACTGCACCTACTAATTTAAATGTTACTCTCATTCAAAAACACCCTCTAAGAAACGCCTAGAATAGTGTTTGACTGAATACCTGGTTGCTCCCTGGCTCAGTCATGTTTACACATACAATTAACCATTGCAAGTGAGAATTGTTTCTAACCAGAGACTTATTGATTGATTTCAATCCAGGTGTAGACAGCATGGCCAGAATTTTCAGTGATTCAGAACTATGTCTGAATCACCACCCAGATATGAATTTTTTATATCTGGGTGGTGATTCAGACATAGTTCAAACAACTCCAGACTTTTAAAAATAAGAAAAGTCTCAACAAAGACTTTTCTTTATTATGCTCAGAAATTTCGTGAAGCCCAGGCAACCATGCTAGAATTGGTCAAGATACGAAACGGTGCACTGTATTTCAGGATAGTTTTCTAAACCAGTTCTCAAACCAAGAATACCAGCAAAAGGCACACTCTGCTCTCATCAAGCTCAAATTTTATTTGCCATTTTCTATTGTTTCTTCTCATGGACCAGTCCCAGCTAACAGAGAAGAAAATGAAATGTGAACATTTAAAATGTATTTTTAATTAGAGGAGTTTTATAGGATCCAAGGAACTGTAAAGCTCCCAGCTCCGACAGTGCCCTAGTTCCCATTTAATCTTCATTTCTCCATTTCTAGTCAGCTGTGCGTGCAGATGCTGAAATCTTGTTTGTTTATCATGGGGCCAAGAAGATTTATGGTTGGGTGCATGTTCGGCTGCCTTCCCTGCCCTCCTGGCACAGCTTCCAAGCCGCACAGCACGGGGGACACTTAAGCATGCTTAATGGGAAAGTCGGTCCCACATGTTCCCTGCAGTTCTCATCTGGCTATTTTTCAGCTTCTGCTTGGTTGAAGTTCAGGTAATTACAAAGTTATTATTTGTCATTTTCATTATCTTTGGGGTCAGAAAGACATCTGTTGAAAGTTAGCATCATCTGTCATTTACACCAGCTGGCGGTCAGCACCTGAGTGGACTTAAAAAGTGAGGCAAGGGGCTGGGTGTCCATGTATGGTAGCTCTGTGTGTGTGTGTGTGTGTGTGTGTGTGTGTGTGAGAGAGAGAGAGAGTGTGTGTGTGTGTGTGTGTGTGTGTGTGTGTGTGCGCGCACAACCTGCAGTGAAGAAATCTGAGCTTTCTTGCAACGTCAGTAATGATGAGCTGTAAAGAAACACGTGTGCCACTGTCCACAATATTCTCCGGGTTTTTGAGTCACTTACATGGAGAAAAGTAATATAGTCAGACGAACTATTCCTAGCTTCCTTCCTGTGAGGCTTTTCTGGTTTTTTTCCTTACCATGCAGCACATAGTTCTCTTTTTCAGAGTGAAAATGAGAAAATGCTCTGGGGTTTGAAATGCTATTTTATTCAATGAAGAAACATAAGGGATGTATGTGATCTGTCCTGGCCTTTTGAGTCAGCAAACCACCACAGTGTTTACATATTCAAAGTTATCAGTTGATCTTTCAGTTCAAGGTCAGCATTTATTTTTAAAAGGATAAGAAAGAGAATATGTTAGGCCATAGCCCAAAAGCAGCCACAGTCGTTAGGTAAATGAATGTGTATGTCTGCATTCCAGTGAAACTTTATTTTTTGAGACGGAGTCTTGCTCTTTCACCCAAGTTGGAGTGCAGTGGTGCAATCTTAGTTCACTGCAGCCTCAAACTCCTGGGCCCAAGTGATCCTCCCACATCAGCCTCCTAAGTAGCTGGAATGATATAGGTGCATGCTGCCATTCCCAGCCTTTTTTTATTTTTTATTTTTTGTGGTGACAGAGTCTTACTATATTGCCCAGGCTAGTCTCAAATTCCTGGCCTCAAGTGATCCTCCCTGCCTTGGTCTGCCTAAGTGCTGAAGTTATAGGAGTGAACCATCACAGCTGGCATTTAAACTTTATTTACCACATTTTCTTTTTCCAGTCTATCATTGATGGGCATTTGGGTTGGTTCCAAGTCTTTGCTATTGTGAACCATGCTACAATACACCATGGAATACTATGCAGCCATAAAAAAGGATGAGTTCATGTCATTTGCAGAAACATGGATGAAACTGGAAACCATCATTCTCAGCAAATTGACACAAGAACAGAAAACCAAACACCACAAGTTCTCATTCATAAGTGGGTGTTGAACAATGAGAACACATAGACACAAGGAGAGGAACATCATACACAAGAGCCTGGGGGATGGGGGGCTAAGGAGGAATAGCAGGGGGTAGGGGGATTGGGGAGGAATAGCATTAGGAAAAGTACCTAATGCAGATGATGGGGCGATGGATGCAGCAAACCACCACCATGGCACATGTATACCTATGCAACAAACCCACACAATCTGCACATGTACCCCAGAACTTGAAGTATAATAATAATAAATAAAAAACTTTGTTTACTGAAACAGGCAGTAGGCCAGATTTGGCTAATAGGCCACAGTCTGTGAACTCCTGCTTTCATTGACATTCAACAAAGCTTGACCTTGAACAAACAGGCTTGCAATGGGATTGTAAAACAGAGGCTTGTGATGGGATTGTAAAGCCAGAACAGAGAAGAGCAAGGAGTCCTATATGGGTCCCCCAGGCATCGAGCTTGTTGTGATGCCCCAGATTCCCTCTGAGCAGCATGTTCACCCAATTTTTCTCTAAAACTTATACCTACGAATGCAGACCAATCTTCCTTCAGGATGATGCTTTACAAATCCAATCATGTTTTATATGTGCTCTAAGAAGATAAAATTTGTTACAGATCTTTCTCTTAGCACCATGAAAATATGGGTGATGTTCAAAATTCCCCAAAGCTGAGTATTCAGATACTCAGAATATGACTGTTATCTGAACTTAAACCACGGATTGTCACAGTTTTCAGATCACCTCACTTACCAAAAGGAAAACCAGCAATTGTGGGTGTGTTAATAGTCTGCTCCTTTATTAGATGGGAAGAGTTTCACCTAACTCTCAAAGAGGAAAATGAAATCTTTACCGATCAGTGAAGTTATTCCAAATGTCAGTGCCCAGAATGGCGATATGTGGAACTGAAGACCAGAGCTTAGCCTTCAGTGTGATGAGCATTCCTCAGGATTTAGAAAGTGGGGGATAAACTTTTAGTTCATTTTCATGAATGTCTTTACCTTTTCTCGTATGTTCATTTCAATTTGATCAGTTTACGGATCTTATTCTGTTTCTGTGGATTTACAGGTTTGATTCTATTCTAACCAAGGTGTTCTTCAAATTAATAGAAAACCCAGATTCACTTGAGCTTTCCTAAAAAAACAAATTAACTAAAACCAAAGAAGTTTATATTGACCCTAAAATAATAAAGCTAGAATAAAGAAAAGTGCTAAACTTTAAGAATAAAGCTAGAGATGGTCCATATTTAATGTACATCTTTTTTCCACTGAGAAATTAGTGCTGAAAAAACTTTCTCTTCCTATGGGGTCAGAAACGGGGGCTCGGGAGATTTACAGTAAGACGCAAAGCAGCATCCTTACACAAATAACACCAACCAATATGCTTACATCAACTCCACTGGGTTTTCCAGGCATATGGTTGAAGGTTTACGTGGACCAGCTGGAAAAGTTGCTGCAACATCCTAATGAACATCTGCTACTTTCCAAACTCAGCCACTCATTCTGAAGGTTGTGGACACACTAAAAAGGGCTATAAAAGAAACAACCATTCTTGTCCACTTGGGATTGGGAATAAATCGCTTTAGAGAAGATATAAATATGTTCAATTTATATAAATCAGGAAAAAGTCTATGTATTTTGGGGACTAAAAATTAATTTCTTAACATGCCCTTTAAGATACTGTTTTTTTTTGTCTTTTTTTGTTTTTTTTTTTTTTGAGATGGAGTCTTGCTCTGTTGCCCAGGCTGGAGTGCAGTGGCGGGATCTTGGGTCACTGCAACCTCTGCCTCCCCAGCTCGAGCAATTCTTCTGCCTCAGCCTCCCAAGTAGCTGAGACTACAGGCACATGCCACCAGACCGAGATTTTTTTTATATTTTTAGTAGAGACAGTTTCACCATTTTGGCCAGGATAATCTCAATCTCTTAACTTTGTGATCCACCCACCTTGGCTTTCCAAAGTGCTGGGATTTCAGGCGTAAAACACTGTGCCCGACTGTTTTTAACATCAATTAGCTTAATTTAGTAAAAGCCAGTAAAAAATGGCCTATTAATACAATGTCTTAGCTGTAACCCTGATTACATTTCTTCAATAGTGATTCAATAAATCGGAGAGAGATATTGATGAGCCCTTGTAAATCTAAGTAGAAATGTCATTATTTTTACTACTGTGTGAATGCTTTGCCTGCATTAGACATTTGGTACTAGATGGCAGTAGATTGATTGCTACAGGACTAGTAATTGATATAAATGTCATACATTGGCATCAATTGCAATCCCATATAAAATACTGATTTAGAATAAATTGAAAAATAATGGAAAGGTGAAAAAACTTGACATTTTGGAAGTTTAGCGATTTACATGTATTTCAACATTATATCAAATTCTTTATTTCATATGCTAAACTTAAAATAATTGACAGAAATTGATTTAGAAATGTATATCTAAAATATAACCTCTATTTAAAAAAATAAAACTTGAGTGGTTAAGTCTGTCTTTACTATTGAGAATAGCTGGGATGACCAACAGACATGGCCGTTCGGAAGAATGTTATCTCAGAGATATCACACTACTTTTCCAGTTATGAGATAAAGAAGAGGCTTTACACAATTGTGGGCTCAGTTTTGCTTTACTGGATTTATTACCAAAAGTGCAAAGATATTGATAGCATGCAGAAATAATTATTAAAAGCCTTTCTAACACACACTTTGCATTATTGACCAATTACAACATAAATACTTTAATTGAAACAATTATCAGTGGAGACTGCAAAAGCCCAATATAGTATAGATTGACTGTTAATTTGTTAAACAAGGTTTGCTTGTTTAATGCTTATTGTGTATATTATATTGTACTGGGAGCTATGGAAGTCAACAGTGAGATATGTTTTAGTGTACTCTGAACAGCTAGGTCTGGGACTTACTCATCTTTATATCTTCCATAATGGCTAAAACAGTCTTAGTCATAACTAACAGTAGTAATAAGCATTACTAGTTGCTGTTTATCAAACGCATGGAATCTACTGGGAGCACACTTGTAGATAAAAAGGCAATGAATCTAAGGCTCAAATATCGGAATGATCTACTGAATTTAAAAATAAAAATTTTTAAATTTTTTTTATTTAAACTGCCTTTGCAAACATTATGACAGCCAGAGAAGACTACCATGGCTGACTCCATCTTGCTTCTAGCCTCACAGGATGGCAAACCTACATTCCTAGGTCAAGCTAACCATGGGAGGAATTTAATTCATAGTTTAACTTGAAAGCAAGGATGTTAATAGTCCCTCCCTAAAACTGATGCCCTCCTCCTTCAAGATAACGATTATGGGAGGGGTCTGAATTCTGCTAAGACACAGGGGTAGCTAAACAATAACCAGCCATTGTCCCCTAGTTTGCTTTCATTTTATTTACGTATGTATGTATATATGTATGTATGTATGTATTTATTTATTTATTTATTCAACACCGAGTCTTGCTCTGTCCTAGTCTGGAATGCAGTAGCATGATCTCAGCTCACTGCAACATACCCCTCCCAGGTTCAAGCAATTCTCCTGCCTCAGCCTCCCAAGTATCTGGGATTACAGGCATGCTCCACCATGCCCAGTTAAATTTTGTATTTTTAGTAGAGATGAGGTTTTGCCATGTTATCCAGGCTGATCTCAATCTCCTGACCTCAGATGATCCACTGGCGTTGGCCTCCCGAAGTGCTGAGATTATAGGCATAAGCCACGACGTCCGGCCCTTAGTTGGTTTTTCTACAATCTCTTACTGTTCAGGAGCCATGTGGCCAGAGATCACAAGATTTGTGACTTCTCCAATTGTTCCTGTAGGTAATACCACTATTGTAGAACCTAAGATTGGTCTTTTTAGATGTTTTTCAGACTTTTACATTCTGGGAAGTCACTGATCCCACCTGGACTCCTGACTCATGACTAAATTGGCCCTCTGGCCCTCACCCGGAAGTGGACTCAGTGTAGAAGAACCATTTTCCACACCCCTATGATTTCATACACCCGATCAGCAGCACCCACTTCCTAGCCCCCTGCCCACCAGACTATCAATAAAAACCCTAGCCTCTGACTACTCAGAAAGGCTGACTTGACTAATAATAAACTCCTGTCCTTCTGCTTGGCTGGCCTTGCATTAAACAAACATTTTGTTTACTCCAATAACACTGTCTCAGTGAATTGGGTTTATCTGTGCAATGAGCAAGAAGAACCCATCAGGTGGTTACGACTGGGCTATATAATATGTTGACTAAGTTGATACGTGTACGCTGCTTGACTTCTGATACCAAAGAATTTTCAGTTTTTGCTAATGTTTTTACTCATTAATAAATAAATAACGCACATCTCAAAGAAACTAAAGAAAAATGTGCTACATACCTCCCTCCAAAAGGAACAATACACATTCTTCCTTATTATTTTATGATAGCTTTCAAATTCTTAGCTGTAAGAGTATTTTTTTTTTTTTCTTTTTTGAGATGGAGTTTTGCTCTTGTTGCCCAGGCTGGAGTACAATCAGGGAAGCACCGCCTCTGGTCAGAAGCAAGAAATGGGCACTTCAAGGGAGGGACAAAGGGAACAGGAATTTATTCAGAGCAGAATGGCCAAATGCACATATTCAAGAAGCTGTAGGAGGATCCATGAATATTTGTGAAAGGAGAAATGTGTGCACGTGCAACTGAGTTTTGTGCTTCTTCATGAGTCCCATGTATAAAAGATGGTGATGTTAACAATTCCAGGGTGGAGTTTTTGGCCCTCTGATTTCAAAGGGGAAGCAGAGCAAACAAAAACTTCCATCTTGCACCCTCTGTAGACTGACCAGAACCACTCTGTAGTCAGTTGGTAGCCTTTTTTCAGGAAGGAATGCTGGTCATTTCTGTCAAAACTTGCAAAAGGGAGGGGCAGCAAAAGGAAGCAAAAAGGAGGGTTGGTAGAAAGCTGGTGTAGAGTCTTTTGCACAGGCTTGTTTCTGTTTAGTCCTTAGGGAAGAAATCATCAAGGTGGTGAGTGAGAGAAAGGGCATAATGAGATGTCCTCAACCTCCCAGCTATCTCAAGGCCAGAAATTCCATTTTTCAAGATTTTTCTGGGGTCCTCTTGGCCAAGAGGAGATTTGTTCAATCATTTGGTGACCTAGAATTTTATTTTTATTTCTCAAGTGTCATACTACAAAATACCTAACCAGTATTCCTCAAAACTGCCAAGGCCATGAAAAATAAGGAAAGTTTGCAAAACTGTCACAGCCAAGAGGATCCTCAGCAAATACAACAAATAAAAATAATGTGGTATTGGTAGCTTGACGGAGATAGCATTGAATCTATAAATTACATTAGGCAGTATGGACATTTTCACAATATTGATTCTTCCTATCCATAAACATGGAATGTTTTTCCATTTGTTTGTGTCCTCACTTATTTCCTTGAGCAGTGGTTTGTAGTTCTCCTTGTAGAGGTCCTTCACATCCCTTGTAAGTTATATTCCTAGGTAATTTATTATCTTTGTAGCAATTGTGAATGGGAGTTGACTCATGATTTGGCTGTTGGTCTATTATTGGTATATAAAAATGTTTGTGATTTCCTCCCATTGGTTTTGCATCTTGAGACTTTGCTGAAGTTGCTTATCAGCTTAAGGAGATTTGGGGCTGAGACTATGGGGTTTTCTAAATATACAATCATGTACCTGCAAACAGAGAAAATTTGACTTTCTCTTTTCCTATTTGACCTTCATTTCTTTCTCTTGCCTTACTGCCCTGGCCAGAACTTCTAATACTATGTTGAATAGTAGTGATGAGAGAGGGTATCCTTGTCCTTTTCCAGTTTTCAAAGGGAATACTTATAGCTTTTGCCCATTCAGTATGATATTAGCTGTGGGTTTGTCATAAATGCTTTTATTATCATTGACTTTCTTCACAGAATTATAAAAAATTACTTTAAATTTTATATGGAACCAAAATGAGCCCATATAGCCAAGAACATCCTAAGCAAAAAGAACAAAGCTGGAGGCATCATGCTACCTGACTTCAAACTATACTACAAGGCTACAATAACCAAAACAGCATGGTACTGGTATAAAAACAGATATATAGACCAATGGAACAGAACAGAGACCTCAGAAATAACATCACACATCTACAACCATCTAATCTTTGGCACACCTGACAAAAACAAGCAAATGGGAAAGGCTTCCCTATTTAATAAATGGTGCTGGGAAAACTGCCTAGCCATATGCAGAAAACTGAAACTGGACCCCATCCTTACACCTTATATATAAATTAAGTCAAGGTGGATTCAAGACTTAAGTGTGAGGCCTAAAACCATAAAAACCCTAAAAGAAAACCTAGGCAATGCCATTCATGGGACATAGGCATGGGCAAAGATTTAATGGATAAAACACCAGAAAGCAATGGAAACAAAAGCAAAATTGAAAATGGGATCTAATTAAACTACAGAGCTTTTGCACAGCAAAAGAAACTATAATCAGAGTGAACAGGCAACCCAAAGAGTAGGAGAAAAATTTTGCAATCTATCCATCTGACAAAGAGCTAATAACCAGAATCTACAAAGAACTTAAACAAACTTACAAGAACAAAACAAACAACCCCATCAAAAAGTGGGTGAAGAATATGAACAGACACTTCTCAAAAGAAGACATTTATGCATCCAAGAAACATATGAAAAAAAGCTCATCATTCCTGATCATTAGAGAAATGCAAATCAAAACCACAGTGAGATATCATCTCACTGTGGTTAAAATGGACATCATTTAAGTCAGGAAACAATAGACCCTGGAGAGGATGTGGAGAAATACAAACGCTTTTACACTGTTGGTAAGACTGTAAATTAGTTCAACCATTGTGGAAGACAGTGTGGTGACTCCTCAAGGATCTCAAACCAGAAATACTATTTGACCCAGCAATCCCATTACTAGATATATACCCAAAGAATTATAAATCATTTTACTATAAAGACACATGCACACATATGTTTATTGTGGCACTGTTCACAATAGCAAAGACTTGGAACCGACCCAAATGCCCATCAATGATAGACTGAAAAAAGAAAATGTGGCACATATACACCATGGAATTACTATGCAGCCATAAAAAGGATGAGTTCATGTCCTCTGCAGGCACATGTATGAAACTGGAAACCAACATTCTTAGCAAACTAACACAAGAACAGACAACCAAACACCGCATGTTCTCACTCATAAGTGGGAGTTGAACACTGAGAACACGTGGACACAGGGAGGGGAACATCACACATGGGGCCTGTCAGGGGGTGGAGAGCTAGGGGAGGGATAGCATTATGAGAAATACCTAACGTAGATGACGGGTTGATGGGTACAGCAAACCATCATGGCATGTGTGTACCTATGTAACAAACCTGAGCATCCTGCACATGTATTCCAGAACTTAAAATATAATAAAAAAAATAATAAGCTGATTGTATAAGAGAAATTTTTTTTTAATATGGTATTTTGGATGAGATTCTGGAACAGAAAAAGGAAGTTTAGGAAACATAAATGAAATCCATATAAATAATAAAATTTACTGACTAAAAATACATCAATATTATTTATGGTAAATGCACTGTAGTCATGTAAGATGTTAAGAATAGAGGAAATTATTGTGAAGTATATGTAAAATCTTCTTACTATCATTGCATTATTTCCCATAAATTTAAAACTAAATTAAAATAAAAGGTTTATTTAAAATTTTTTAAATGACATGATTGGACTAGATTTTACATATTACCTTTTTATTGTTCTGTGACTTTAATACTTGACTGTTAAAGTATTATTCCTTTGTGAGTTTGAGCCAGTATAAATCTATTTGGTAAAGCATAGTTTGTTACGGAGAATACAGAGCAATCTTTTATCCTCAACTGTCTTGTCTTCTTAGTACCAAACACTAAATTCTGAATACATATTGATTACATGAAAAAACAAATTGGTTATGATTATCACTTTCTCCCATTAAATAGATAGAAACAGATTTTGATTCAGGAAAGAAAACTGGTCTTGTTTACACTCTTTTTATCCTTAAGAACCACCCCCTGTTAACAAACAATTGCAATGTTTTTGAATGCATAGCACATATATTCACATTGCAAGTCTATTAAAAAGTCTGTTAAAATCTTTGTGGCTGGGCACGGTGGCTCATGGCTATAATTACAGTACTTTGGGAGGCTAAGGCAAGTGGATCACTTGAGGTCAGGAGTTCAAGACCATCCTGCCCATTCCTGGTGACACTCTCATCGCTACTAAAAATACAAAAATTAGCCTGATGTGGTGGCATATACCTGTAATAACAGCTACTCAGGTGACTGAGGCAGGAGAATAGCTGGAACTCAGGAGGCAGAGGCTGCAGTTACCCAAGATTGTGCCACTGCCATCCAGCCTGGGCAACAGAGTGAGATTCTGTCTCGAAAACAGCTACAACAACAACAGCAAAATTTGCATTGCAATTTCTTATCCATGACTTTATACATAATACAGTCATGTGCTGCATAACAATGTTTTGATCAACAATGGACCACATGTATGAAGACTATCCCATAAGATTATAATGGAGCTGAAAATTTCCTATCACCTAGTGATGTCATAGCCATCCTAATGTAATAGCAACATGCATTGCATGTTTGTGATGATACTGGTATAAAAAACTTACTGAGCTGCCAGTCTTAGAAATGTCTAGCACTTACTTATAGTTATGTACAGTAGCTAATACTTGATAATGATAAATGACTATTTACTGGTTTATGTATTTACTATACTTCTTATTGTTACTTTTGAGTGCACTCCTACACACACACATATAATGAACTGTAAAACAGCCTCAGGCAGGTCCTTTAGGAGATATTCCCAAAGAAGGCATTGCTGTCCAGGGAGATGACAGTTCTGTGCCTGTTCCTGCCACCGAAGAGCTTCCAGTAGGACAAGATGTGGAGGCGGATGTCAGTGATACTGACCATCCTGACTGTAAGCCTGGGCCAATGTGTCTGTTTGTATCTTCATTTTTAAACAAAAAGTTTAAAAAGTGAAGAAACAATTAAATATCTTAAAAATAGAAAAGAGCCTATAGAATAAGGTTATAAGGAAAGAAAATATTTTTGTACAGCTGTGCAATGTGCTTGTGTTTCAAACTAAGTATTATTGCAAAAAAGTCAAAAAGATTTAAAAAAATAAAAATTTTATAAAGCAAAAAGTCACAGTAAGCTAAGGTCAATTTGTAATAGAAGGGAGATTAAAAAATAAATTTAGTGTAGTCTAAGAGTGCAGGGTTTATAAAGTCTACAGTAGTGCACAGTAATACCCTAGGCCTTCGCATTCAGTCATCACTCACTCACTCACTCACTCTCACAGCAACTTCCAGTCCTAGAAGCTCCATTCACGGTAAACGCCCTGATATGGTTTGGCTGTGACCTCACCCAAATCTCATCTTGAATGGTAGTTCCCATAATCCCCATATGTCATGGGAGAGACCCAGTGGGAAGTAATTCCCCTATGCTATTCTCATTATATTAAGTTCTCATGAGATCTGATGGTTTTGTAAGGGGTTTCTCCCTTTGCTTGGCCTTTGTTCTTCTCTCTTCTGCCACCATGTAAAGAGGACATATTTGATTCCCCTTCTGCCATGACTGTACATTTCTTGGTGCCTCACCAGCCGAGGAGCTATGAGTCAATTAAACCATTTTTCTTTGTAAATTACCCAGTCACAGGTATGTCCTTATAGCAGCATAGAACGAAATAATACATGTTCTATATAGGTGTATCAATTTAAATCTTTTTTTACTATAATTTTACTGTACCTTTTCTATGTTCAGTCATGTTTAGATAAACAAACACTCACACTGTGTTAAAATTGCCTGCTGTATTCAGCACAGTAACCTGTTGCACTGGTTTGCTGCCAAGGAGAAATAGGCTATACCTAGGTGTGTGGTATGCTGTACCATCTAGGTTTGTGTAAATACAGTGTATGATGCTTAAACAGCAAGGGAACTGCCGAATGACACATTTCTCAGGAGATATTCCTGTTGTTAAGAAGAAAGATTGTAACTATTACTAATTTTTAGCATCACAACATAAGCAAATTCATTCATAGTCCTCACTCTTACTTTGGCACTTGTGCAGCTCAGCCCTGGGGGCAGTAGTTTGTAAGGTGTAAACTTTCTGCAAGTCCTGGTGCCAGTTACTTAAAGGACTAACCCAGGCTAAGCTCTATGGTAGTTGGAATGGATCTGCATGCTTCCTTTAGCAGTAGAAATTTGAGAGGGAGGAAGGAGTTGCGGAACCTCTTAGACACTTTCAAGCAAACCAGTCCACCTAATTAAAAGTGGTATAATCTCCCTTTCCTTTCCTGCATGATTAGAAATAGAAAGAGGATTTCAGAGGCAATATATTTATAAGGTAAAAGTTTGACCCCAGAAATACTTCAAGATTTCTGATTTCTCATGGTGGCTTTGCTTTGTGACTACAACTCCACCACACAGAGCTGCCCTGTCATCTCCATATCCTCACGGATCTCTAATTTCTCCACTCCAGGGCACGATTAGCCAAACCCTGTCTTCTTCCAGAAGTACTACAGGGAGGAGTGAGGTCCTGGTAGGGGCTTTGTGAGATATGATCTATTCAAATGTGAAGATATTATTAAAATCATCACCACATAGTTGGCAAAAGGCAAAATCTCAGAGCAGCAGTGGTATCTACAAATCATTTCAGAGAGATTGAAACATGCTGCCCAGTGAAGCAGGACACTTGCTTTAACTGAGATGAGAAGAGATAAAAAAAGAAGTATGAAAAAAAAAAAAAAAAAGAATTTCTCAACTGAAATAAGGCCAGGCATGGTGGCTCAAGCCTGTAATTCCAGCCCTTTGGGAAGCCAAGGAGGGCAGATCACCTAAGGTCAGGAGTTCAAGACCAGCCTAGCCAACATGAACCCTGCCTCAACTAAAAATACAAAATTTAGCCAGACCTCATGGTGGGCACCTGTAATCTCAGCTACTTAAGAGGCTGAGACAGGAGAGTCGCTTGAACCCAGGAGGCAGAGGTTATAATGAGTCGAGATCATACCACTGCACACCTGCCTGGGCGACAGAGTGAGACTCTGTTACTAAATAAATAAATAAACAAAATTTTGAAGGTAATATTATGATGGAAAGATAAAAGTGATATTTGAGGCACGTATTTATTTACTCTTCTTCATGAAATCTGTAATCAGATTTTGTCTGTTTTGAATTAATACTTTTCTTTGGTAAAATTGTTAAATCCTCCTACATTTACTCAAAATTGGTAACAAATGAAATAAGATCAACTATAATTTACCTTTGCAAAATCTCTGTATTTTTTATTCTCTTAAAATAAATTTATATATCTTCTTTACATGGTCCCAAATGGTTTAAACTATTCAAGAGAATAAACTTTTTGTGAAAAGTATAAAAGTCATTGGAAACCTCAGTTACTAATCTTAATTTCAATTTATTTTAAAATTATAAATTTTATTTTAAAGATTTTCACTGGTAACATTTTTGTCCTTGTTGTCCAAATGGTTGTAAGTACCAGCATAATAACATTATATCAATATAAAACTACCCTAAAAAGTCAGCTTTTTAAATACTTTATATTCACCTTGTCCCAAAATATTAGTATGCGTGTTCACATCACCTTGTCCCAAAGTATTTCTGTCTGTGTGTTTTGAATGTTAGGCTACTGAATTCATATGGTTTTATTTTGCCCCTTTTGAATGCCTAGGGCTTTATGACCTAATGTTTGGAGTGGTAGTAGCCAAAAAAGTTTTATTTCAAACAGAGACTGCTTTAATGGACAGAATTCTCATCCCTTTTCTTGCTTGAGAACCCAATCTGCGTGGTGTCATAATATGACTCTTAATGGAATTGCTTGTGTTAGTCAAAGAAAGATTTAAAGCAACAATGAGACTCTATTAATGAGTCTCTATTGGCTTGGAATAATATAGGTTGGGAGGGACATCTTTGTAGTTACATGCCTCTTCATTTTACAGATGATAAAATAGGATCCAGAAGAACAAATGGCTTATCCAGGCCCCTGAACCAGCGCATCTGAACCAGGTTTCCCTCAAAACCCACCTCATGTGCGTTGGTGCTTCTGATTAACTGTTGGGACTTTCCCCAGGTTCTTTCCTGACATTGAGACCCACTACTAGTTGTCTCTATGTAAAAGCTTTCTGCAAATAGTAAGTCACTGTCAGAAAACAATAACCTCGATGAAGCTGCTTTCATGGGGCTACTTGAACATCTGGCAAAACCATTTGATCTTCAAGGAAGGGGCAGATTGGAGAAAAGTCTTCAAGGGATATGCATACCACACCATTGTTTTCTATTGAGCCCATCCTCATTTTACTGGTGTCATGCATTTCTGCTGTTGCCTGAGAAGCATCTCTTTACCTCAGTTTAAGAGTATGAAGCTTAATTAAAAATAAATAAATAAATAAATAAAAGGGGAAAAAAAAGAGTACGAACCTTGAATGTATGAGGTTAGATTATGAAAAATATCGCTAACTATAGAACCTATCATTTTAAAGGGTAACACACATCCAACTGCCCTAATTTAGACTCAACTAATATAATTAAGCTGAATTTAAAAAATAATGAGTCTATGGGTCCAGGAGTACTCTATTATGGCTATATTCCCAAATGTTGTACTGCACAATTCACCAAGATAGCCGCTATTTTCTTCTATTGATGCTCCTTGTGTTTCCCTCCCAAAGCGGAGAGCTCACTCAAAGATGATGACCTTTTCTTTATGGACAAGAACTATATGTAGTTAGGAATATAAATGTAGCTTCAATTCCCTTCTAGAGCCTCCACCTCAGCAGCTAAATGCCATTTATTTAAGTTCATAGAAAACAAATTAGAGCTGAGAACTTTCAGATCTATATTAAGTACTCAATTTTCATTTCTATGTAGCAAACTTACAAACTTTTAGAAGCAATAAAATATAATTCCATTAGAAACATATATTCTCTAAATTTTTGATTGCATGCTTTTAAATTGCTCAACAATCTGGTTCTGTTTTCTTTTCCACAGAGAGCATTGCATAAGTTACTACAATATTGAAATGGGAGAGTTCCCTGACCCCACTTGCAGGACAAGCGACACAGGTGGGTCTCATCTGCTCAGCTGCCATGTGCTCAAACCCTTATAGGATGGGAAGCACACAGACAGGCAGGTGCAGGAGCTGGAGCAAGCACTTTTGGGATTCGGCCCCATGGTAGTATCTAGGGGTGGGTGCCTGCAACTCCGGAAGACCCAGTGGGCATATTATAGTGCTCTTTTAGCTCTGCCATTAGCAGACAGCTTAAGTGTTAACCAGCTCAGTGCCCTCCTGGTACCTGGGTCATTGGCATCCAGAAAGAATCAGGTCACATGGACAAATTGAAGGATGGTAAATGTGGGGAGTTTTATTTCTGGATGGAAGTGGTTCTGAGTGGGATCGATAGGGAACTGGAAAGGGGATGAAGTGGGAAAATGATCTTCCCTGGACTTTGGCAGTCCCACAGCTGATCTTCTCTCTGACTATCCCCAGCTGAACTCCTCTCTGTGTTCAGGCACTCCTTCTCTTGTCTCCTTCTCTGCTGTGCTGCACTTCTGCTCCTCTGCTCTTCTGCTCTTCTGCTCATGGAGCCTGGGGTTTGGGATTTATATGAGTACAGGATGCAGGGGGCATGTCAGGCCAAAAGGCAACATTAGGGCATGAAAACAGGAATGTCTGTTCCCATTTTGGACCGCAGGTTTCCAGGCTTTAGGGTGGGGCCTTTGTCAGGGAACCACTCTCTTCTACCCAGTATTTCCCTGCCTCCTGTCCATATTAGTATTATCAAGTAAATTCTACTCAAACATTATGTGAATTTATATCCAGGCTAGTAACCACCTTCGCAATTGATCAGAGTACAGTGGTATACAATAGCTCTGAGAATTCACTCTGTGGTCCTCTGTGTATACTGAATTGGGCTTCTAAATGTTACCTTTTAAGTGAAGTAAAGATTATAAAACGTTGATTTATATAGCAGGGTGGCTCCTAGATAAAGAAGCAGCAAAATACAGCCATCATTGTATGAAAATGGAGCTTAGCAACCACCTTGGAAAAGGCCAATAGAATGCAAACATTAGCCACAAACTCTAATTTAGTGAAATCATAGCCACTGAAATCAATAATATTAGCACAGGTTTTTAAAAAGTTAAGTCTGGAACATCACTATGCTGATGAATTTATGCCCAAATATTTATATAGTAAGGATAATGTTTTAGAAATCTTTTACTGGTCAGCAATTGGTATTTTTTCTTTCCTCTGTAGTATTTCCACCTCAATGTAGGCTGTCGAGGATTATGAATCCAGAGAAAGAAATAACAGTCTCTTTAAAAAATCTACAAATAGAGAAGATGAAATATTTAACAGGGCTGAAGGTCTGGCTCCAAAGGACGAGGAAGAAAAGAGCCTCTAGAGATGATGTAACCACCCAAAGGGTTCACCTTGCCCACTGTTTAGACAGAGCTGATTTATCAAGACAGGGGAACTGCAATACAGGAAGGGTAATTCATGCAGAGCTAGCTGTGTGGGAAACAGAAGTTTTATTATTACTCAGACCAGTCTCTCCAAGCATTCGGGGATCAGACATTTTAAGAATAGTTTGGTGGGTAGGGGGAAGCCAGTCAGTTAAGAGTGCTGATTGGTTGGGTCAGAGATGAAAATCATAGGGATCGAAGCTGTCCTTTCGCACTGAGTCAGTTCCTGGGTGGGGGCCACAAGATCAAATGAGCCAGCTTTTCCATCTGGGTGGCTCCAGCTGATCCATCAAGTGCAGGGCCTGCAAAATATCTCAACCACTGATCTTAGAAGCAGTTTAGGAAGGGTCAGAATCTTGTAGCCTCCATAGCATGACTCCTAAACCATAATTTCTAATCATGTGGCTAACTTATTAGACCTATAAAGGCAGTCTAGACTCCAAGCACGAAGGGTATTTGTTTTGGGAAAGAACTGTTATTGTCTTTGTTTTAAACTGTAAACTAAGTGTCTCCCAAAGTTAGTTCAGCCTATGCCCAGGAATGAATAAGGACAGCTTGGAGGTTAGAAGCAAAATGGAGTTGGTTACGCCAGATCTTTTTCACTGTCTCATTTACAATTTTGCAGTGGTGATTTCAGGGAGAGGGGAAAGATGTAAAGATAGTGCAAGGAGCAACAGTTTAGACTTTGGTGTTCTGCTTAGGATCAAAATCCCTTTGAAGCAATGGTAATAAAAGCAGGTAAAGTGTCCTCAGAAAATCCCAGTTGATGATGTTATTTCTCAGGGTATGTGAGGTTGAGAGCAGGATTAAATCGATAATATAAAATAAGGAAAGCTTTTTCATCATCATCATTGTTTACATTTATGTTGAAGTGCATTCATTTCAACCTTGTTACATTCCTGCCGCGAATAAGACGAAGAATAAAAAATATATAGTTGAGCTTCAGGCTAACAGTTCATTTAAATATTAGCAATAACTTCTTTGCTTTATTTCATGAATAACCTAAAAATATACTTACTTTCTTCCAAAAACTATTTAATGTATTTTACAAATTAATGAGTTGTGGCAACAACAAAAAAAAAACACAACTGAAAATTTTAACATAATTACATGATCTTTAGTTTCTTTTCTTTATGTTATTTAAGTACTTGTGAAAAACTTGCCATGTTCAAAGCTCTAACGTGAATTTAAAATTAGGTATACATATAAGTACTTTTAAATTAATGCACTTATTGTGGATAGCAGCCAAAGGAGGGAGTCTACAAGAGAATCTCTTTATAGCCTGAGGCTCAGCCAAGGGAGGAGTCCGATATTTATTTATGCTATAACTTCTGCTCTCCCAGGCGAGATTGGTACTTACCATGCACCGGAAAAGAGATAACTAGTGGGTGAAGGATACAGAGGGAGATCCAGAGCAAGAGGCGTGGACTGTGATGAGTAGAATAAATTAAGGCTAACACTTGCTGGGTACCATCACAGCTCTAGGCAAAGGGAACTATTAGAATATTGCGGTGTGATGCCACTGCCTGGAAGTCAACTGGAAGATGTGGGTGAGAATCAGAAGGAATCACCAATGCCCAAGGAAGCTTCTTGGACTTGAGTCTTTTCTCTCAGGGCTTGTGGAAGCACTGCTAATCCAAGGATAAATAAATTGCATCTATTGCTTTGATCGATCAAATTATTTACTCAACTCAGACACTCACAACAATATCTGTTTTCTCTATTCCTTCTCTCTGTCCAAATAGTGATAGCGTAAATGCAGAGAAGGTGCAGGTGTGTGCACGTGGGTGCATAAGAGATTAGAGAGAGCAGAGGGCACAACTTCTGTAGGAGCTACCACAGCCACCAGTCCATCCTCATGCTGGAGAGGTGGGGAAGAACACATCTCTGAATCAGTTATGATAACGACTTTTAAGTGAATGGAATTGTTTTACTAACCAAATGTAATTAAAGATTCTGCGATCAGATTTAATTTTCATTAAGAAAATCCATTTTTCAGGGAAGAAGAAAAGTGGACATCAGCTGAATAAAACTGTTAGCAGACAGTGGAAAAAGAAATGCTTGTTTTTACCCCAATGGGTTGAACCTCTTCATTGCCTAGAAGCCAATTGTTCTCATTTACAGGGTTAAAGCTTTGCATGACTCTTTTCTCATAGTGTTCCCTTATTAAGAAAAACATACTTACTTTTCCCTTCCCCATTGCCTTTGCCAAATCTTTCTTTTTAATTTTTATGTTTTAGAGACAGGGTTTTGCTCTGTTGCCCAGGCTGAGGTACAGTGGCACCATTATAGCTCACTATAACCTTGGACTCCTGGGCTCAAGTGATTCTCCTGCCTCAGCCTCCCAAATAGCTAGGACTACAGGTGCACGTTCCCATGCCTGGCTAATTTTTAAAATTTTTTTGTGGAGATGGGGTCTTATTGTGTGGCCCAGGCTAGTCTCAAAATCTTGGCCTCAAACCATCTTGCCATTTTGGCCCCCCAGAGCACTGTGATTACAGGTGTAAGCCACATGCCCAGCCCAGGAAAGCATACTTGGTATGTCTCATAGTAGTGTCAATTAAATTTCCGCCCAGCATACACTTAAAATTTTAGATTTCTTTCAATGAGGTCTGAAATTATTAAGGTTTTCTGTGAAGCAAGTCAAACTCAAACTCAGACCAAGCCAAAGTAGTCATTATTAAAATCTAGGGGGTAGTTTTAACTGGACACTTTGTCCATGTAACTGTGTAACAGTATAGACCTATAATAATTCTCAAGGCAGTGGACATAAAAAAAAGTCTATAATTTAATTTCCTTCTGCCTCTTGCCTTTTCCTTCACTCGATGAATAGGTGAATTAAATATACTAAATCCTCATCACAATTTCCTCCGTGCCCCATGAACACAGGTTTGCCTACTCTCGGAAATAATTGCCTTCTTTCTCTTTACATGCATCAGTAAACTGAGTGACTGTGAAATGACATTGGTTAGAGAGGAGGTAAACTTCAGGTTCAGAGTTTAAATTCTTTTTTAAAAAGGAAACTAAATGCTGCTGCTTATTATAAGCTTTAAAAGGACAACCCGGGAGCTGCAAACCTGGCGAGATTGTCTAAACAAGAATTGCATTCCAAACTGAACCTGTTAGGTTGCATCATAACTTTCCAGACCAAAGAGTATGAATCTGACTGTTAATTTTTGAGGTCCAGTTGACTTTGTTATTAAAGGCTGCAGCCTAAGAGTGACCCTTCAGATGCAGAAAGGAATATCAGGGGCATTGATCATTAAGGGCTTTTTCTCTCTTTCAGTGTGGATGCTATGGAAGCAGTCTATTGATTCCAGGAAAAAATTCAGCTGCCTTTTATTTCAGAGAAATTCAACCTAAGTGTTTACATTCAGAAAAAAGAAAGAAAGAATGAATGAAAGGAGACAGACTCATGTCCACTGTGTCCTTGGTAAAAGTGAATGAAAGACATTTAAAAAATCCCTCCTCCATCTGCTTTTTCTTGGTTTAATTAGAGCAGAAAGTGTAAGAAGAAGGGATGTTTGCTGTTGTGAGGAACAAAACAAGAAACATGCAGCAAGGGGCTTACATGCTGTTCTCATTGATATTCACAACTTTTGATAATTGAAGACAAATTCTAGAAAGAATCCCATATTGATACGGGAGGTGGTGGCAGCAAAGTGCTAGGTGGAGAAGGGCGGGGTCCCTGGAGAAGGCTCCAACCTCAGCACTGTGCTCATGGACCTAAGTGAGGATGGACACAGCTGTTTTCATGCCCAAATCTTGCATTTTCCAAGAGCACTGTGGCCTGCCACACCCCCCGTCCTGTGCCTATAGAAAACCCCTGAGACCCTAGCAGGCACACACACAAGTGGCTGGACGTTGAAAGGAACACACCAGTAGAAGAACACACTTTAGACGCCAGCAAGCCAACGACAGCAGAATGTTGTGAATTTTGAGGGAGATTTGGTCAGGAGCAGTTGCAGGAGAGTCCAGCGGCTAAGTGGCCTGACTCCAGGGGAAGACCACCTTCCCACTGCATCCCCTGCTGGCTCCCCATCCATCTGCTGAGAGCTACTTCCACCACTCAATAGAATCTTGCACTAATTCTCCAAGTTCACGTGTGATCCGATGTTTCTGGTACACTAGGGCTACAGAAAGCTCTCTGTCCCTGCAAAAAGGCAGAGGGTGTAACTGAGCTAGTTAACACAAGTTGCCTGTGGATGGCTAAGCTGAAAGCGCACACTGTAAGGCATGCCCACTGGGGCTTCAGGAGCTGTAAACACTCAACCCTAGACACTGCTCTGGGGTGGGAGCCCAAAAACCCTCCCATGACCTGCCCATCTGCATGCTCCCCCTTAGTTGCAGGGCACCTAAGAAATGAGCTACAACCCCCTTGCATGCCCTCCGAGGGGATAAGGGGCAACTTCTCCCATTTCAATATTAGATGTGAAGAGGACTGACTTGAAAAGCTGTCAGAATTTGATCCTGGAACAGAAAAAAAAAATGAAATTAATGGAAAAACTGAAAACTCAAGTAATCTAGAGTTTAATGCATTAGTGTTAGTTCCTTAGTTTTAACAAATGTACCTCAATAATATAGAATGTTTACATTAAGGAAAATTGAAACTGGAAGGGCATACAGGAACTCTGTACTATCTTTGCAACTTTTTTGTTTTTGTTTTTGTTTTTTTTTGAGACAGGGTCTTGCCCTGTCACCCAGGCGGGAGTGCATTGGTGCAATTTCACCTCCCTGCAACCTCTGCAAACCATTCTCATGCCTCAGCCTCTCGAGAAGCTGGAATTACAGGCATGTGCTGCACACATGGCTAATTTTTAAAAAATTTTTGTAGAGTCGGGGGTTTCATCATGTTGCCGAGGCTGGTCTCAAACTCTTGGCCTCACGTGATCTCCCCTCCTCAGCCTCCCAAAGTGTTGGGATTACAGGCATGAGCCACTGCTCCCAGCATGCAACTTTTTATAAATCCAAAATTGTTACAAATAAAATGTTTCTCCCACATTATTCTAAATAAAAACTTCATTAGAAAAAAAAAAAAGCTCGCCAAGAAGTCTATGCAATATCCTCCAGTGCTGATGTTCCAGGGCACTTTGACGCAAGGATGATGCTTAGAGGTCCATTGGATCCTTCAAAGAATGGACTGAGCAGGAAGCCATGACCTTTTCTTTTGTTTGGAAAAAAATTTTAAAAAACACACAAATAAATTTGTCTCATTCTAATGATGTGCATCAGAAGACTGACATTTACAGTGGGGAATGTCCGGATCTGGGACGGCTGTACCAAGAGGCTTCTGTCTTAGGAACTAGATACTGACACCATAATCTTCCAGTCAATGAAGTGGGAGTACTAGGATGATGGTACTGTGGAAACTGACTTGCTGAATATCAGGGGTAAGGTAGCCTTCATGTCCTGATAGAGTGAAAGTGAACTCAGAGAAAACTGCTGAGATTCTAGGGAGAGACAGAACTCTATGTCTCAACTTCCTCAGCCATTAAAGAAAATAGGGTATGTTGTCCAAAATTGTTCTCAGAATGAGGCTAGTTAAACCAGCTGTCAAGTGTAGTTCTTTCTGGCGTAGAAGTGACATCCTTAATATCATCTCCTTGCCCTCCTGATTCTGGGACATTCCAATCCTTAGTTACCTGGAGGTAATACCCATTTAGGGTAATCCAAGGGAATGGAAAGGACAGGTTGGTCAGAAATACCATCCTCCTAAAGCTGAAAAAGACCTGAAATTCTCATCATTCATTCCCTTCAGTTAGGATAAATATGAGAAAACATCTTACAAAATGTTTCTTTAGTTGAGCAACATGCCATCAAACAAAACATCAATGTCCCATTAATAGAGCAAGATTCAGGAAAAGTGAGAATCTCAAACCGCTTTGGATTGATGGAGGTTAGAAAGGACAAAGCCTGGAGCTAAGGACATTTATGACTTGTCTCCATCTACCTTTCCGGTGTCATGTTTCATTGGTCTCTCAGACCTTAGTGCCTACTCGGTTCTCACTCACTGTGAGCTCAGGAATCAGGATAGAAATAGTTTCAGGTAAGATCCAGTAGCAGAAAAGTCCAAACAGAAGTCAGAAGGTAGATACTTTGGAGTTGACAAGAGAAGACTGTGATGCCAAAGGAAGCTTTGTGGATTGGCCCAGGGCCCTGTATCCCTCTGTCTTAGTCTGTTCAGGCTGCTATAACAACATACCATAAGCTGGGTGCAGTGGCTCAAGCTTGTAGTCCCAACACTTTGGAAGGCTGAGGTAGGAGGATTGTTTGAGCCCCAGGAGGTTGAGGCTGCAGTAAGCTGTGTTCATGCCAGTGTACTCCAGCCAGGGTGATGGAGCAAGATCCTGTCACGCATACACACCCCCCCCCAAAACAAACAAACAAACAACAAAATACCATAAACTGAGTGGCTTATAAACAACAGAAGTTTATTTCTCACCTTCTGGAGGCTGGGAAGTCCATGATCAAGGTGCTGGCAGATTTAGTGTCTGCTGAGGGTCTACTTTCTGTTTCACAGAAGGTGACTTTCTGCTGTGTCTTCACATGGTAGAAAGGCAAGGGAGTCTCTTGGAGGCATCTTTTATTAAGGCAACCAATCCCATTCATGAGGGCTCCACTGTCTTGACCTAATAACCCTCCAAAGGCCCCACCTCTTAATACCATCATCTTGGGAGTTAGTACTGAAACATACATATTTGGGGAAACATAGCCATTAAGACCTCAGCATCTTCTTTCTGAAAGAAATCAGATTTTTCCTTGGGAGGTACTTCTTTCTCCAGCTAACACACAAAGACAGAAAATCATAGTAGAAGATAATCAGAGCTTTGGGCTAATTCAAAGTAGATGTGTTGCTCCTTTTCTGAGTTGTCCTCACCCTCTGTCAAAGAATAGAAGACCTTCAGCTTCAAGACAAGTCCAAATCAAGTTAATTAGAATATTTGTATGTGTAATTAAAATTGGAGATAGCTCCTAATTATCAATTTTATTGGCGTTAATTATTATTTTAAGTAGGTAACCATACATTATTGCCATAGAAAAGGTGACTTTTAAGGTCGGTTCCCAAAGATATTTTTTCTTACACAAAAGCACACAGGAGACTCACCATAATGCACCCATCCTATTTAGGGTTCAACATACTCTTATTGAAAATTATGTTTTCCCCTGCAGTGGAATAATTTTTAAATTCCAATAGCTTTTCCAAGGGCAGAATATTAATATTTACATCTCTCAGAAAGACATGCTTCACCATGGGAGTGCTATAAATATTACCTAAATTAGCTGTCCTCATAATGAAATTGACAGAGTCAAAATTGATAATCCTCAACAATTCCTGTAAAAAGCAATGATAATCTTTTACAATCTTTTGTTGTTTTGTTGTTGGACCAGGCCTCATTCTGTCACTCAGGATGGAGTGCAGTGGTATGAACTCAGCTCACGGCAGCCTCAATCTCCTGGACTCACGCATCCTCCCACCTCAACTTCCCAAGTAGCTGGGGCTCCAGGCACACATCACTGTGCCCAGCTACTTTTTGTATTATATGTAGAGACGAGGTTTCACCATGTTGCACAAGCTGTCTCGAACTCCTGGACTCAAGCAATCTGCCAGCCTCAGCCTTTCAAAGGGCTGGGATTATAGGAATGAGCCACCACAACCTACCTAGCAATGACAGTCTTGATCTCCCCAGACAATATTTTCTATAGAGTGGCAACATTGCCTTCTACTCATATTTCAAAACACTGATCAATAATCAACCAGCAAATAACAGCCTTAAAAAAAGAAACAAGCCTAAGAATGTTCTAACCCTTGATCTGGGTGGTGGTTATGAGGAAATATACATACAAAAATTCATTTTGTGGTACAGTTAAGATTTGTGTGGCTTACTCTGTTACACTTAACAGAAATGAAGACAAAATCAGAGTACAAAAATACAAGGGATGCACAGAAAAAAACAGAGAATTTGAACTTAAATGTATCTATCTTAACACAATTTTCAAAATTCTGATATGCAGATTTCTTTGCCTTTATATAATATGTATTAGTGAAAGATGTAAGTTTAATAGGCTAGTAAGATAGAGATATGTACTTTGCCAGCCTGAGCTCCTCCTCTAGTAATTTCCCGAGTCTCTAAAACTCTATTTCTTTAGAATCCTGTGCATACATCTGTTATATCACATATCATTTGCAGTTACTGCATTTGTTGTCTACCTTTATGACTAGACTGTAAAAGAAGGGACGGTGGCTTGTTTATTGTGGTATCTAGCACAACCTGGAACCTGGGGGATGCTTTATACTTTTTAGAAAATCAGCCTCATGGAGGTATATCTTATGCACCATAAAAATCAATCATATTAAGAGTACTGTGCCATGAGTCTGACAGCTGTTTCAGACATGTGACCATCACCACCATCAAAATGTAGAACATTTCCATCATTCCAAAAATGTCCCACTGTGTCCTTTGTAGCTTGGTATCAGCCTACTGCTCATGGATGTCTTTTCATGATTTAACATTTTGTTTTATTAGTTTTGTGATGTGTTTTGTATAATTTCCATTGCTAAGTCATTAGGCTTATCCATGTTTTCTTTTATATTGTCTAATCTTTGTTAAACATATCAACTGTATTATGTGCTATTAATCTAAACCAGTATATTTTTATTTCAAATGTTGTACTTCTCACACGTAAAACTTTCCTGAGGTCTTTTTTGTATCATTTCTTTTTTTATTTATTTTAGTTTTTATTTCTTTGTATTCTATTTATTTTACATTTGTATAGGTACATAGTAGGTATGTATCTTTATGGGCTACATTAGATATTTTGATACAGGCATACAATGCATTATAATCACATCAAGGTAAATGGGGTATCCATCACTTCAAGCATTTATCATTTATTTGTTTCACAAACATTCCAAGTACACTTTTATTTACTTTTAGATGTACAATAAATTGTTGACTGTAATACCCTGTTGTGCTATCAAATGCTAGCTCTTATTCATTCTCTCTATTCCTATTTTTGTACCCATTAATCATCTCCCATCTTCCCCCAACTACCTTCCCTGCCTCTGGTAAACATTCTACTTTCTATCTCTGTAAGATTAATTGCTTTAACTTCCACAAATGAGTGGGAACATATAAAGTTTGTTTTTCTGTGCCTAGTTATTTCACTTAACATAATGTCCTCCAGTTCCATTCATGTTGTTGCAAATGACAAGATCTCATTCATTTTTTTAGGGCTCAGTAGTACTCCATTGTGTATATTACCACATTTTCTTAATCCATTTGACTGCTGATAAACACTTAGGATGTGCTTCAAATCTTGGCTATTGTGAATAGTGCTGTAATAAACATGGGAGTGTGCACAGCCTTTAAATATACTTATTTCCTTTCTTTGGGGTATATACCTAGCAGTGGGATTGCTGGATTATATGGGAGTTCTATTTTTAGTTTTCTCTCCTTTTCTCCTTTTTTTTTTTTTTTGATATTGTCAAGGGCTGGAGTACAGTGGCATAAACTCAGCTCACTGCAACCTCTGCCTCAGGGTTCAAGTGATTCTCTTGGCTCAGCCTTCCAAGTAGCTGGGATTACAGGCACCTGCCACCATGCCTGGCTAATTTTTTGTATTTTAGTAGAGACAGGTTTTGGACATGTTGGCCAGGCTGGTCTCAAACTCCTGACCTCAGGGGATCCATGCACCTTGGCCTCTCAAAGTGCAGAATAACAGGCTTAAGCCACCATGCCTGGCGTTATTTTTAGTTTTCTAAGGAACCTCCATACTATTCTCCATAGTGACTATACCAATTTAAGTTCACTCCTACAGTATACAAGAGTTCCTTTGATATCTCGTCACAGTTTTGATTTTTTTTTTTTTTCTTTTTAACACTGAGCTCAATATACTCTACACAAAAAGAGTATTGGGCTGCAACTAGGTATCCCCTTTCTATGCTGCTTCCTGAAAATTCAGTCTCGGCAAGAAGCTGGAATAATCTCTGACCTTACCTCATTTGTGTCTCTTCTTTTAGGAATCACAGTCCTAAACAACCTATTGTCCAACATCTGACAATCATTGTTTTATATATTTTTAAATAATGTTTCAGTAGTTAAAGGTGGAAGGGTAAGTCTGGTCCCTATTTCATGGTTATATCCAAAATTATTCTTATTGTATAATTTTTTAAGTAAAGACAAAAAAACATGGTTATGTAATGTACAAATTATGTAAATTACAGAGAATTAACAGAGAAGTTAAACAACAGAATCAGTATTCAAGGATATGTTATCAAAGAAAAAAAATGGGAAGTTGAAATTATACCAGTGAATGTAAATTGCAGCATTTAGGTTTAGTGCAAATGAAAGTAAAAGTGAGGCATAATAGCTCTATTTTAATAGCAGTTTATATAAAAATACCTCAAGATGTTTGATTTTACAAAAATTCTATGCATAATGGCTTTATTAAACAGATTATTTTGGCTGGGTGCAGTGACTCACACCTGATAATCCCAGCACTTTGGGAGGCTGAGGCAGATGAATCACTTGAGGCAACAAGCTCAAAACCAGACTGACCAACACGGAGAAATTCCGTCTTTACCAAAAATAAAAAATTAGGTGGGTGTGGTGGTGGGCACATGTAATCCCAGCTACTTCGGAGGCTGAGGCAGGAGGATCACTTAAGGAGGTGGGGATTGCAGTGGAGCCAAAATGGCACCACTGCACTCCAGGATGGGGGACACATGGAGATTCTGTCTCAAAAAAATAAAACAAACACAAAAAGAAATATCAGAGAATCTTTTGAATCATTGGAGAAAATCTAAGGTTTATATTAACAAATTCTTTGTGCCTTTGAATAGGAAATAGATCATATTGGCCAATCTAATCCCAATTGTGACTAAAGAAGCCATATCCCTTGTTGCTTGAAAAGTGCATTTTTCCTAGGGTCAATGCATTTCCATGGTATTTCTCTCTAAAGTGCTTGTCTTTTCTCTTCATCTTTCCACTCTTCTTCCTGAGCAGTCCTGCATAGGAATTAATTCTAGCTCATATGTTTCTTTGTTATCCAAGATTTTTAAAGAATACAAAATACAAAAATAAAAAATTAGCTGGGCATGGTAGCAGGTGCCTGCAATGCCAGCTACTCAGGAGGCTGTGGCAGGAGAATTGCTTGAACCTGGGAGGCAGAGGTTGCAGTGATCTGTTATTACACCATTGCACTCCAGCCTGGGCAACAAGAGCAAAACTCTCTCTCTCAAAAAAAAAAAATAAATAGAGAGAGAGAAAAAAATCAGAGATTATTTTTAAATGCAGTCCTTAAAAAGGGCATTCAAAGAAATACATGTGTCTTAGTCCATTTTATGTTGCTGTAAGAGAATATGAGACTGGGTAATTTATCAAAGAAAAAAAAAGAGTTATTTTTACAGTTTTAGAGCCTAGGAAGTCGAATATCAATGGATCGGCATCTGGAGAGGGCCTTTGGGCTATGTCATTCCATGGCAGAAGGTGGAAAAGAGGTTGTGAGCCTAAGAAGGCGCTGAACTTTTACAAAACAAACCCACTGTCTCTATAATGAATCCACCCCCACGATGATTACATTAATCTATTTGTGAGGACAGAGCCCTCATTACCTAATCACTTCTTAAATGTCCCACTTCTCAACACTGTAGCATTTGGGGATTAAGTTACCAACACATGAAACTAGGGGACACATTCAAACCATAGGTGTCTGGATCAAAGGATTTATAATTATCACTATGTACTTCTGTACTGTCATTTTTAGAACCCACTTTTATAAATACGCCCTAACACCTTTAAGTGGGGGCATTACAATGGGAGCAACAAAGCAAAAGTTGCTGCCTGGAATTAGAAATAGAACATGACACCTAAATGGCCCAAACCTGGTGGCTAGAGATAAGAACTTAGAGGCGTCATTCCTGCTTTGCAGACTGGACTTCTCACATTCCCATTGCCTCCTTTTAAATAGACCATTTAGACAATTGCCACAAACTTAAAGTAACCCACACTCTATTCCGTTATATTTGGCACTGTCTAAGATGTGGAGAAACGGTGCTGGTAGACACATTCAATGGTAGAACCACCTTCGAACACAATCTGTTTCTTAAAAATTTAAACATAAACTTACAATACAATCTAGCAATTCTACTCCAAGGCTTATCCAAGAGAAATAACATAAATAATATACACAGACTTTTATGCAAACTTTTATAACAGCATTATTAATAATAATCCAACACTGAAATAATTCAAATGTTTATGACTTGAAAGGATAAACAAAATATGATTATTTATAGAATGAAATATTATTAACCAATTAAAAGAAACAAAGTATTAATATATACTTCCACATGGATGAACCTTAAAACTTTTTAAATAGACCCTTCAGACAACTGCCACAAACTTAAAGTAACCCACACCCTATTCCCTTATATATGGCACTATCTAGGACATGGAGAAAGAGTGCTGGTGAGTGAAAACAGTCATACTCCAAGATCTATATTGAATGATTCTATTTATGTAAAATTCCCAGAAAAACAAATCTATAGAGAAAGAAAACATCTTAGTGGTTTCTGGGACTGGAGGTGAGAATGGGAATTGACTGTAAACCAGCAAAAGTAGGTGATGGAACTGGTCTAAACTGGACTGTGTTGGAGGTTGCATAACTCTATACATTGACTAAGAATCATTGAATTAATTGTACTCTTGCAATCAATGTATTTTATGATATGTGACTTTTACCTTAATAAACCTGTCAAAAATGAGGACAGGAAGGAGCCATTCAGCCAAACACAGGTGGGATGTGGATATAGCAAGTTCTCTGTAAACTGCTGTAACCCTGACTTCAATACCACCACGAATCAACCGCTGCATCTCTCAATTGCACTTCTCTCTCTCTCTCTCTCTCTCTTTCTGTATTTTATCTATACTCTCTATATAATATATCCTCTTCATGTCAGGAAACATGGCTGCTTGGCTTACATTTATTAACACTTGTCGTTGAGAGGGGCTACAGACTAACTCTCTTCTGCAGTTACAACTTCCAAAGAAGAGCACTATTGGTTTGGTTTGAATTCCCAACGTCCCTCTGTGTCAATCAATCATCAACAGTTATTAGAGGGTCAGGCTCTCTCTGTTATATTATATGTGTGTGTGTGTGTGTGTGTGTGTGTGTGTGTGTGTGTGTCTCTTTGAATGTGTTATCACACATACCTGTGAAATCTTTCTCTTCAACTGATTTAATCTGAACTAATCCTTAGGATAGTTCTATTAGATAGACTCCAATATTTCTATTTTATAGATGGGGAAATTAACACTTGCAGATGTTAAAATCCATGATGAAAGAAGTATGGAGAAAGTATTGCTGCCAGAATTTGAACTATATTTTTCAAGCCAGTCAAGCCACAAAATTTTTGGTCTTTTCTCTAAATCATCTCTCTTCTTTTTTCATTTTCCTATCCTGAGAATTTGAGTGCTGTATCACTTGGATTTCAGTATGTTAGAACGCGTCTAATATTTCTAGATAAAACATAATTTTCTGAACCCATCCCAAATATATAGTTTCCTCGAAATCTGAATGAATGAATATTTTCTCTCATATCTAGTACTTTCATTTTCACAGTTCATGTGCTAGCTTCTTTTTGCTCCACAGCACTAGTTCTCTGCTTTTCTTCAGACGTCCTAATGCCTAATTTTCAACAGTTTCCCTCCAATGAAAATCACGATTGGTATGGTAAGCATTTGGAGTTTTCTTATTGATTTTTGCCTTGGGTGAAGAGGTTAATTAAATGTGAATTTTAAGCCTACAACATGATTAGGAGAGTGAAACAACCAGAATTCATGAATACTTCCAAGGCTATAAAAACTATTTAAAATGAACAGCAACTGAAGACGGGAGAAAGGAGGTGAGGTGGGGGGAGATAGACTAGCTCACTGTTATTTGTGACTGGATTAATGAAATTCTGAAGAATAACAGAATCTTTCCAAAACATTCAAGTCCAGCTGGGTTTTTATTTTGCATTTATATTGACATTACCATGGAATATAATACATTCCTAATAAACCATTCTTCCATTTTCTTTTTGTTTCTTTTATTTCAGATTGCATCATAGAGCCCTGAGCTTATCCAAATCAACAGACCAGACTAGAGGATGAAGGGATTCATATGCTATCAACCCTTAAAGAGTCAGCAGGACCGCTTCCTAAAACTTGAGAAGGATTTACAGACTCAGCATATTCATGTTCCGTGTTCTTTTGGAGGTCATACTTGAAAACACAAATCAAGGGTGGCTTTTATCTCAAAAAGGTGCTGAAAAATCATTACATGCAAATGATTTATTGTACTTTTGTTCTACTGCAAAAATATATCCCAAACACGAAAAACACAGTAAGAATATTTATTGCATTTTAATCTATAATGGGCATAATACTGTTCACCATGTAATGAGGTAAATAGATTGATAAGTACAATGCAGGCTGTAGAAATGACACGACATGCTAAATGGGGCAATAACACTTCAGAATCAACCTTAGAACACTAAAGAAAGCTATTGCCATTATGATTCCATCCAGGCAAGTATCTATTGTGCAGAGATAACCGAAAATGTATAGACATATCTACTGAGTTAGAATCAAAGGCTCAGCAAAATGGAAGTTGAAAATCAGTCTAGAATCAGATGGTCCAGATGAAAAGGATTAAAAACCCTGACAAATGATATACTGATAGTGAGGTGAAGCTGAGGAAAGGAAGACTGAAAGATTATCCTGTTAAGAGATTGTGAAACCATCCACCAAAGCATGGGGACAGTCCTGCATTTCGCACGTTCAGGACAATGACAGCACCTAGGCTCTGGGCAATGCGGCACTGTCTTTCGTCTTAAAAGCTTCAGCAGATCAAGGCCAAAGGTAGTAACATCCAAGCCAAGACTGATTGCTTTGGAGTAGGATAGGATTCATGGAACCTGGGAATAGTTCTTGGAGAGTGGTAGAACCTCCACTTCCTTTTCAAATTTTCTTCTTCACTTCAGGGGATTCCACTGTGTCCACAGTGAGTCACACATGTGCTTCTGATATAATCCTGGTCACTGCCTCTGCGACTCACTTCACTTGGCTACAGATGCCAAGTCTTGCCTTCACACATCAGCTTCAGTCTGCACAGATCTGGGGCAGTAGGCACTAACTTAGACGGGATCTGTCAGCCTTGGCACTAATGATGTTTCAGGCCAGACAACTCCTTGGTTTGGGGGCTGTCCCGTGCATTGCAGGATGTTTAGCATCATCCCATGGCCTCTACTCAATAGATCTCAGTAGCACCCCCATTTTTATGATAAAAAGTGCACTCACACATTGTCAAGTGTCCCTTGGAGGGGCAAAACTGTGCCTGATTGAAAACCATTGCTTTAGAAGTTGCTACCTTTAATATAATGACTTTAGGGCCAAGCTCAGCTTAGCTAAACCCCAACTGCACATTTATCAAGAGAGTAAGGAACATTTAAAGATTAAAGAAGAATCTAATGCAGAAGAAACTTACAACTTGCTACTATATGAGGTTGTTCTCAGGACCTGAAAGCCTATCCCCGTTGAATGTCAAATAGGGGGCCTCCATAAAAGTCTACGAAGCAACTTTATTGACTAACTAGAGGAATGTTCTGCTGTAGTTTCCCGCTGCCCAGAGCTATGGTTAAGTGTCTCTGTAATGCTCAGGGTTAGAGAAAATAGTTTTCTTCTCATCTACTCTGTCATGAATGTTTTTCCAGGCTCCAAATCATTTGAGAAAATTTTGCAGATTAAATATCCACTACCTTCCAGGGAAACAACTCTCTACTCACTTGTGTGCCCTGGCTAAATGTCCTTAATAGAAAATTACTTTAGAACTTAATGCTCTATGTGTATTTATTAGCACAAGAAATAAACATAGAGCAGCAACTGAGTGACTTTTTCATATTTCCTTCTTCTGAATTATATAAATAAATGATAACTTTTTAGTTGTAATATTTATCAAAATTTTCTTTCTGCAATCTTACACATCAATATAAGTAGAATTTCAGCAGTTGTGTTTTGCATTTTTTTGCCCAGTTCCCAGACTAGTGTGTGCCACATAAATATTCTAAATAAATAATTGAATTATTGAATAAATGAAAGCAATGTAATTTCCTTTTATGCTCTTTCCTACAGAATAAAGATCTTAATGTTATATGTGTTCGTTTTAACTCAGCTTCACATCTCCCATTCAAAACAAATAAAATTGTACAGTCATTGGACTCAGGTTATTATTCCCATTTTGCAGCTGAAGAAACTAAGACCTGGTAATATTAAATAACATGTCAGTTAGTAAATTAGTAAATGTCAGACCTGACACTTCAAATCCAGGTCTGTCTGATTCCAAAGGTCATGTTCTGATGACCACAGCAAAACACACATCTCCTTCCCTTCTTGAGCCTGACTGTTACTGCCTCTCCAGTCAAGTTTACATCATATCCCAGAATATGGTGCCCCTCACAAGTTTGCACAAGAGATAAATTCTACCTTTTATTGCTTCACCAACTGCAGAATCCTTCCTGGATGTCCTTTCAGAAGTTGTCCCCTCCCTGACTTTAAAAAGGTACATTTAGAAGGAAGCCATTTAATTCTTGCTTTCTGGACACTAAGTTAGAGGACTGCTTGCAAGTTTAATGAAGGTGTAGCCAAAGAAGAGGCAGCAATATGGTGAGGATGACAGATGCATGAGGCATGTAAAGGGGAGGGTCCCTGGAGAATCTCCAGTAGACCTGTGTGTTGAGAGGATAGGGTAGAGGCTTAGGAAGTTCATGTCATTTTCAGTGTGGAGGAGCCTGATCTCTTTAGTTCCTGTGTGTGTAGCCTGGACTCAATCTTTGAGGTGGGGTGCCTGTTAGCAGGACTCCTCCTCACTTTGCTGAGGGTTTTTTTTTTCTTTCTTTTTTCCGTTTTATCTAATAAAATCCTACTCTACTCATCCTTCAATATGTCTGCGTGCCTAAATTTTCCTGGTTGTGTGACCAGAAATTGGTTTTAGCCAAACTAAGGAGCAAAATTCTACAACAAAGAGATTTGAAAGAATCCAGAATGTATGGCCTGGGCATGGTGGTTCCTGCCTGTAATCCCAGCACTTTGGGAGGTCGAGGTGGGTAGATCACCTGAGATAAGGAGTTGGAGACCATCTTGGCCAACATGGTGCAACTCCATCTCTACTAGAAATACATAAATTATCCGGGCGTGGTGGCCAGTGCCTCTAATCCCAGCTACTCAGTAGGCTGAGGCAGAAGAATCGCTCCAATCAGAGGGCAGGGGGCGGGGGCAGAGGTTGCAGTGAGCCAGGATCGTGCCACTTCACTCCAGCCTTTGCAAAATGGTGAAAACTCTGTCTCAAAAAAAAATCAGGATATATGAGGAACGGACTTGGAGGAGTGAATCGAGAGTTATATGTGTGTGCTCTAACACTGCCTTCTGTGGGGGAGTTCAACCATGCAGCAACTAGGCATAACACAGGACCAAAGGGTGGAACTTACAGGAAACAGATTTCAGGTCAGTAAAAGGAAAGATTCTAATATCTGCAGGCACTTTCAATACCGTAGGAAGCAGTGGGTTTCAAATCCCTTTGGATACTTTAACCAGTAGCTGGAATATATCATGAAGGAAAATCCATGCATCAGATGGGTGGTTGTTCAAGATGATTCTCTGATTGCATTACTCTGGACATTAGAAAGATGCTGGAAAATAAGGAGAACATCATACAATCCAACAAAACAAAAATTCAAGAAGATTTTGCCATTGGGAAATGGCTTACTTTTTTGATTCCCCTGAATGGGAGGTACACTTGAACAATATTCATATTCATTAACAAGAGTCAGAAAAACAATTCCTTTGCCTTATTGTGGGGGATGTGTGTGTGTGTGTGTGTCTGTATGTGTGTGTGTGTGTACATATGAATTCAGTTCATAAGCCAAATTAACCACTTTGAAATGATGCTTACTTTTTAAACTAAATTTATTTTTATTTTTAATTATTATGAGTATGTAAAAGTTGTATATATTTCTGGGATGCATGTGATGTTTTGACATAGGCATACAACATATAATGACCAAATCAGGGTAATTGGGGTATTCGTCACCTTAAGCATTTATGTTTCTTTGAGTTAGAAACATTGCACTTAAAATTTTTATTATAATAATCATAGTGAGATTATAAAAGTAATAAAATTACTACAAATCCACTGCTATGTAAAAATCAGGATGTGTCTTCATTTGCAGTCTAGGGAAGTACAGAGATCTCATCGTTTCTCTATGGGAATGCCCTATAGCTTGGGAATGCCCTCCTTCGTCAGTAAGGCCTAGGTGAGTAGCAGCTCCTCCCACTGCCAACAAGCTGTCCTCAGAGCAGAGGGAAAGTCTAGGCAGCCTGCTCAGTGTCCACACCTGAACTTTCTAGATCCATTAAGAGGCTATGAGCATGAAGGATTTGGCTAAAGGAGAAAAAAGAGAGGGAGGAAGCATGTTATTAGAAGCTTAATAATGAAGGAGAAATGGTTATGGAAGGTAAGAAAAGGCACAGAGGAAGCATTTAATTCATATTTGGCTTCGTTCTTGTCTGAGTTAATGTTGAGAGATATGAAAATATCTAATACATTTTTTTCCAACTATTCCTCTCTGCCCACCACTGATTACCTTTCCTTCAGCTCTCAGTCAAACCATATATTTGTCTTTCTTGAGTTGTGTCTGTGAATCTTTACAACAATGCGCCATGCAAATCAGCAATAAATGCTCCTTTCTTTCCTTGCCCTGGGCACAGCATGCGTAGGTGTATCCACAGCACAGAAAGCGGGCCTGAGCCATTTTTAGCCTTTAATATGCTTTTGATATTTGTTTCCTGGTGACTAGTGGGGAAAAACAAATGGTTCTGTTGATTTCCCGGCCCCTAGAATACTTATTTATCTATTAAAAAGTTAAATTTAGAAAGAATGAGCCTCCCAGAACGCCTGCTCACGAGATAACCAGATATCAACACAGATAGAAAATTTCCATGGCAGATTAATAATCAGAAATTCTAAAGCCTTGAGAGGGAAAAATGCCGTAGCAAAATTGCTTTTTGTGTCCTTTTTATCTACACTACACCTAGGAAAACTTTTCATTTTGTCCCTGATTTACAATGCTAAAGAAAGAGAAAATCTTGTGTTTAGACATAATTTATGAGAACTCCGTTGAACAGCTCAGGCCAAAATATCCAGTTCAGTGCCTGAATTATTGAATTATTTACAGGGGATTTCTGCATCCGCCAGCAAGTCAGATAATTACTAAATGTCCCTATTTTCTCTGTCCATAAGCATAGATGCATTTGTTGATGGAGTTACTAAAGTGAGAAAAATATTTAGCAAACATTTGAAAGGCACAGTAAGTAATAAAAAAGGCTGATTTTGAAAGATTTCTGAACTAAAGAAGTTTTCCTCATTCTGTGCTCATTAAAAAAGTGAATAAAGCCCTGAAGGAAGATAATTTTGCTTGATGGAAATAATAAAATCTTATTTGTTTAGCTTCCCATGACTGGAGAATTTGGATGACCTTTCAGGGTAAGGACTATGTGTTAATGCATTTTGTGTTGCTACAAAGAAATGCCTGAGATTGGGTATTTTATAAAGAAAAAAGGTTTATTTGCCTCCTTATTCTGAAGACTGTACAGGATGCATGGTGCCAGCAACTGATTCTGGTGAGGGAATCAGGAAGCTTCCACTCATGGTTGAAGGCAAAGAGGGCCCAAAGACTGCAGAAATCATAGGGTGAGAGAAGAAGTGAGAGAGAGGGAGGGTGATGGCGGTCTCAAACTCTGTCAAACAACCAGATCACATGTGAATGGAGTGAGGACTCACTCATTACCACAGGGAAGGCACCAGGTCATTCATGAAAGATCCAGCTCCATGACACAAGCACCTCCCTCAAAACCTCATCTCCAACATTGATAATCAAATTGTAACAGGAGATTTGGAGGGAACAAATATACACACTATCCAAACTATATCAGACTATATCACACGTGAGATGTGACTACAAAGTGTCAGTGACAAACGCAAGCTGTCCCCTTTAAAGGGATCACCCAGGAAGCCTAGTCATTCACTTAAAATGTGTTTCTACTGGCATTCATAAATTTCAAAATTTTTTTTCCAGTTGTCTTCAGAGCTTGTAACTGAGTTTTCACTATTTTCAATTATGATAGCTCTGAACAATTTTGCTCATTTCTAAAAATGAAAATGTAGTCTCTAAATATGAGATTCTAAATTTGTTAGCTAGGGTAGAAGTCCAACCCACTTTTGGCCAGATTCACCTTAATACCTTAAGACCCATTATTTTAGCCAGGATGTAGTAGATAAAATTTAGGATGATGCCCTTATCATGAAATAGCAATATGTTACTGTAGAATTTATCCTTTCACTTTTTCAATGCATAGACAATGTTTGTTCATTGTTGGATTGGAAGAAAAGATAAACTGTTCTCCAACTGCCCCATTTATAGATTGGTAACTATTCATCTGATTCAATAATATGGTTTGACTGTGTTTCAATCCAAATCTCATGCTGAATTGTAATTCTTATAATCCTCACATGTTGTGGAAGGGAACCAGTGGGAGGTAACTGAATCATGAGAGCAGTTATCCTCATGCTGTTCTCATGATAATGAGTGACTTCTCACAAGAACTGATGATTTTATAAGAGGTTTTTCCCCCTTTTCTCAAAACTTCTTCCTGCCACCATGTGAAGAAGGACATATTTTCTGCTCCTTCCACTATAAGTTTCCTAAGGCCTCCCCAGTGCTGTCAAACTGTGAGTCTGTTAAACTCTTTCCTTCAAAAATTTCCCAGTCTTGGGTTGTTCTTTATACCAGTATAAGAACAGACTAATGCAGTAAATTGGCATCACAGAGAGTGGGGTGCTGCTATAAAGATTCACAAAAATGTGGAAGCAACTACGGAATTGGATAAGAGGCAAAGGTTGGAATAGTTTGGAGGGCTCAGAAGAAAACAGGAAGATGTGAGAAAGTTTGGAACTTCATAGAGACCTGTTGAATGTGTTTGGCCAAAAGCCAGTAGTGATGTGAGTAATGAAGTTCAGGTTGAGGTGGCCTCAGATGAAGACGAGGAACTTGTTGGGAACTGGAGCAAAGATGACTCTTGCTATGCTTTAGCAAAGATTCTGATTGCATTTAGTCCCTGCCCTAGAGACCTGTGGAATTTTGAACTTGAGAGAGATAATTTAGAGTATCTGGCAGAAGAAATTTCTAAGCTGCAAAGCGCTCCAGAGAAAGCAGAGGATAAAAGTTTGGAAAATTTGTAGCCTGATGATGTAATAGAAAAACAACAACATTTTCTGGGGAGAAATTGAAGTCTGCCGCAGAAATTTGCATAAGTAACCAGGAGCCAAATGTTAACCACTAAGTCGATGGAGTAAATGTCTGCAGGGCATGTCAAAGACCTTATGGCAGTGCCTCCCATCACAGACCCAGAGGTCTAAGTGGGAAAAGTGGTGTCCTGGGCTAGGCCTAGGACTCCCCTGCTCTGTGCAGCCTTGGGACATGGTACCCTGTGTCCCAGCTGCTTCAGCTCCAGCAGTGTCTAATAGGGGCCAAAGTACAGTTCAAGCCATTGTTTCAGAGCGTGCAGGCTCCAAGCTTTGGAGGCTTCCACATGGTGTTCAGCCTGTGGGTGCAAAGAAGTCAAGAATTGAGATTTGGGAACCTCCACCTAGATTTCAGAGGATGTATGGAAACACCTGGATGTCCAGGCAGATGTTTGCCGCAGGTGGAGGGTCCTCATGAAGAACCTCTGCTAGGGCAGTGAGGAAGAAGAATGTGGGGTTGGAGCCCCCACACAGTGTCCCCACTGGGGCACTGCCTAGTGGAGCCATAGTATTCCAGAACCCAGAATGATATATCTACAGACAGCTTGTACCATGCACCTGAGAAAGCCACAGACACTCAATGCCAGCCTGTGAAAAACAGTTGGAGGGGGATTGTATCCTGAAAAGCAACAGGGGTGGAGCTTCCCAAGGCCACAGGAGCCCACCTTTTGCATCAGCATGACCTGGATATAAGACATGGAGTCAGAGGGGATCATTTTGGAATTATAAGTTTTAATGTCTACCAGACTGGATTTCAGATTTGCAAGCGGCCTGTAGTCCTTTTGTTTTGGCCAATTTCTTCCATTTGTAATGGGTTTATTTTCCTAATACCTGTACCCCCATTGTATCTAGGAAGTAAATAACTTGCTTTCAACTTCACAGGCTTATAGGCAAAAGGGACTTGTCTTGACTCAGATGAGACTTTGGACTTGGACTTTTGGGTTAATTCTAGAATAAGCTAAGATTTCGGGAGACTGATCGTGTTTTGAAATGTGAGAACATGATATTTTGGAGGGGCCAGGCTGAAATGATAAAGTTTGACTGTGTCCCCACCTAACTCTGATGTTGAATTATAGTTCCTATAATCCCCATTATTATGAAAGGGACCTGATGGGAGGCAATTTGGTCATGGGGCCAGTTACCCCCATGCTGTTCTCATGATAATGAGTGAATTCTCACAAGATCTGATGGTTTTATAAGGGGCTTTTCTCCCTTTGCTTGGCACTTCTTGCTGCCACCTGTGAAGAAGGACTGTTTGCTTTTCCTTCTGCCATAACTTTAAGTTTTCCAAGGCCTCCCAGCCCCGCAGAACTGTGAGTCAGTTAAACTTCTTTCTTTTGTAAATTATCCAGTCTTGAGCAGTTTTTTTTTTTTTAAATAGAAATGTGAGAATGGACTAATACAGTATACAAGGGGTGGATACTGTGAATTACTGGAACAAAAGTTTACCAGGAAAAACTTATAATAAAACTAAAATTATTCAGTAGGCCAAAGATAATTACAGAATAGCTGTTGATGTACTCATATATAATAGGCAGAAAATTGTCCCTCTCAGGGCATGCAAACTGCAAGCTGTCTTGCACTGAGGTTTTTGTGAAAATATCCCATTCTCCCAGCTACATTTCAAATGACTTGAGAGAAGGAATTGCATCACTGTATTTATTTATATATGTTTATTTCCCTACCAACTTGGTGACTGTGACTTAATTTCACTTGTCAGCTAAGCCAGTCTTAGTTTTTGGTCACATTTCCTATAATGTATTTTCTTTCTTTCTTTTTTTCTTTTGAGATGGAGTTTCATCTTGTTGCTCAGGCTGGAATGCAGTGATGTAATCTCGGTTCACTGCAACCTCCGACTCCCGGGTTCAAGTGATTCTTCTGCCTCAGCCTGCTGAGTATCTGGGATTACAGGCATGCACCACCAAGCCCAGCTAATTTTGTATTTTTAGTTGAGACGGGGTTTCATCCTGTTGGTCAGGCTGGTCTTGAAATCCCTACTTCAGGTGATCAATGTATTTTAATAATAGATATAAATGAGCCCTTGGACACATTTACTCTATACCACAGGAACCAGCAGCCCAAAGGGCACTGAGTTTGAATTTGAGGTCTATCATTTACTAGTTATATACACTTGGGCATTTTACTTATCCTCCCCAAACTTTACTTTTCTAGTCTGTAAAAAGATATTAAATACCTTTTAAAATTTAAATTAAATGAGATAACGTGGACAAATTATCTAATACAGGTTTCAGCATTTCAGCATTTAGTAATAACCCAATGAATGTTAGCATGTTATTTTACTGAAGATCAAAAAGCATTTTTAAAAACATGCCACTGTATTTCTATGAAAATCAAAGGTTATTGGAACAAATGTATTTTATCTGTTCATTAGATCAGAGCCAGTTGTCTGTCTAGCTAAAATCCCTCTATTTCAAAGTTACTATACGCAGCTAAAAGTAATAAGACTGCATTTGCTTTTTAAAATCCAGAATTTTGGCCCATTTTTTTTGTATGCATTTTATTTTGGCCTCTATATGTCTAATATTTTCTATACAATTTCATGTGGTTTGTTGCTGCTATATTTTACTGTGTACTTTCCTAAGTATTTATTGTTCAGAATTGACAAAGTTTTATGAAATTAGAATAGAAACTCTCTGAGGTCTTCTGTTCACTTGGTTAGTATCTTATTTGTGAGTCACTGGATTAATCAAGGCAGGATAATAATTCTGGCAGTGACTGTCATGTTGAAATAGAATGCTGAGCTGAGCTTTATGTTTTAAAATGTGGATCCTGAGTTGTCAGGGTTACTAGATTTAGTGTTTGACTTTGGAAAGAATTTGGACAGACTTTGATAGACAACTACTAACCCAGGCCTGGAATTCACCTCTGAAATGAGAAAGGGACCATCTCTCTCTTTTTTTTTCCTGCTCTATTCCCTTTTTCTCAACCTTATTTCTCCACATAGTCCAAGGACCAATCACCCAGTAGACAGAACATGCATTAAGAATGTACGCAATGTGAGCTGACTCAGGAGAAATGACCCCTTCTCCGGTAGAGGGACAGCTTCCATTCCATTTTAAGCTGGACTTGAAATCAATATGTCATTATAAACACATATGGTGCAGGCAGAGACAGGAAGTGGATACGTATACAGGATAAAGTAATTTGGAAGCATTAGTTACTTTAAAATGTGCTGCATACCAAGGAGACATGAGCATTTCACAGTGGATTTCTTTGCCTCAATCAATGTCCTTTTTTTGCTCACTTGAAATAGTTTTATAGACCAGCAGGGTCACATGCTTGGGAAAAGTTCAAATTTCAGGCATATCTGCTTACTGTCTGTCTGGCTCCCAACCTCTAAATTGTTTATTTTTAACTACAACCCATATCATTTGCCTTAGGGAGATTTCTGATAAGTTATCCATCTATCATCTATTCATCTATTTACCTATATGAAATATGTGCATTAATTCATTCTATAAGCAATGGTGTTTTGTGCTCAATTGTTCTTTACTAGCATAATTATCTTGAGAGTAAACCCATTGATAGTGGTTCCATTCCTATTACTCCCTCAAAAAAATGCAATTAACTAGCGTGACAAGCATGTGGTGATATATAAAATTGAGAAAGGGGTCAGAGTGTCAGAAGTATTCCACCAGAGAGACTCTATTTTGAAGAAGGGCTGAGTAAAATGAGGCTGAGACCTGCTGGACTGCGTTTCAAGGTTAGGCGTTCTTAGTCACAGGATGAGACAGGAGGTCAGCAAGACTGGTATCACAAGATACAGGTCACAAAGACCACATTTAGAAGACTAGATGCCATAAAGAAGTCAGCCAAAAATGGCCAAAACCAAGATGATGACAGAAAGTGACCTCTGGTCATCTTGACTGCTCATTATATGCTAATTATAATGTGTTAACATGTTAAAAGACACTCTCACCCATGTTATGACAGTTTACAAATGCCATGATAATGTCCAGAACCCTCCGGTCCAGGAACTCCCCACTTCTTTCCTGCAAAACTTATGAATAATCCACCCCTTGTTTAGCATATATCCAAAAATCACCTTTATACACTCAGTCAAGTGGCACATACCGCTGCTCTGTCTATGGAGTCGCCATTCTTTTATTCCTAAAATTTCTTAATGAACTTGTTTTAATGCTACTCTGAGGACTGTCCCTGAACTCTTTCTTGTACAAGATCCAAGAACCCTTTCTTGGGATCTGGAGCAGGATCCTTTTCCGGTAACAAGAGCAGTATTTGTAAAATTCTTCTTTAGATTTTCATGACATTCAGCCTTCCATAGGCCTCTTTAAAAATATTTTTCTATTTCTAAGTGACTTTAAACCATCTTACCCCCAAGTCTTCAACTTCCAAACTTCCTTTTGGGACAACAGTGATCTTGCTCCATGCTCACCTGTAGAAGGGCCCTTTTCTTTTCTCTCCAGATTTCTTGACTCCTGTATCTTCAAACCTGCCCCAAATTTAATGAGCTGCATCTTTTATAAGTTGATGGCTATTCTGACTTTCTTTACATAAGGAAAGTATTTTTCTTTATTTTCCAAAACTGGTGATACATTTATGCCAATCCAGCTTCAGTCTCTCATTTGATCAGCGACAGAGGTTTAAGCTTTGGAACTTGAACAGAGTCCAGCTAACTGGTCAATGTGGAGATTGAGTATATAACCCCGACTTCATTAAAATCATGTTTGACTCAATTCTACTCTCTAATCCCAGTCCCATTTCTAATATAGTTTTTAAGGGCCGGGTGGGCGAAAAAATTTAGATCTTTTATGGATAAATATTTTAAGGAAAAAATGCAGCTAATTGTTGACAGTGCTTTTAAAAGATTCGCATTAAAAATGCATGTTGGAACACTGCTAACATAAGATTGTTAGTATGTTTGGTCTGCATAAACAAATAAGCAATTAAAACATAAATTTGTACAGTGAAGATTAGCTTGACCACAAACAAACATTCCAGTCCTCTATCCTTGTTAGTTGGTACAGTCGATTGCTCAATCAATTCAGTCCAAATGAAAAGGGCACTTTGGCTATTGAGATAGATCTAATACTAACTTAAAATTTAAGACATACCATGTTCCTCTGTTTGCCTAATTTGGCCAATTTAGAAGTCCACATATTTTAAATAAATTGCTTAGTAGGTCCCCACAGATTGGTTTTTAATCTTGCATTTTCATCTCTTGCATCTTTCTTCTCACCTGTTCATCCATGCATTCGTTTGGTATTTATTGAGTAATTGCTGTGTGGATGGTACTAGGCTAAAAACTTCGTAAAGATATAGGAGAAGAAATAAGACATATGCAAACTCCTTATAACACAAGGTGGAATATGACACATCCCACCAGAAAGGCATAGAGGGCTGTGAATATTCACAGATGAGGAAAATAAACTATAGATGGGAAAGACTAAGAATAATTCCTTGGAGTACATTTCCTTGATCACAAAATGAAGAAAAAGAACATTTAGATACGTCCAAAAGAAAGCAAAAGGAGTGAGAACTGTGCGAATAAGTCGGAGAAAAAGACTCTGGTAGGAATGGCACTGATGGATTCCACTGGGGGTAGGCTATGTACCGAAGTAACTGGAGACACAACTGAAAATGAATGACATATTAGTGAGTGTTGAAAATCAGTTTAAGATTTTTGAATGGTAATATGGAACAACTTGAAGAAATTTTTAAAAATGTCTTTCATTTGCTTTTTAGGAAGAAAATTATCTAAAAAGGAACTTAAAAATAATCAAGACATTGTTAGCTTCAAAAAGGCTGTCAAATCAATCCAGGTGAAAAGCAACAAGTTTAGCACAGTACAAACAAAAAGGAAGAAATGAGATATGGTATAATGGAAACTATGAGGCAACATAGATCACCTTTTACAGGGATGATGGTCAAAAATGAGACAAGGGCTATACTGTTTACAAAGTATCATGAAAGAAAAACATAAAAACGGAGAAGATAATTAGTTTAAATGCTCTTGCATTCACATAAATCTCCAACAGAGGTTATGTAATCTCTACTTAGATCATTCAAATGTGTCAAATTGCTTTCAAGAAAAAAGGCATTGTTGTTGAAGTCCAGTGGCTTCAATATGAAAATGGACCACCATTTGGGGCAAAGGAGATCTACCTGGTTCCCAAGGCAAGCTTTGATAAATGTCCATCAAAGGCATTCATACTGTGTTTTCATGACAAGAATCAGGTCTTGGCTTTCAGGCTGTACAGAGCTGGATATTTTATAAATCCTACTTATCAAAGAAATCTCTGCACAAATGCCGTACTAGATGCTAGCCTCTGCCTCCAGGAAACTCATTGACCAGTGGGGAAGGAGGCCACGTTTCCTCCACTCTGTGTCATTTCCCCGCTGCATACTTGGTCCCTAACACTTTGCCGTCTGACTCCCCACAACTACTCAGCAGAAACACCTATTTCAAGTTAAGTCAATCCAATCGCTATATTGAATACCTTCTACTTGGTTCTCACTGACTTTGCTCTATTCTGCAATATTTGAAATTACTGGTCATCTTTTTGGTCTTATATCTATTTCCACTCTTAATCGCTACCCTTTCCTCAGCACCTTCAGTGCAAACTGACACAAGATACACACACACACACACACACACTCTCTCTCTCTTTCTCTCTCTCTCACTCACTCACATACATCTTTTTTTTCTCTTCCATTGATTGCTGTAACACTTTTCTCTATGATGTTTTCTGACAGTGTCTTTAACTTTCCCACTCTTTATCTAGCTTTCTTCCTTTCTTTAATCCTTGGTATGGTTATGCACCACATAACAATGTTTCAATCAGTGACTGAATGACCAAATATACAAGGGCAGGCCCATAAGGTTACAATACTCTATTTTTACTGCACCTTTTCTATGTTTAGATATATTTATATACACAAATACTTACCATTGTGTTACTATTGCCTACAGTATTCAGTACAGTAACATGCTGTATAGGTTTGTGGCCCAGAAATAATAGGCTATACCATACAGCACAGGTGTGCAGTAGGCTACACCATCTAGGTTTGTGTAAGTTCATGCCATGATGTTCATATAATGACAAAATTGCCTAATGACGCATTTCTCACAACATAGCCCATCCTTAAGTGAAGCATGATGGCATAGGTTTCTGCTAAGATTCTTCCAGGGATCTTTTGTCTCCCTATTTTAATGCTCATTTTGTTCTTGACCTCACTGACCCTCAGAGATGGAACCCTTAAACATCTATGGAAACAAAAGAGCACATGCAACCTTTGGTAATAGTAAATAGTTGTGAAAGCCACAGCTTTCACTGGGAAAGTCTCAGAGTCCTGGAGGGAAGACTGCTGAGGTAGGCAAGACCAGGTCCTGGGAATTCTGGGTCAGAATAAAGTCAGACTGTATCCTGTAAGCAAAAGAGAACAATTGAAACATTGTCAGCAGTGGTGTCAGGATCACGTTGTATTGTTTGTTTTAGAAGTACTACAGTACAGCAGAGTAGAGAATACTCAAAGCAAGAGTGACAACTAGTTTCAACTAGTGTTCAAACTACATAAACTGGCACTGTGTTGAAGAGGATTCTGAGGCCATGTTCAGGCTAATGTAGGAAAAAAAAAACACCTTAATTATGTATCCAGGTATGGCTGTTATCCCAGGAATAACTCCCAAAAGCCTGTGTGCTGTCATTGTATCATTTCAAAAAAAAAAAAAAAATGCATTTGACTTCACCATGCAGTATTTGGAAAATGTGAGGCATGTTGAGGAAGAGATGGAAATATGTCAAGGAAAGATTCAGCTTCCAAGAGAAATAAGATTTTTCCCTATTGTTAAAAATAACTGTGGTTTTCAAAGGCACAGTAGTAGAGACATGCAGACCATGTGACAGGTATTTGCCATCAAAGGGCTGGTAAGTGAAGCAAGACCAGGAGAACAATGGGGAAAACAGATAGGAAGCTGTTGATGAATCCAAAATAGAATGAAGTTCTAAATTAAGTTAATGTCTATGGTGCTAAAGAGAATGGATCTGAGTGATACTAAAGATGTAATTGAAATCATTGACAGAACCATGGGATTATAATAATTTAATTGGAAGGTTGAAGACAAAATGGTTATAAAGAAAACAGAACAAAGGGCTTAGAGACATGGAGAAAACCCAGAGAGAGTGATGTCACAAAAAGCCAATTCTAGTGCAGGAAGAATGAAAAGTGTTGCAGAGAGGTGAAGCTGGAGGTGAGTGAAAGGTGTCTATCGAATTTAGCTCCTAGGATAATTGACCCCAGCCAGAACAATTTCAGTGCACTAGTGGGAAGGGAGGCTAAGCTAACGAGCTTCATTTTCTCACCTCTCATTCACCCCTTTCAAGAAAGCTAGGCTATAAAAGCAAGGAAGGTGAAACTATGACGAACTTAAGGTCATTTCACTTTCTGCTGTTGTTTTTCAGATGGTAAATGTATGAACATGTTTACAGGTAAAGGAGAGCTCTACTTGGGAGCAGGAATATAGAAAATGCAGAAGAGATGCCTCTGCATTCTGCTGCTGGCAGAAAAAGTGGGACAATCGGACGAGAGACAAAAAAGAAGGAAACAGGAAAGTGGGTGTGGATGGAAATCAATGTGTAGGTGTGGGGAAGGAAGCTGAGGGAGACCAAATATGATAGACTCATTTTGTTCAGTCAATTAGGCTTGTTTCCTGAGAGAGAGGTGGAATAGAAGACTTCAGGATAATAATGGCATTTGTACCATTATTATGGTAAAATTTATGTTTTGGCAAAATTTACAAAGACATTCATTATTATTCATAATGAATAAAGGTGAATAGCAACAAGTAAAGGATTATTTTGAGCGGCTCCCAAGACCTACGTACAGTTTTCAAATGGAGCCAGTACTTCTTATCCTTGCTAGTTCTCTCCCTGTGATAAAGTCTGCATTGGCTATCTGGGACAATACTAGAAAGAGAGGCCTGCGTGTCACCCTGATTCTTGGGTTTGGTGCCCCTGAGTGAGTGGGTGAAGGAAACATTCAGCCCATCAGATGAAGCTGATTATTTCTCAATGAGTTCCTGAAGAAATCCTTGAGAATGTTGATCACAAGGATGACTCTTCTAACTTCAAGTCCTTTTTATAGAATTATCCTTTCAGATCCCTGTAAAGCCCACTTATGAGGTGCTATCCACTGGCTGCCTAGCACCAAAACTGTATAATCAGCTTGGGTCTTCTACCCCATACGATGAAGCTATGTTTCTTTAGATACCTCTAGAGTAAAAGCTTCAGTCTTTGGGTTGATCCTCTTCTCATTGCTGATCCATCTTTCCCCAGTAAAAATCTGTGAGTTTCCTCCTCATCTGATTAATACCGGTGAGCAACTTCACCAGAGGACAGAAAGCCAATAGTCTGTTTCCAATAACTGACTCAGCATGCTGTATATCGGATGTGATAAGACTGACTGCTAGAAACATGAGCTGTTGAACCACAACTGTGGTTTATAGATACTAAATAACAGGGTAATACTGATGACTATAGATTTTCTATTTGACAGCCTTGAGAGGTACAGACCATGATGATAAATTATTCTTATGAATTGTAGCTGGCTGGTTTTTTTTGAAGGCACAGTTCCCAATGGGTTGGCATTTTAATTATACACACACATATATGTGTGTGTATGATATATGTATGTATCTTTATATACATACATATATACACACACACACACAATTCAGCCTTTGGAAAACTTGTTAGCTCCTGTATAATAATGGTACCGGGTTCATTTACCCCTTGATTGGAACTATGAATACCATGTCAGGACTCCCCATTTGGCCCTGATTTTATGACATAGATCGTAATACCGAAACAGAACAAGTTAAAGGCTTGCTCTAAATGAACAAGGTTCTCTCAGAAACGGATGCAGCCTCCTGAAACAGACTAATCCTTGGCCCTTTTGCTGCAGTTGGAGAAGAAACTGAATTTGAAAAATGTCTGATATGTAGTGTTGAAGACATGGTAAAATAGGTCCCAAGATTTTTTTCTTCCTTCAAGATTAATTCTGTTCTAACAAAGTATAATGTTCAGCCAAAAAATATCCACCAAGTCTGAAAGAAAGTGATTTATTAATTTATTTCTGTTTCTGCAGAGTTTACAATATTTCTACTGCTGTTAGAATGTTTATTTTATGGAGACTAAGGGATTAAAAGAATTTGAACTAAAAAGGTTAAAAAAATTGTTTCTAGAGATAGGGGATTGAGGCTGTGGTGAGAAGGTGGTGGGATTCACTCTGTCTTATCACTGTCAGCCTTGCTGGGGCTGCTGCTGTGAACAAAGTCTTGCTTTACCTCTTGATTTGAATTAATGATGGTTTGACTCAGTTTATCAGGCCACGTGCCTTCATCCACAATTACAAAATCCCAAAATCTCTGTGAGCAGCAGTGGTTTTACAAAAGTATGAAAGAATATATTTGGTGGCAAAATCTGACATCAGTTGAGGTGAGATGATCTATAATTTCAATTATCTCACTTAGCATGAATAACTTCCTCCAGAAATATTAGTGTTTTATGGTTACAAAGTGCTGCATTTCCACACTTTGTTCTGTTCTGGTCTATGTAATGTATCGAGTCTGAAAAGAATCTGACTATATTACAAAATAATATCCTTTGCTTGTAAATAGCTAAAATAATAATGGACAAATTTCTAAAAAAAATGTGATGCTTTCACAGTAATCATTTAATTTGAAGGAGAAAAATCTGTTGTCACATAATTAATAATAGGTTGTTGAAAGATTATTTTGGAGACTATAAGTAACTAAATCTAATTTTTACACTATTTTCCCCAAATTATACAAATATCAAGTATATAATTAGGGTGGAAAATTGAAGTTCTTTGTGCTGTAGTGATATAAAATGGTGACCTTGTGACTGTAGTTACAAAGAAAGCCCCATAATAAAACATGTCCATCCCCAAGCCCCATAATAAAACATGTCCATGCACAAAGGTTTCAAAATAAAAAATGGAAACCATCCTGTCAAAATGTGAATGCTGTTCATCTCAACATTGAATGACATTTGGATGATCTTTTAACCTTTATTTTTCTATAACCCAGTGGCTTCTAAACATTACTGCACTTCAGAATCACTTGGGCATCTTTACTTTTTCATTTTTTAAAAATCATATGGAAGACCTCATGAATTTGCGTTTCATCCTTGCACACCAGTCATGCTAATCTTCTCTGTATTGTTCCTGTTTTAGTATATGTGCTGCTGAAGCCAGCATATCTTCAAAAAATACTCAATACTCCTCCTTAGCCTCCCAAAGTGCTGGGATTACAGTCTTGAGAAAACCAGACTAGCCAACATGATGAAACCCCATCTTTACTAAAAATACAAAATTAGCTGGACATGGTGGCATGTGCCTGTAATCCCAGCTACTCAGCAGTCTGAGGCAGGAAAATCACTTGAACTCAGGAAGTGGAGGTTGCAGCAAGCCAAGATCAAGAGAATAAATAAATAATAATAAAAACCTAAAGTCTGGCCACCATCCCCAAACACTCTGACTTAATTGATGAGGTGTGACCAGGCATCAGGATTAAAACGTCTTCAGGAGAGTCTTTCCTAAACTAGCAAAGTTTAGGGATTCCTGTTTTAACCCATAGCAGAGTTACTTCTGGTGACATGTACCTCAACAGAGCAAGCCTAGACACCCGGAGGAATGTTTTCCGACGCTTGAATTAAATTATACTACATAGATAACACACTTGTGTGGGAGTCCCACAAGCTGCTTTGCTTTGTGATGGGTTTTCCTTTTGTTGTTTGTTTCTTGCATGGGGCTTTCTTTGCAACTACAGTCACAACGTCACCATTTTATATCATGACAGCACAAAGACCTTCAATTTTCCACCCTAATTATATACTTGGTATTTGCGTAATTTGGGGAAAGTAGTGTAACGCTTAGATGTAGTACTTACAAGACTCCAAAATAATCTTTCAACAACCAACTGATATTTAACAGTATAACAACTATTTTTTCTCCTCTAAATTAAATGATTCTTTTGAAAGCATCACATTTCTTTAAGAAATTTGCCCAAATAGTGTTTTAGATATTTACAAACAAGGGATGTTATTTTGTAACATATGCTCAGCTGAACTGTCTCTAATTTAGGTTGTAATCACTTACAAAGAAGAAAAGAAAAATGAATAAATAAAAGGAAAAATTTCCAGGAAAACTGGAGGTCAGTTTGACTTCCATTTGGTTCCAGATTCTATGTCCTATTTATTCACTTGTGCAAACTTAGTAATTTCAGAATTATGCCTTCCCAGATGCATATAATTTATGTCAACTTTATGAAGATACAGGATAAATTTGATTAAGTGTCTAGAACATGCTGGATTTCAAGAATGAGAGGGACCGCTTGTTCAGTGTTAAAAATGGTAAAATATAAAAGCCCATAGATTTTTATATTGCAAAGAAATTGAGAAAAATTTAAATGATTTTCAACTGATGCAAAAGGAAGCTTCTCCTAGTTGGTGATTGAGTTATTATGCAGCAAATTCACTTCAGTTTATGGAAAATGTTTTTTATTGTTAAAGAAGGCAAATGAATTAGTGATAAGCTTTGTCAGCAGGGAACCTGCGGCAGTCGTTTTCCCAAGGGAAAAATGACTAAAAAGTATTCATTTAGTATTTGTCACAACTTAAAAGAAAATAACTTGCATTCACCACTGTTTATGTGGCTAGTTCTGTTACCTAGAGCTTCAAAACCGGAATTTGTTTTCATAAACAGATGCTGTTTTTCTCAGCATCTTGCATTGCTAGCATCCAAACAGCAATTAAGCTACAGCCAGTTCCAGAATTTGTGAGGCAATATAGTGAGAAGCATACCTTTATTAAGCATTATTTAAGAGATGACTTTGTTTGTCTGTTTTACCTGTTTTGCTCATTCAGAAACTGGAATCCTGACTGCATTTGTCAATAGGAAGCTACCAAGAAGAGAGAAAAAATTCTGATAATTGGAGAGTATCTTTGGCTACAGAGAAGAGAAAAAATTCTGATAATTGGGAATATCTTTTATTTGAGAGATCATAGTAAGCAAACAAGGATTATCTACGATGACCACAGGTGCCTACTGTGGAGTGAACTATTAAGTGAATTCTAAGTACACTAAAGAATAAATATATGTTTAGGATTGCCAGTGGTATGCTTGTGGCACCATTTAGCATCTGTGTTAACATCACGTCCTGCCACACTAGGGAGTTGTTAAACTACCATTAGAGTATGAGAGAGAAATGTTACTGATGGTCTAAGCCAATGGAAATCCTCTTTTGTTTTAATGGTCTTAGTTGGAGACACTTTGTCTTGGACTCTGCTGATCCTTCTCTATGCCCTAAGCCTGCCTGCCCTGGAATAATTGCTTCTTTGTATTTAGGCTTATGAACCATTTGCAGAGAATTCTGTCTCTGCCTGCAGTTGCTCATAATTCACACTTCATCAACTTTCTGTATCTACAGCTGCTGCTATTTCTAATGGCTATTACACAGATCCAGGCCAAGCTCAGAGTTAAAGTTTGAAATTTTTTTCTACCTCACAGTCTGCTATCCTGGGAAGAACTTCTTTCTGTCCATAGTGTGCTCTTGTTCTCAGGGCTTGGTCTATCACTCTCCCTACCCCAACCCACCCTGAGCAACACTGCAATGGTGTGAGAGCCCTTTGCCTTCAGCTTTAGGACATGGTGTAGGCAGACATGGTGGAATGGAAAGCTGCCAGACTTTGTATTTTTTTTTTTTAGAATGACTCCCCTACAGGGCATAGTAACACTAGAGCTTTCTCAAACATACCACCCACCCCACACCTCCTGCTCAACACATGACAAGCAAACAGAATCAATTCAGGATTTGTGGTTTGTTAATTGAACCATTTCACTCTGAATTCTCAGTGAGAACGAGTGGTAGAGATGATAAGATTCTGACGGTGGAGGACTCAATATCCAAATGAGTCCAATGTTTATTTTTATTTTGCTTTATTGTATTTTATTTTCTTATTAACTTTGAGTCCAGTCACTAGCACTCCTGCTATTTTATTCGTTCAGGAAACATTGGTGAAGTTTCATGTGGGTCCAGACGTCATGTCAGTTGCTGGCAATAAAACATGACCAGGATTCTCTTCTGCCCCCAGGGGTCTTCACTCATGGTCTGAATGCATTTTTGATTGCAGCTCAGCTTCTAGCTGTGTGCCTTCTTGTGTAATCACACAAGACCATCTTCTCTGGAGAACATCCTAGTCAAGAGCATCTATCACTTGGTCCTAGTGCAACTCCCAGAAGCCCAAAGCTCCCATATATTAAGAGTGGTTCTCAGTTTCAAATGTCTATGGCCTGTATCTTTCCAAAGAAGACACCAGTACATTCATAAAAGACAATTTTGGTTTCTTTCATTACTTTTAAAGATTTTTTTTTAAATAAGAAAGAGATCCGATTGGGGAGGTAATCTGGCAGTACTTTTTTTTTTCTTGAAAGCAAGCAGAGACAAAATAGTGGAAAAAAAAAAAAAAAAAAAAAACACATTGCATAAACCTCAATGCAGCATGGGATTCATGAGGGAGAAAGGAACTTAAGAGACGCTGAGTAACATGGGGCTGAATTAAAACCTAAGTAGAGCTGTGTATGTTGTGAAGTCTCCCTGCCTCGTGAGTAGAGCTGATTAATTGATAACGGCCAGTTATTTCTAGATGTCTTGGAACATATTGTGTTGTTTACTCACACACCTTTCAACACTTCCACCTTTCTAGGTTATGTAGTTATAAAACTAGTTCCACAAGTAGTCAGTGGTCTGTATTAGTTTGTTCTCACACTGCTATAAATAACTACCTGAGACTGGTTAGTTTATAAAGAAAAGAAGTTTAATTGACTCACAGTTCCACAAGCTGAACAGGAAACATGGCTGGGAGGCCTCAGGAAACTTACAATCATGGTGGAAGGTGAAGGGGAAGCTGGCACATCTTACCATGGCGGAGCAGGAGAGAGAGAGAGAGCGAAAAAGTAAGTACTACACACGAGAACTCCACTACAAGAAGAGCAAGGGGAAAGTCGGCTCCCATGATTCAATCACCTCCCTCCAGGCCCTCCTGCAATATGTGGGGATTACAATGCAACATGAGATTTGGGTGGGGACACAGAGCCAGACCGTATCAGTATCATTACTCTGTGTCTATACCAATATTTGACTCCATGCCTTACCAGAATGAAAATGTGGATGGGAGGACAGGGAGGCAGCCAAGGTAGGTCTCAGCAGCAGTGTTCAACACTCCAATATTGGCGGATGGGAATGATAGTGTCTGGGCTTTCATTTTAACCTTGAGATTGCACCAGGCCTGCTTCAGAGCTGAGGGAAACATGATGGGTGAGACAGAACATCACAACGGTGTCTCCTTTACCTGAATTCTCCTCAGCTACTTAATAATCCTCCCATATCTAAACATTACACTACCCAAAGGCAGGACAAAAATTGACATTAGAGGTTGTTATTTTATCTTGGATTTTTGTGAAATATTTTGCTTAACATAACAGTGGTAGCCATAAACCAAGCATTTCCTTGGGACTTAATGACTAGATGGGGTAATTGAGAATGGGTAGTTGAGCTAGTGACATATCATATGCCATCATCATGACGGTGAAATGGCTTCTTTTTGGAGGGGGTGGTGGCAGAGTCTCACTCTCTTACCCAGGCTGGAGTGCAGTGATGCCTTCATGGCTCACTGCAGCCTCAACCTCCCCAGGCTCAGGAGATCATCTCACCTATGTTTTCACATTTTTAGTAGAGATGGGATTTCACCATGTTGCCCAGGCTGGTTTCAAAGTCCTGGCCTCAAGCAGTTCTCCTGCCTCAACCTCCCAAGGTGCTGGGATTATAGGCATGAGCCAACATGCACAACCCCATGACCTCATTTTAACTTGCTTACCTCTGTAACAACCCCATTTCTAAACAGGGTCATATTCTGAAATATCAGATGTAAGATTTCAGCATACCTTTTTTGGGTAAGGGAAACACAATCCAATCCCGTTCTCCTTCCCTTTCATCTGGTAAGGCCATCCCTAGAAGATGGGGCACCCAAAACAAAGCAGTATTTGATCTCACTCCTAGATCATGTTTATCCATGTGAACAGGTGCAGCTCCCCCTACAGACGCGCGCACACACACACACACACACACACACACACACACACACACAATTTGAGGAAACTGTGTTAAAATAAGTATCCAAGGAAGACCCCGAAAAGAAATAGCAAGAAATAATGCCAGTGTGCATGCTCTGTATGAATAAGATGTGCCTTCTCAGGAGGGCCTTGCACTTGTACAAGTTCTGTAGTTGAAAACCTGTGTCTTTTTGTACAGAGCTGGCAGGTTCACCTCTTTCTCCTTCATTGACTACACAGTTCTCTAATCACTCTAACAAAGGAGCTATTAGTGATAGTAACAGCCCCTCTTAAGGATGATAGTTTTTTAGTTTCCATGAGGACGTAGTAGGTGCGCATGTTTATCAGGTACATGAGATATTTTGATATGAGCGTATATGCATAATAATCACATCGGGGCAATGAAGTACAGGAATGACAGTTTTTGGCAAGGCTCATATAAGCCTATGACTCTGGAAAGCTGGGAAGAACGAGAGAGCAAATGCTGTGCTATTATTGTTGATTTGGTTTTGTTTCAAATACAAAAGTTCCAATAAATGGGTATTGAGGAATACCAAAATCGGCTAATAAGCCACCTGTATACCAGAATATAATAAATGTAATATGCATAGAAATCAAGGTTTTCCCTCAGGTAGAAATTAAATTTTAAAAGAAGAGCTGGGAATCTTTGATAAGTAATGATCTATGAACATACCTTTCGAAAGGTATGTTCTTTTAAATATCTGTGTGCCTACGTTGTACGCGGGGAAGGTAATGTTCGAAGTTGAAACTCCGTCTGCCTTACTCTGGCGTGTAACGCGTCCAGCAGTTCTTTACATGAGATGGGCTTCCTCTGTTTTGTGCTCCTTAAACCTGGCCACAAGCTGATCTTTTACAGGGATGTAGAAAACGGCTGAATCTGAGGAGACACCTGGTGGAGAATGGAAGCATTCTTCTCTCTGAGTAAGGCACACTTATTTCTTTTTTTCAATAATATTTCAGATGACAAGAGAGCAAAACAATGTCACAGGATCTTTGTATTTGCTTCTTAGCTATCTAGAGATGTGAAGCAATTATACAAGAAGTAAAAAAACAATGTTGTGCTTATTTAGACTTCCTACTAGTGTAGTTCATACTGGATGAGTTTAATTATTTCCTACATTTATTTACTTATTCACTCATCCGTGCATGTAGAGGCACCAGGGAAGGAGAGGTCTTGGTTTCTGTGTGCAGCTCACTGAGCTACGGAGGCAGGACACACAGTCATCAAAAGTGGGGATTAAGGGTGTAATTGTGTAGGATTAGACCACAAAAGAAAGCTAAGTGCCAGATAAGCAGAGAATTGGTGAATTAGGGGAGCTCTCATAACTGGATGGATTAGAAGTGGGGCGTTCGGCCTGGAGTAGTGGTTTATGCCTGTAACCCCAGAACTTTGGGAGGCCGAGGTGGGCAGATCACCGAGGTCAAGAGTTTGAGATCAGACTGACCAACATGGTGAAACCCAGTCTCTACTAAAAACACAAAAACTAGCTGGGCATCGTGGCGGGCACCTGTAGACCCACCTACTCAGGAGGCTGAGGCAGGAGAATCACATGAACCCAAGAGGTGGAGGTTGCAGCGAGCCGAGATTGTACCACAGCACTCTGTCTCAAAAAAAAAAAAAAGTGGGGGTGTTCAATCAGTAGAAGATTCAGGACTCGGTTGAGCTGAGAGGGAGAAACAGGCACTAAATCAGAGTATATGAAGAAAGAAAATCACATGTAGGAAAGGTTGGTGGATAGGAAGATGGACTATCTGTCACAGAGGGCTATGTGGAATCATGAGAAATAAATTGGACTAGATAAGGTATGGCTGACTAAAAGAATATTTCTTAGCATCACAACTAAAATGCTGTCTACCCACAGATAAGTTTAGGAGGCGATCTGGCATTATAGAATGTCAATGATTTTTAAGGCAAAAGGGATGACCGCTTCTCTGTTTCACTTCCTAACTAACTGTGTAGTTTTGGGCAATGTGTCAGTTAGTTAGTCCTTAAAACCTGAGCCAAAACTCAGTGGTTGAAACGACCAACCATTTCTTGTTCCCCACAGGTCTGGTCAGCTGATCGAGGTTGGGTTGGGCCAGGGTGGCTGTGTTCTATGTCCTTCTCATCCTTCTCCTGGGACCCATGGGCACCCTGGGCATGCCCTCCTCGTGGTGTGGGTAGAGGATCAAGAGCATAAATGGAAATATGCAAGTTGTCTGGAGGCTGGAACTCAGAATCGCTGCTTCCTTCTTGTTCTGATGGCCAGTGCAAGTGACAAAGCCAGTGTCCCAGTCAAGGAGTGGGGTAATATTCCCCATTCTTTGTGTGAGAAGTGAAAATCCCATGGTAAAGAGGATGGATACAGGGAAGAGTCAGAAACTTAGCCAGGCATGCAATCTACCACAGGAAATTCTCTTACACTCCCAGAAATATTTTCCTCATTTCTAAAACAGGATAATAATCCATTTTTCAAAAGAAGACATACCAATGGCCAACAGGCATGTGAAAAAATTTTCAACATCACTAATCATCAGCAAAATACAAATTAAAACCACAATGAGATCTCTCACACCAGTCAGAATGGTTATTTTTAAGTTTTTTTTTAAAAAAAGAAAAACTAATTGGCAAGGTTGTAGGGAAAAGAAAACGCTTATGCTTATGCACTGTTGGTAGGAGTGAAAATTACTGCAACCTCTATGGAAAACAGTATGAAGATTTCTCAAAGTATTGAAAATAGAACAACCATTTGATTCAGCAATCCCGCCTTTGGGTATCTACCCAAAAGAAAAAAAATCACATTCTATGGTTCTCTCAGCACTATTCACAACAGCAAAGACATGGAATCAACCTAAATGTCATCAACAGAGGACTGAACAAAGAAAATGTGGCATGTTTATACCATGATATGCTACTCAGCCATGAAAAATGAAATTATGGGACCGGGCACAATGGCTCACGCCTATAATTCTAGAACTTTTGGAGACTGAGGCAGGCAGATCATGAGGTTAAGAGATCAAGACCCATCCTGGCCAACATGATGAAACTCCGTCTCTACTAAAAATACAAAAATTAGCTGGGCATGGTGGCATGTGCCTGTAGTCTCAGCTACTCAGGAGGCTGAGACAGGAGAATCACTTGAACCTGGGAGGCAGAGGTTGAAGTGAGCCAAGATCATGCTACTGCACTCCAGCCTAGTGACAGAGAAAGATGCCTCAAAAAAAAAAAAAAAAAGAAAGAAAAGAAAAGAAGAAATTATGATGTTATTTGCAGCAACCTGCATGAAACTGGAGGCCATTATTTTAAGTGAAATAAATCAGAAACAGAAAGTCATATAGCACATATATATGACTCACTTGTAAGTGGGAGCTAATTAAGTGTTCACATGAACATAGAGAGCAGAATAATAGACACTGGAGAATTGAAAAGCTGGGAGAGTTGACGAGAAGATGAGTGATAAGAAATTACTTAATTGGTACCAAGTACACTGTTTGGATGATGGCTATACTAAAAGCCCAAACTTCACCACTACACAATATAAACTGCACTTACAGTTTCTAAATCTATAAAAATAAAAAAATGCAAAAATAAATAAAATAAAAGGCATTCATAATATCTGTCCCTTCACTTCAATCATAATGAAGGTAAATTTAATACTTTGTATATGTGGATGTTTTTATTCAGAAGTAAAGCATAACGCAAAGTAAGGTGTAATTATTTTGCATGTGCTTTTATTCTCTCTCAATCGCAGAAATAAAATTCTCGCAGTGGCCTCCTTTCCCTAAGCCTCCAGCGCCATCCCCTGACCTCTCACATGAGATTCTGCATACATTGTACTCCCTGATAAGTGCTTGCCGAAGAAGTGTAGAATGGAAGTTTTCACCATGACCTTGAATGTATTCAGATAAACAATTTAGAAAAATAAAACCCTTGCATGTTGCTGATGTTTTCTGATAAGCGTGAAGAGAGTGTGGGAAAGGTACCATTGATGAGAGAAGCCGTGGTGAGCTCTTCTTTCCTCGCAGTGACGGTGTTTCTGCTCTGCTCATTGCACACATTCCTGTCATTTTTTTTTTAAATCCCCAAAGCATCAGTGGTCAAAGGAGTTAGCCTGGGTTACAGAGTGGACGAATGAAAGGATGCTACCTAAAACTAATGTAGAATCTTTATCTTTTTAGCGTTATGCTTCAGCTAAAAGTGAGTTAATCTGCCCTAAGAGTTCAGAATCTTGTTGAATGGAGAATATTGTTCTGAACATGTTCACATACTTGTTCAGAGTCAGTAGTTTATTAAAAACAACAACAACAACTATTGACTCCCTGGGATAAATAATATAGAACTTAGCAATCTATAGGATATACTGGTGATTCCAATGGGGACAGTGGTAGAACAGACAGAGTTTTGCATATCTCTCCTATAATTTTTAAAAACACTTTAAAATCTTTAATATATTAAAAGCAAGAAAAAATATTTATGATAACTATTTAAATAAGATTTACAACAACTTTATGGGTATATACATCTACATTTGTATATCAAAGTATTTTTTAAAAAGAAAGTTATCCGTACCATTAAAATAATGCATAGAAACACAGTGGAAGACCAAATACATCTTAGGCCATAATTTTACCACTTCTAAATTCTTATTTTCAAAAAAATAATAAGGGTAATTTAACTCACTACTGTTTTCCAAAATGTTCTAATCAACTTGCACATAGTAAAACTAAGTTGCCACCATACTTAGACTTAGAGACTTTTAAGGGTAACAAATATTTTAGAAACTTAAAACATAAACTTTCTGTTGAAATTTTATATTTGCTTAGAATGCAAAAGAAGAAAACAAGGAGTTTCATTTTTTTGCCTGGTAAAAGTATTTGTGTAAACTTAGCTAGCTTTAAGATGGGTCTTCTTTTAAAGATTTTAAGTGCATTTCTGAAAAGCCACTAATACAAGTCCCAGTTCTGAATGCCACAGTTATTTCCCCAGAATGTTTTTTATTTTGTATTGTTTTGGTTTTTTTTTTTTTTTTTTTTTTTTTTTCTTGAGACAGGGTTTCATTCTGTCACTCTGCAGCCCAGGCTGAAGTGCAGTGTTGAGATCACAGCTCACTGCAACCTTAGTCTCCTGAGCAGCTGGGACTTCAGGAGAGCACTACCATGCCTGATTAATTCTTTTTTAAAAATTTTTTTGAAGAGATGAAGTCTTACTATGTTGTTCAGGCTGGCCTTGAACTTCTGGCCTCAAACTTTCCTCCTGCCTTGGTCTTTCAAAGCACTGGGATTGCTGGTACGAGCCATCATGACTGGCCTCCCTAGATTGCTTCTTGGCAGATGTTTAAACAGGAGAGCTGTGGATATGAATATAATCTGAAATTTGAAAGATGAAAGAAATGACCAGGCTGATTCAGAATTGAAGTCCAGACAAAGCCCAAGCCATGCAGAGTAAAAGAGGTAAAAGTGGTAAATGAGGTAAAAGTGGTAAAAGAGGAAACACCCAAGAGAAAGAGACACACGTTTTGCAATTTCTCACGCTCCTTTCCCGCTGTTAGCCACTGAACCTAGAGGCATGTTAATGTTAAGTTTTAATATGGCATGTGCTGCTGTTGTAAAATTGCAGCTAAGTTCTTTTCAAGGTAGCAATACCATTCAGATTGCTCAGATGTTTTGATTGGATTAAAATTAAAACTTTTGGAAACAAATCTATTTACAAAGTCCGTGCAATCCTTCAGACGTGTGGGTTTTTTCTCTCTCTAGCTCTTTCTTTTTCTTTGAAAAGCAGCGCCTTGCAGCTCCCTTTTCTGAGAAAGAAAAAAAAAATCAATGATCAACAACAGTCCAGCACTCAAGAACAACCTAGAAATAACAAATCAGTCTGTGTGTGTGACAGAAAAGGAGAGTGTGTGTTGTAAGAAAAGCAGCCACCGTTTCAGACTTCCACAGGGCAATTATAAGAAGCAGTGTAGAAAACACGATTGGGGAAAGGTGAGCTAAAGCACCAATTCCACATAAAGCTATGAAAACCCTGGAGTTTGCATTTGTGGCTTGCTCCCACCTTCTCTCTGTGGCCAGCTCTGCCATCTCCCTCAGCTCACTGACACTGAGCGGATCTATGTGTCTCTTTGCTGTTGCACAGGGACAGAGGATCAGTCAGTAACAAGACAGGAGGCAGCAACCGCGGATGCCGGACTTGGGCTTCCTCGAGTATTAGCAGCTAAAAGCTAGGGCTTTACAACAAACAGCAAAACAAGTCAATCTTGCAGGTAACAAAAGACGCTAGGCTTGGAAGTCAAATTGCTATTATTTATGATCCAGGCTCCCTAGCCTGGCCTTAGACAAGTTGCCTAACTCTTCTGTATCTGTTTTACCCATCTGGGCGACGACCAGAAATGAACACTTAGCACAAGCATATTCTTGTGACAGTCATATCAGGTAAGGCATAGAAATGACCTAACATGATAGCTTGAACATAGTAGGCACTTATTACCTACTAATAATAGTATTAGAAAAACAGGAGGTGCTCTTTGCTATCCTAATTATTCATATGAGGATTTAGAGCCTGCTAAAGGCAATGGTGGCATGTGGATTTGTGTGTAACTCTGAGTGATTGACAGCATCAGCCTGGAGAATTGGGATGAGACAGATTTTGGGAAAGGGCTCAGTAAGAAATAATGTGGTGATGGATATTGCTGTCTCTTGTGAGTGAGAAAAGAGAGAAAGGGGCCAAATATGCCATGCATTTACAGTTTCTCAATAAGCACCAACAGACACATAGAAATAAATAAAAGTAATACACAATGATACAGATATCTGATCTTCAAGGACCACATGACCTAGCGGGCAATAAAGAATAAACTGACTGGGTGCAGTGGACAGGAGCTCGAGACTAGTCAGGGCAACATAGTGAGACTCCATCTCTACAAAAAAATGTGTCCGTGCGTGTGTGTGTGTGTGTGTGTGTGTGTGTGTGTGTGTGTGTGTATTAACCAGGCATGGTGGTATACACCTGTAATCCCAGCTGCTTGGGAGGCAGAGGTGAGAGGATTGCTTGAGCCTGGGGGTTCCAGGCTGCAGTGAGCTGTGATCACACCACTATACTCCAGCCTGGTGACAAAGCAAGACCTCATTTCCAAACGAGCAGCCAACTAAGTATTACAAAAGCTATCATACTTTCTAGTGCCTGAATAATCTGGACAGATATCTCTTGGCATGTTAATTCCACAAGGGAGTGTCACTAAAAGCTTCCTAAAGGGACAATGATAAATAGCAATGTGGAAGGTGAAGGGAAAGTAGCAGTTATTCCTCTAAGATGGAGCAACACCATCAAAAGCAGAGTCAGGAAAAACTTCAGCATGGAAGTCAAGAGCATGTAAATTTAGAGAAGAATATTTTTACATGGAATTGACTGGAGAGGAAATGGTTGAGGTAGGAAGGTTTGTGTACCACATTATGCTCTATTAAGGTACTTTATTGGCTTGACTTGGGCTATGTGGGGAGGAGAGATCCAGTTCATAGCTCCCAGAAATTTCCATTCACATGCATTGAAAACAATTTGATTGACAAGTTGAAACTTACAAACTGATGAGATGCCATTCATTTTTACATGCAGCTTCATTCTCCTGACGTAATCTGTGCCACTTCAGTGATGAAGCAGAGCCTAAAGTTGAATTAAAATTATGTGTACCTATAGTTTATTTTTCTGATTGATGGTTGTCATTATATCATCATGAATATAGGTAAAAACAATAATGGGAAGCATGGATTTCTAGTGGACAGCTTTTGTTCATTTGGTTTCCTTGGATTGCTATGTTCTTTCATTATTAATTATTTTCTCATGTCCCTGGGAACCCTGCAGAATTTCCCCTGAAAGAATTAACCACCCTTCCTCTGTGTATCCAAAGCACATTGCTTATATCTTTGTGATGGTCTTTATTCTATTAAGCCAGAATCTTGTTAGTGTTTTCATTTGTAAGCTGATGGAAGATGTCAGCTTTGTTCTATAAACTTCTGAAAGACAAGGACCAGAGCTTATTTATCACTGTACCTTTCACAGTACTCAGTCCTGTGCTTCGCACACAGCAGATGCCTAATAAGCATGTGCCTGAGTGAACTGACTGATGATTATTATTTGATGTTTGAATTTTACTCATCATTATAATGGCATTGGTCATCTATCAAGTTTGCAGTATAGTTCATAAAGCTGTGTTTCTAAATACTTGCCATGTTATCAAGCTATTTTTATTCCAAAAATGGATTAATGGATGAAGGCTGCAATGAGCTTAAATCAAATATTTGTGGTTTATACAAATAAAGCATAAGCAACTATAACTATGATTTTAGTTATAATTGTAGCATATTAACACATTAATCCAATTGAGTCCTCAGTAGACACATTGAAGTTGTCAGTTTTGGGGGTAAAATTCCACTGGCTTTATAAGAAACAAGTGTCTTCTGAACTGACATCAAAGAATAATAATCTCTTTTATGCAGAACCCTGCATGCTTCTCTGGGTTGCATGGTACACTTGCTATTTTTTTCTCCCAGTGCCCCCTCTCCATGATATTTTATGTACTATGGGTCATGGAACTGAGTTCTATATCTCAGGTTGGCCCACAGGTAATGTTTCTACAGTGGTATCCCATTTTCCTTCCAAATCCCTGCTGCTTTCCAGTCTGTAGACAAAGACCAGGGAGTAACAACAGAAGCAGTCAAGTCCTTCCTTTGAATTGCCTCTTAGTATCTAGTTTTTCCTGTATTTTTCACAACTGCTTTGTTCCTGCCTTTGTGCTGCTTTAGGATTTTGTTCACAAAGCTACTGTGCAATTGGACCTTGTAAATTAGAGCATGTGGGGTTTGATATCACATCCAAAAGGATAGGTAGTCAAAGTCCTCACTCCTTCTGTCTGCATCACCAGCTGCAACTCCAGACCTCCTCTGGGGAGTTCACATGAGGATGATAATGTCCAAGAAGGTCAAGTGACTTTTCCAAGGCCACACAGTTAGTAAGTAGCAGTGTTTGGCTAAGTCTCTTAATGCCAATTGTCAATTAATAGAAAAAAATTGAAACAATTATCAAATTACTAAAATCACTTTCAATCCAGCACATACTGAATACCTTGATTATAGCTATGCTCAAAATAACTTCCAAATTTATAATTTAGGGAAAGGATGTGAGAAGGCAGACATTAGTCACAATGAGACAAAACAAGAGAGGTTTGATGATCTATTATCTTAAGCATTCACCTTTCTAGGAAACTGTCAGGAAGTCAGAAAATTACATAAACATAATGAGAGTATGACTCAAAGTATTTTTCCATAAACTTAATAGTAAAAATATATAATCTCTAAATTATTACTTGTTTTCTTGCTTCAAGGTCAAAGTAAATAGTACATCTTTGGAATGCTCTCTATTAGGAGTGATTAACAAATATTTCTTGGTGAATTAACTCATCCCAACGTAAACATATTCTTGCATAAAGGAATGAATGTATTTCCATTAAAAGTACACTATGCTCTCATAAATCAAGAACCCCATTGCCTATTAACTAGATGAAACACTTGAAAAATGTTTTTTTCTGACCCTGAATTCAGTATTTGGAAGTTCAAACTCTTCTAGTTTTTATTCCAAGGCAGATAATCTCATATAGACCTGTAGTATATCTTACCAGAGCTATCAGAAAGTGACCTCTTCAAACTGAATTAATTTTATTCAAGCTCAATATTGGAAAAAAAATGGTTTAGATTAAGAAATAGCTCTGGTTAATTATGACATTCCATTCTATGCTGATTCTATCAAATTTTCAGATAAGAACTGATCTTTGGGAGCTTCTCAGAGCTGCATGAATATTTTCCCTCTTCGCTGGGGCTTTAAATCTTTCTTAGCAAATTGTGCAATGCCGTTGATTAGCTGATATTTGGTGATTCTTAAAGTTTTGACTTAAAAGATGAAAATTGCTAGCATAATACTGCCATGAATTTAACAGAAGAGAAATAAAGTCAAAGCACTTTTCTTTGGCTTTTTCTAGAATACTATCTTGTTCCTCTTTAGCAAAGCTTTTCAAATCATTTGCTTCAAGCTGATCTCGGTAATTAAAAGAATGATTTTTAAAACTCTCCAACAGGATCCTGCATATTAAAATTCATTAAAATGCAATGTTCACAACACAGGGTATTTTATCGAAGCTATCTATGGAAGGTAAAACGGGAAGAAAATTAGGTGCTTCCTCTATATTCACTGCTCATGAGTGTTTATTAACATTTAGTTATATAAATGAGAACTTGACACATTAACAAGTAGTTATATGGCTGTTAACTCAATTTCTCTTTAAAGACTTGAGAAAAGAAGGGAAAAATGAAACTTAAAAAGAAGGCCTTAATCCAAGCACTGTGGATGCCGAGGAGGGTGGATCATGAGGTCAGGAGTGATCAGCCTGGCTAACACAGGAAAACTCATCTCTACTAAAAATGCAAAAAATTAGCCAGCCGTGATGGTACACACCTGTAGTCCCAGCTACTCAGGAGGCTGAGGCAGGAGAATCTCTTCAACCTGGGAGGTGGAGGTTGCAGTGAGTGGGGATCGAGACACTGTACTTAAGCCTAGGTGACTGAGTGAGATGCCATCTTAAAAAAAAAAAAAAAGACCCTATTTGTTGAACTACAGCCATTTCATTCTCATGAAAGTGGTATATTCATGGCTAATGCAGCTAATTTACTGGAGAACAAAACTAATCCAAACTAGTTCATTGAATTAATATGGTACAAACCCACTGATCTCAGAAATAACCTCGGAAACTTATATCTAAGCTTAAAAGGGGTCATTGTAACCAAACAGGTAGGGGAATCATTCACATAAGTTACTGGACATTATGGAAACATAGCAACTAGACAGTGGATGTAATTTCCCCTAGACTGAAGTGTTGTCATGGAGACACAACCGAACTGAACCATGCAGTAGGAGCCTGGCGGGGAACATCCATGCCAGAGGATTAGTGACACCTGGCTGCAGCCAGCCCTGGGGATGGATCCACAGGTAAGAAGTCCTCACCTGGACTTCTTATACTCAGAAATACTCTGGATAACAGTCATTGTGAGAGAAAGGAAGATTTAGGAAGAGTTGATAACAGTCATTGTGAAAGAAAGGAAGATTTAGGAAGAGTTGTTATAGACGTTCCAAGAGGTCTGACTTTTAAAAAATGTTACAAAATACATGGTGAATTGCCAAGTAACATAAACCAAAATCATTTTCATAATCAAATTATTTCTTCTAGTGAATATGAATGATATTTTTAACAAACAAATTGTTTTAGTCTGAAAATTCTTTTTCTGGCTCAAAACCAAGCCTTATATTCATGTTTTAGCTTATAACATCTCTTAGCACTTTGCCTTCATAAATGAGATTCTTGTGTTTTTATTTAACATTTTCTGCTATTTATATCATGCCTTTCCAAGTTGACTAATATCATCTAGAGGATAAATGGTCTGTATGATTCTTCTTTTACCTCCATTCTTCCTATTACTCCTTCTCCATAGACTTTAAGTAAATATTTGCAGATTTAACTGGATCTGGTTGTATGCCATAGGTGGAACCTGGCCCCACCTATTTGCCCCTCAATCCTGGAAAGTCATGAGACCTTGCTTAGCCTAGCCCAGTGACAGAAGATAAATGGCGTATTCGTTGGATCTTGAAAACGAGTAGGATGAAAACGTTTGTAAGTAGGGGCATTCTTGGAGCACCCATGTTCCTGAATACTTACTATTGCCCTGCCTAAGTGGGAGCTTATTACATAGGGCAATTGAAGTTACGTTCAAGGGATGGGATAGGCTTGGGATAAAATTTACCCTCTTGAAAACTCTGGTTTGACCCAGCACAAATGTTCTCAATCTACATGAAATGTTGCTCTTAACAATAGAGTGACATTTAAGAGCAGATTTTAAAAATGTTCTGTGCTTAAAAAAATAATTAACCACTTGCCTCAAGGCATGTGACAAAAATCCATCCTCTATAAATGTCGATGTTAGGAAATTTTCATAAAAATGTTTCCACATTAGAATGTGTGTGTGTGTGTGTGTGTGTGTGTATGTGTGCAAGTGTAGGGAGCTTCTCTGAACAAATTATTAAGATCACTATAACATCTGATGAAAGCATCAAATTAAACACAAAAATAAACAATCATTTTATTTGCTTTTTATTTTTGATAAATGCCTGCACATTTCACTTAACGTATGTAAAGAACCGGATAAGGGGACATACACATGTTGGCAGGGATGAGGAGGTAAGGAAAGACCTATACCAGTTAGCTGTGTGTTATTCTCATCTTGAGCAGACTGCATAAAAGGCTGGATTCTGGCGAGGGGTTGGTGCTGCACTGGGAGAGGCACAACAATGTTAAAGTGCTCAAAGCACAACTTTTGTGAACCTCACAATTTAGTTCAGAGGCTTTCATGAGTAGTGAGTGAGAATCTTTTCTGCCTATTGCAATAATTAGATCTTCTCAAAATGACTCTTCTTCCCTTAACCATGGTAAGCCCTTTTAGAATGGCTCATGAAGTAGATTAGGGTCAGTGAAGTCAACATCTAGATCTGGAAATACCAGAAAGAAAATTAGAAAACAAAAAAAAATATTTGCCTTTGATTCTACCTAGACCAAGAACCCAATAGACATTGACCAAATAGTAACTAAGAAATTATTTTAGAAATGCAGAAGAAATAGCAAGTGTCTACTATTTTAGGAAACCTTGAATGAAAACATAAATGGAGAAAAGATTCACAGATAATTTTATTTTTCCTCTTTGTAACTTTTTATCTTTTTTACACAGTGTACAATGATCATTCCTATTATAACTTATACAATATTATATTTTTATAATTATTTGAAATATGCTGTTCTGTCAGACTAAAAATTTCATTAACATATGGTTACAACTATTGTGTTTATTACAATATACACAGTCCCTAGGATAAGATTTGGCAAATACATGGTAAATATTTCTTATTTAGTTGATTGATGAATGATGACTGAATGAAGAGTAAGTGCATAAAAAATAAACCATAACCTCTGTTTCCATTCCCATATGTAAGGAGCTTGAAAGTCACCAATCTGTCCCAACAGGTAAAAAGTTAAACAAATTAAAAAATCAGCCACTCTTCTTAGATTAATAAGCGAGGACCCAGAGCAAACCTGTGTGTCTTACCTCCAGGACTCTGACCAGTTTCTCTCAGTAAATATGGAAGAAAAATCTTCCCTAGCTTCAATCAGGTGAAGAAAAAAGGAGACCATTTAGAAATATGCCAGGATACTTTGTTTTTAACAAAGTCTATTTTCAGTAGAAACTAGTTAACCAGATCCTAGCTTATTGGGATTTTATTAGAACCGATCTTACCTGGAAGTTGGGAAATATCCAACTCCAGTCCACTCTAGCCTTGCATATGCAAGAAAAAAATTAGCAAATCCTGGCCATTCTAGCCATGCTGTTCACCTAAGAGATGGGGCAGATAAAGCACTGAGAAACAGTTGTGAAACTCACAGTTCAGAGGCATAGGCTCACTAAAAGACTGAGACTTAATCATAGCACTATAGAATGTTCTTACCACCTCATTACTAAAGGACTATTTACAGCAATATTTCTTACTTAGTACTTCCTTTTCAGCTATCAAGAAAAATTTTACAATGCATATTAAAAGGCAAAGATACAGTTTGAAGAGGCAGAACATGCATCAGGACGAGGCATGTCAGAGGTGTTGGAAATGTCATACAAATTTAAAACAACTATGGTTAATATGCTAAGGCCTATTAAGGGTAAAGTAGACAGCATGCAAGAATGAATGGGCAGGTGGGGCGTGGTGGCTCACGCCTGTAATCCCAGCACTTTGTGAGGCCGAGGCAGGTGGATCATGATGTCAGGAGTTTGCGACCAGCCTGGCCAATATGCTAAATTCCCATCTCTACTAAAAAAATACAAAAATTAACTGGGAGTGGTGGTACACTCCTGTAGTCCCAGCTACTCAGGAGGCTGAGGCAGGAGAATTGCTGGAACCTAGGAGGCAGAGGTTGCAGTGAGCAGAGATCATCCCACTTGCACTCCAGCAAGACTCTGTTTAAAAAAAAGGTGGGGGGCAATGTGTTCAGAGACGTGAAAATCCTAAGAAAGAACCAAAGAGAAGGGCTAGAGATCAAAACACCATAAGAGAAATGAAGAATGCCTTCTTAGGGTTTATTAGTAGAGTGTACTTGGATGAAGAAAAAGTCTCTGAAATTGAGGCTATATCAATAGAAAGCTCCAATATTGGAAAACAAAGGGAAGAAAGAATTTAGAAAAGGAACAGAATATTCAAGAACTGTGAGAAAACCACCAAAGTTAGAGACGTGTGTAATGGGAATATCAGAAAAAGAAAGAAAGGAAGAGAAGAAATATTTAAGACATAAAGACTGAGAATTCCCTCAAATTATTGTGAAACTCCAAATCACAGATCCAGAAAGCTCAGAGAACATAAGCAGGATACGTGCTAAAAACATTACAACTAGGCATATCATTTTCAAACTACAGAAAATCAAAGGAAAAAAAATTCTGAAAGAAACCAGAGGGGAAAACACAGCTTACTTATAGAGGAGCAAAGATGAGAATTAAATATGACTTCTTGGAAACCATGCAAAGAAGAGAGTGATGTAAAATATTTAAAGTGTTGAGAGATTTTTAAAGAGCACATTGATCTGGAAGTCTGTATTCTACAAAATTATTTTTGATAACTGAAGAAAGAACAGTTTTTCCCAGAAAAACAGAAACTGGAGGGAATTTGTTGCCAGTAGACCTGTCTTGCCAGAAATGTTTAAAAACGTTCTTTATAGAGAAAAAAGTAATACAGGTCAGAAACTTACAATTACATAAAGAAATAAAGGGCATAGAAAAGAAATAAGTGAGGCAAAATAAAAGCTTATTTTTGTAATTCCTTTTCCCTCAAGACAGGGTCTCTCTCTGTTGCCCAGGCTGGAGTGTAGTGATGCCATCACAGCTCGCTGCAGCCTACATCTCCTAGACTCCAGTGATCCTCCCACCGCAACCTCCCTAGTGGCTGGGACTACATGTACGTTCCATCATGCCCAGCTAATCTTTTGAAAAGTTGTTTTTGGAGATGAAGTTTCACTGTATTACCTAGGCTGGTCTCAAACTCCTGGGCTCAAGCAATCCACTTGCCTTGGCCTTCCAAAGTGCTGGTTTCTGGTCGTGAGCCACCACACCTAGCCTATTTTTTAATTCTTATTTTATCTAACAGATAAAAGTTTGTTCAAAATAATAATAGCAGCAATGTATTTAATTAGGTATGCTTATGTACATATTTTAAGTATACACATGGTCACGTATAAGTGAAAGGAATTGCAGCAATCATGCAAAAGATGGGAGGATTAGAATTATTTTGGTATTATAAGGTACTCACAGTATCCGACAAGCAGTATTGTGTTATTTGAAAGTTACCTTGAACAGAAGGTGGAGGGGCTCACCCTGACTGCATGTTGGATGATTGCTGTCTTAAAAAAAAAAAAAAAAAAAAAAAAAAAAAAAAAAATAAGTAAGGAATCCTGGATTAGTCGAAAACATTTACTGGAAATTCTAGTTTTAAAAAAGCATAGATATAGGCAAGGACTTCATGACTAAAAAACCAAAAGCAATGGCAACAAAAGCCAAAATAGACAAATGGGATTGAATTAAATTTAAGAACTTCTACACAGCAAAAGAAACTATCATTAGAGTGAACCAGCAACCAACAAAATGGGAAAAAGCTTTTGCAATCTACCCATCTGACAAATGGCTAATATCCAGAATCTACAAAGAACTTAAACAAACTTACAAGAAAAAAACAACCCCATAAAAAAGTGGGTGAAGAATATCAACAGACACTTTTTAAAAGAAGATTTTATGCAGCCAACAAACACATGAAAAAATGATCATCATCACTGGTCATTACAGAAATGCAAATCAAATCCACATTGAGATACCATCTCTCACCAGTCAGAATGGTGAACATTAAAAAATCTGGAGACAACAGATGCTGGAGAGGATGTGGAGAAATAGAAATACTTTTACTCTGTTGCTGGGAGTGTAAATTAGTTCAACCATTATGGAAGACAGTGTGGGGATTCCTCAAGGATCTAGAAATAGAAATACCATTTGACCCAGCAATCCCATTACTGGGTATATACCCAAAGGATTATAAGTTGTTCTGTTATAAAGACACATGCACATGTACGTTCATTACAGCACTGTTTACAATAGCAAAGACTTGGAACAAACCCAAATGCCCATCAATGATAGACTGGGCAAGGAAAATGTGGCACATATACACCATAGAATACTATGTAGCCATAAAACCTGACTCCTTCAAATGTTAGTCATATTCATGCTAATGCTATATCAGAAATATAAATGCTCTAACAAATGCAGATGCTCCCTAAATCTGATTGTTTTGCTTTAAGAGAACCCATGCCAAGAGCCAGGGTAAGAGGGACTGTTTGGGAAAGGATAAACTTAGCCAAACACTGCACATTCTCAAGAAGAACCTGTTTTCAGGACTGGCCCTTGGATAATAAATGTGCTTCATACTGAACACCTGTTTCTATATGTCTGTGGCTTTAGGCCATGCAGTACCAGTTTGAAGAGGGTTATGTTAACAAATGTGATCTATGGTGAATTTCTGTTTTTCTCTGAGGGGCTGGAGCTTGAGTAGCTGAGATTTTTGTTATGTAGTTGCTACATCCCAACATTAGTGACACTTCATTAGAAATCTTAGGCAGCAAGGCTTGGTTGAGCTTCCCTAGTTGGTGACACTTTGCACATGCTGGCATAAATTATTGCTGGGAGAATTAAGCATGTTCATATGATACTACTAGGAAAAGACAACTAGAAGCTTGCATCTGGTTTCTTCTAGACATTGCTCATGCATTTTTTCTTTAATTAGTTTTAATCTGTATCCTTTGGCTTTAATAAATCATAGCTCTGAATGTAACAGCTTATGAGTCTTTGAGTCCTTCTCACTGAGCCTGACAGTGGTTTTGGCAATCCTTGACACAGGAAGTTTCTCAGCATGTTAATGGGCAACTGTGAAAAATCCAGAGATAACATCATACTTAATGGTGAAAGTCTGAAAATATTCCTCCTGGACCAGAAATAAAACAAGGATGTTCACTCTTGCCATCACCTGTCTGCATTGTACTAGATGTTCTAGCTGGGACAATTAGACAAGATGAAGAAATAAATGCAGGCAGATTTGAAAGGCAGAAGTAAACTATTTAAATTTGTAGATGGTATCATATTATATGTAGAAAATCCTAAAGAAACCCCCTTCCACTCACAGAATTATTAGAACTAATAAATGGGTTTAGCAGAGTTGCAGAAAATGAGATTAATATACAAAAATAAACTGTATTTATATCTACCAATGACCCATCTGAAAGAAAGTTAAGAAAATAATTCCATTTACAACAGCAACAAAATAACAAAACACTTAGGAATAAATTTATCCAAAGAAGTGTAAGACTTATGTACTACAAGTCATTTTTTGAAATATACAAAACATTGTTGAAAGAAATTAAAGGCATAAATAAATGAAAAGAGATCCCATATTCATGGGTGGAAAACTTAATATTGGTAAGACTGCAATACTCCTTCAAATTAATCTACAGATTCAATGTAATCTCTATCCAAATATCAACAGACTTTTTTTTTGCATAAATGAGGAAAATGATTCAGAAATTCATATGGAATTTCAAGGGACCCCAAATAGTCAAAACGTTTTTAAAAAACAAAACAAACAAAACAAAGTTGGAGAACTCACATTTTTTTATTTCAAAATTTACTAAAAGCTACAATTATCAAAACATTGTAGTACTAGCACGAGGAGACACATTTTGACCAGTGAATTATAATTGAGACTCCAGAAATAAAAAAATATATACCTATGGTAAATATATTTTTGCTAAAGAGGTCGTGACCATTAGATGTGGTAAGAATAATGTCTTCAACAAATGGTTCTGAGACAACTCGATATTCACACACAAACAATGAAATTGAACTTCTACCTTACAACATATACAAAATTGAACTAAAAATGGTTCAAAGACCTACATGTAATAGCCATGTATTAGTTTGTTTTCATGCTGCTATGAAGAGATACTCAAGCCTGGGTAATTTATAAAGAACAAAAGGTTTAATTGACTCGCAGTTCTGCAGAGCTGGGGAGACCTCAGGAAACTTACAATCATGGCAGAAGGAGAAGCAAACACATCCTTCTTTACATGGTGGCATGAAGGAGTAGTGTCAAGCAAAGTGCAAAAAGCCCCTTATAAAACCATGAGATCTTGTGAGAACTAACTCACTATGATGAGAACAGCATAGTAGTAATCATTCCCATGATTCAATTACCTCCCATGGGGTTCCTTCATGACATGTGGGGATTATGGGATTACAATTCAAAGTGAGATTTGGGAGGAGACACAAAGCCAAATCATATCAAACCAAAACTATAAAACTCTTAGGAGAAAATGGATAAATTCTCATGACCTTATATTAAGCAATATGACAACAAAACAAAGGAACAAAAAAAAATGGGCTTCATTAAAATGAAAATATTTTGTGCATTAAAAGGCATTATCAAGAAAATGAAATGATAACCCACTGAATAGGAAAATATATTTGCAAATCATATATTTAATAAGGGTTATTATGTAGAATATTAGGGAATTCTTTAAACTCTAACAACAAAAAGACAAACCAGTTTAACAATAGACAAAGAACTCGAATAGATATTTCTTTAAAGAAGACATAGAGATGGATTAAAGACGTAAACAAGACCTAACACCATAAAAACCCTAGAAGAAAACCTAGGCAAAACCATTCAGGACATATGCATAGGCAAGGACTTCATGACTAAAACACCAAAAGCATTGGCAACAAAAGCCAAAATAGACCAATGGGATCTAATTAAACTCCAAAGCTTCTGCACAGCAAAAGAAACAATCATTAGAGTGAACTGGCAACCAACAGAATGGGAAAAATTTTTGCAGTCTATCCATCTGACAAAGGACTATTATCCAGAATCTACAAAGAACTAAAACAGATTTACAAGAAAAAAACAAACCCATTCAAAAGTGGATGAAGGATATCAACAGACACTTTTCAAAAGAAGACATATATGAGGCCAACAAACATATGAAAAAATGCTCATCATCACTGGTCATTAGAGAAATGCAAATCAAAACAACATTGAGATACCATCTCACGCCAGTTAGAATGGCGATCATAAAAAAATCTAGAGACAACAGATGCTGGAGAGGATGTGGAGAAATCTAAACACTTTTACATTGTTGGTGGGAGTGTAAATTAGTTTAACCATTATGAAAGACAGTATGGCAATTCCTCAAGGACCTAGAAATAGAAATTTCATTTGACCCAGCAATCCCATTACTGGGTATATATCCAAAGGATTATAAATTATTCTATTATAAGGACACATGAATACATATGTTCATTGTGGCACTGTTTACAATAGCAAAGACCTGGAACCAACCCAAATCCCCATCGATGATAGACTGGAAGAGGAAAAAGGGCACATATTCTATGGAACACTATGCAGCCATAAAAAAAGATGAGTTTGTGTCCTTTGCAGGGACATGGATGAAGCTGGAAACCATCATTCTCAGCAAACTGACACAAGAACAGAAAATCAAACACCGCATGTTCTCACTCATAGGCGGATGTCGAACAGTGAGAACACATGGACACAGGGAGGGGAGCATCACACACTGGGGTCTGTTGGGGGGAAATAGGGGAGGGACAGTGGTGGGTAGGGAGTAGGGGAGGGATAACATGGGGAGAAATGCCAGATATAGGTGATGGGGAGGAAGGCAGCAAACCACATTGCCATGTATGTACCTATGCAACAATCCTGCATGTTCTTCACATATACCCCAGAACCTAAAGTGCAATAATATGTATATATATATATATATATATATATATATATATATATATATATATGATGTACAAATGGTCAATACATGAAAGGATATTCAACATCACTACTATTAGGGAAATTCAAACCATAATGAAATACAACTTCACACCCATTAGAATAGCAATAATAACACATGTTGGAAATATTGTGACGAAATTAGAATCTCTGCACATTGCTGGTAGAAATGTAAAATGATACAGCTGTAGAAAACAGTTTATTGGTCTCCCAAAGCGTTAAACATAGAATTATCATATGATCAGCAATTTCACTCTCAAGTTTATAGCCAAAAGAATTTAAAACAGAGACTTAAACAGATACCGTATGTCAATATTCATAGCAGCATTATTCAGAATAGTCCCCCAAATAGAAACAACACAAGTGTCCATCAAGAGAATGCATAAACAAAATGTAATATGTACATATAATGAAATATTAAAGGAATAAAGTATGAACATATGTTCCAACATGCAAGAACCTTGAAAACATTAAGTGAGCGAAACCAGTTACAAAAAGACACATACTATATGATCCCATTCACATAAAAGATTCAGAAGAGGAAAATTGACAGACACAGAAAGTAGATACATGGTTGGCAGGGCCTGGAGGGGGAGATAATGGGGAGTGCCTGATTAACAGGTACAATTTCTTTTGGGGGATGATTGAATGTTCTGGAATGAGGTAATTGTGATGGTCACAACACTGAGTGTACTAAAAGCCACTGAATTTTTGTGATGGTTAATTTTAGAAGTCAATTTGACTAGATTAAGGGATAACTAGAGAGCTGGTGAGGTATTACTTCTAGACGTGTCTGTGATGGTGTTTCCAGAAGGGATTGGTATGAGAGTCTGTGAACTGAGTCAAGATTCACCCTCACTGTGGGCAGGCACTGTCCAATTGATTAGGGGCCTGAACAGACCAAAATGGCAGAGGAAAGATGAATTCACTCTCCAGTATCTGCAACACCTTTCTTCTCCTGCTTCTGGATGTTAGAACTCCAGGTTCTCTGGCCTTCGTACTCCAGAATGCATCAATGGATCCCTGAATTTTCAGACTGTTTGCATTGGATTGAGATTAATTAATATGTCATCAATTTCCCTGATCCTGACACTTACAGACTTGGACCGAGTTAACATTCTCGGGTTTCTAGCTTGCAGATAATCTGTCATGGGACCTCTCTGTTTCCATAATCACATGAGGCAATTCCCCTAATATATCCCCTCTTATCTATCTATCTGTCTATCTATCTATCTCTCATCTTATTGGTTTTGTCTTTCTGGAGAACCCTAACTAATACAATCATATGGTTTAAAATGGCAAAAGTGGTACATTTTATGTTATGGAAATTTTATCTCAGTTAAAAAAAAGCAGAAGAAAAAAGCAAAACCCTGACCTCCTCTAAGAGTTTTGGTTAAGGAGAAATAAGAATCTTGGAGGTTATGTAGTGTTTCCCATGCTGTTATAAAGACTATAATTAAGTTACTTGGAAGATGACTTAGGCAACTTAGAACATTTGCATAGATCTCATCAGTATTTCTTATAAAATCATTACCAAAAATGCATGATCATGTGCCACAACAGCAATAATGGTGACAATAACAGCAACAAATTGTGGTGGATGTGATCTTTTGTGTATTAAATTGTATCTCAATCCCTACATATTTGAGCCCATGACCTAGACTCAGCATATCAGGGTCACTTGGTCTCGGTTTTGAGTCAGGATCCAGGGTTGTAAAACAGCTGGCCAGGAGACATCCTCCCTGAGAGCAACGGTAGGGGTGTCATCCCGTCTGGCCAATTGTTTTCATTTACTCCCGCTCATTTTCAGTACCCACTTCATCAGAATTCCTAGAAAAAATCCATGAGAACCCTGACATCCTTTCAAGGTCTTTCTTTTCTGTTTAAATCAGCCAGCACCCATTCTGGTTGTTAATGAGAAATAACTGGCTGAAATGAAAATCTACACTCATACCATCTAACAATTGGCCTTCCTGAACCTTGTCTTGGGGCAACTTCCTCAAGCTGTGAGGCCCCTGGCCTGGTCCAGTGTCCCCAGTCAACTGGTTTTCACTCAGAATTGTTTCCATAGTCATTTTTCACTAATGTCTCTACAGACTGACTTTTTAACCAAATAATTTAGCTCTATGTAGCCCACAAATAATTTTTTTCTATCCACCTTCCCCTCCAGTTCCTACTTCTCACATCCATCAGAACCCAGTCAAAATTCCTCTTCTTCAAAAAAATATTTGTTTAACCATACTTTAAACTTATCCTCTCCTAGACGTTAAAACAATGCTTGTTGTAAATACAAAATCCCATGGCAATATCTGAATTCACACTTCTGTAAGAATTATTCTTACATCTTTTCATATTTTCAGCTAGCCTGTTAATTCTAGAAAGTTTCTAATTTTTCCAGAAAATTCTTCTTTTAACATCTTGGAATATAGCTAGGCCTACTCCCTACTTTGAGTATTTTAAATTTCTAATATCAAGGACAATTGGTTTTGTATGAGCTAATTCATGTAATAATCTATTTCAATTGAAATTGAATTATGTCAGTTTAGCAACTCCCTATGATCTTTGAGATAAATATAAACTCCTTAGTGGAACTTCAGAGCTTGAATGTCCCTCTATTTTCTAGCCTCTGAGATTTCTGCAGTATCTTTTTCTTCTATTCTCTTTCATGCACTCTGTGTGTTACATTGCTGAGCTCCTTGAAGTTTACAGAGCACCATCTTTTAGCGCATGCCTGCCTCCACACATGTGGTTTTACTTTTTCTCAGATTTTATTTTTTCTACCACATAGATATTCACCCTAAGACCTAACTCGAAATTCTCCTCTGTGAAGCCTTAGAAACTCAAATCAAGTCAGTCCAATAGACAGCAGGACATGTGTGGTCTTATTCTAGCTTGGACACTGTGTCCAAGGAAGGCCACCTAACCTCCCACCATCTTCTTCTTCTCAGTAAGATGATTGTTCATATCAGTGGGTAGAAACTAAAATAACCAAGACCTCAGAAAGACCTCAGAGTTTACAATTTATTGATTATAGATTATAGGTCTGTATTAGTCTGTTTTTATTACTATAAAAATATCAGAGAATGGATAATTTATAAAGAAAACAGGTTTAATTGGCTTATGGAAGTGTGGTGCAAGCATCTGCTTCTTGAGGGTCTTAGGAAGCTTACAGTCATGGCGGAAGGTGAAGCAGGAGTAGACGCGTCACATAGTGAGAGTGAGAGAAGAGAGTGAGGGAATAAGATCCTAGCCTTTTAAACACCCAGATCTCACGTGAACTATGTGAAAATTCACTCATCACCAAGGGAATGGTACTAAATGATTCCTGAGGGAACCATCCCCATAATCCTATCGTTTCCCGCTGGATCCCACCTCCAACACTGGGAACCACATTTCAACATAAAATTTGGAGGAGACAAACATCCAAACCATATCAAAGTTTTACTGAAGATCTTTCATCTCTGCACTTAGAACCATTGTTCAGCACATGCATTTGTAGACATTGAGATGCTTTTCACTTCTTAAGCCATGAGGAATTAATCTCATAGTACCCTCCCCTCTGGAAATTGAACATTCACAAAGCTAGAACGAGCATAGGGGCTCAGAAACTGGAAAATAAACTTACTGTTTTATGTCCCTGGCCAGGGAGAATAGAATCTGGTGAGAACAGAATGGAAAGATGACAGATTTGGAAGCTGTGTGCAGGAGCGTTAAGTGCCCATGGGGAATACACCGGAGCATACTGCCTGTGTACAATTTCTGAAGCAGTTGCTGCTAGCATAGGCAGACAAAGCCTGTTTATTGAAGAGCACTGTTTCAGCTTCCCCGCAGCTGCATCAGAGAGTACAGCAAGGCTTCTGAGTTCACACAAAGCTGCCGGCTCAGGGAGAATGGTCGGCAACCTTCAACATACAGTCTTTTCAGAATGGGGGAAGACAAAACACAAAAAAGTCTTGCAGAATAACCTCTGGTAAAATGTGTCTGAATTCTTTATTAAGTAATTGAATGTAGCCTTTTTTGCTGCAAGTTGGAGGGTGCTGGGTATTTGTGAAGGGAGGATGTAGAAAAGAAATGAGAGGTAAATTTTAGTAATTAGGCAAACCTCTACATTCATTTTTGCAGTGAGTAATATTAAAATGGTTTGTGAATTCTACAAAGCATGCTGTAATATTTTTCATTAACATGGCTTGAATAATTGTAGGGAGTATCTGTTGACCGATAACAGCCATTGCGGTTACCTGATGATACACTTTATTTCATGGAAGGCAGGGTAGATGTGAGAATCCACTCCACTTAAAGTGGATATCCAAAGAATATCAATTAGGTGGGCAAAACATGAGCTCCAGGAGCAGAGTAATTTCATCCTCCTTTATGTTTTGCTTTTAAGACCTCTGGTTTTATTTATTATTATTATTATTATTATTATTACTTGAGATGGAGTTTCACTCTTATCTTTCAGACTGGAGTGCAGTGGCACTCCTCTGCCTCCTGGGTCCAAGTGATTTTCCTGCCTCAATCTCCCAAGTAGCTAGGATTACAGCACCCACCACCACTCCTGGTTAATTTTCGTATTTTTAGTACGGGCAGGGTTTCACCACTTTGCCCAGGCTGTTCTCAAACTTCTGACCTCAAGTGATCTGCCACCTTGGCCTCCCAAAGTGCTGGAATTACAGGCATGAGCCATTGTGCCCAGCCAAGATCTTTGGTTTTAATAATTAAATGAAACCTGTTTCTGGGGTCGAGGCCCCTTCAGTAGTTGTGACATTCATGTAATCTCTTGGGGGAAAAAAAGTGAAGCAGAGACTCTCTGGCTTTCAGCATCTTCTAAAACTAACTAGCATTGTGATGCATCCTGGCATCTTGAAAGCAGGGAAGCTGACTGCTCAAGTGCATATCCCATGAATATATTCACAAAAATTAGTATAACCCATAACACTTTCCATCTTACACATCATGGCTCTCCCAGATCACTTCTCTTTTCTGTCACCCTAATAACCAACAGTCACTGGAGTGTAAAAGCCAAGAGAGCAGAAACCTTGTCTGCCTTGTTTTCTCTTTACCGAGTGGATTCCATAGTCTCTGGCACATTAGAGGCATCGGTAAATACAGTTAGATAGCATAATACCGCATCATGACAATGTAGCACTGAGAAATAGACAAGGGAAAGCAAGCCTGTAAAGATGAGCTCTCTCCCAATTTGAAGGTGTGCGTTTGACTTCATCATCCCATCCAGGGATGGAGTCTTTCTCCCTTCTGGACTCTAGGTTGTTAAGTCTTTATTTTCAGTGGAGATAATGTTGATATTCTATGTGTCTGCCACAGCATCTCGATTTAATATTTCATATAAGGTGACCACAAACTTGAAAACTTCTGTATTCATTAATTAGATCTTATTTCCATTTGGGAAGAAGGTTTTCAGATGTCTACTTAAGAAACTATGCCCTTGACACAGTTTTCCACCACTCAGCTTCTTCATATATTATTTGAGCATTATGCTTTTTAACTCTCTGAGAAAAATAAACAAACAATAAAAAAAAAGAAAAAATGCCCCTGCCACTGAAACTCCTTTAAATTTAACATTAAAAAATGTGAAAGAATGTAATAACGTCTTTTGCACTTTATTACATTCTGTGGATGTTATTACATCCAAGGGAATGGAGGTCATTATTCCAAAGGAAGTAACTCAGGAATTATAAACAAAATACTGCTTGTTCTCACTTGTAAGTGGGAGCAAAGCTGCAGGTATGTGGGGTCATAGGGAGTGGTATAATGGACATTGGAGATTCAGAAATGGGGAAGGGTAATGTACAGTGTTTGGGTGACAGATAGACTAAAAGCCTGGAGTTTACTATGCAATTCATCTGTGTAACCAATAACCACTTGTACCCCTAAAGCTATTGAAGCTATTGAAATAAAAACACATAAATAATAAAAAAGAGAAGACTTATCTTACAAAAAATAATTTAAATTAAAAATGTGTTTCAGGCAAGAAGAAGCTATTGGAATAATGAAATATTCAGAAATCAAGTAAAATTTGGGTAATCCAAAAGACTTAGTAGGCAGATATTGGCTAGTTTGGCTGGGAACGAGATTGTCAATCTTTAAAACCATTACAGCATCCTGAGCTTCAACAATCAGATCATGGATAAGACATGATGTGTGATCAGATCAGAAACAATTGATACATTGCCAATTTAGCCTCCGGTTTCCAGACCAATGGTCTTTGCTCCTTTACATCTTTGTAGGAGCCTGGACGAATTACAACAGAGTACTGCTGGCCTGGATCTCCTCGTGAGAGATATCACTTTGCACAACCTTAATCCATATTGGTTTGTGTTATGAAAATTTCACAACAGACAGAGTGTACTACAGCCCTAGAGAAATGAAGGAAAATCATGTCTCTCTACCTGGTAGATGACATTAACAACAGGCTGCAAAATGACTCAATTTGTAGCTCTTCTCAGCCTCCTCATAATTTGTCATAATGGTGTGTGTCTTTTAGGGCAGCTCTTCAAATCCAAACCAGGAAATAATCTACTGAGTATGTTTTTTTTTTTTCCTTCCTTTCTTACATTCTGTCCTTTGTAGGTATGCTTACTTTTGTTTTTATTAATGATAATATTGGAAAAGAGACGAAATGACTTATTGGATTTATAAAAAAAGAAGCCAAGAATAAACTGCAGCCCCAAACTTTGTGATTTCTCACTTTATTAGCCAGGTTTCTAGAAAATGATCCTGGTGAGGGCTGGGCACAGTGGCTCATGCCTGTAATCCCAGCACTTCGGGAGGGTGAGGTGAGTGGATCACTTGAGATCAGGAGTTCGAGACCAGCCTGGCCAGTATGCTGAAATTCTGTCTGTACTAAAACTACAAAATTAGTGGGGCATGGTGGTGCATGCCTGTAGTCTGAGCCACTCCAGTGGCTGAGGCAGGAGAACTGCTTGAACCCAGGAGGTAGAGGTTTCAGTGACCTGAGATGACACTACTGCACTCCAGCCTGGGTGACAGAAAGGAAAAATACAAAAATAAAAAAATGATCCTGGTGAGATGCTTTGAGGGAGAAGGAGGCTGCTAGTGTCACAAAATACTAAAGCTTCCATGACATTGTAACAAGGACAATCTAGTGCTCCATAAACCTTTCTGTGCAAAATAATTACCTGGGGTCTTGTTACAATACAGAGTCTAATGCAGTCACTCTGGTTTGGGACCCGAGAGTCTACATTTTTTCCAAGTTCCCAGGTGATGCTGATGCTGCCAGTTCACAGACATCCTTTGGTTAGCAGGATCTAGGGACCTACCTCCGTGGTTTCCTAATTTGTGACTGAAGCACATCACTTACCCTGTTGGAACATTAATTTTATTTATTTATTATAAATTGGGGTTAATAATATCAATAATATGAACACCTATCTCACAAAGATGGGGTGAGACATAGGTGAATAATTATATGTTTATTTTACATATGCATGTCCATATTTACAGTATGTATTGTAAGGCTTTATGAAAATATTATTGATTAGACAGTCACAGTGGCTCACGTCTATAATCCCAGCACTTTGGGAGGCCAAGGCAGGTAGATCAGTTGAGGTCAGGAGTTCGAGACCAGCCTGACCAACATGGTGAAACCCCATCTCTACTAAAAATACAAAAAAAATTATCTGGGAGCGGTGGTAGGCACCTGTAATCCCAGCTGCTCAGGAGGCTGAGGCAGGAGAATTGCTTGAAGTAAGGGAAAAAGGAAGGAAGGAAGGAAGGAAGGAAGGAAGGAAGGAAGGAAGGAAGGAAGGAAGGAAGGGTCACAAACTTAAACAGATTCATCAAAGATTAGAATCAAGATAAGAAGCTGAATAGGAGAATAAGGTTCAAACAGACTAGGGGAATGGAAGGCAGCAGGATAGCTCCCTGGTCAGCTTCTCATTCAGTTTAGATGGAATGATTTGGCTTTGAATATTAAGACAGTCTCAGGGCAATACACAAGCAGGGCATGGGAACATGGCAGCCTTCCTCACAGCCTGGGGAATGTCATCATAGACCCTGCCCCAGCCATTATGGACCCAGGCCCAAAAGCCATGCTAGGACATTATAGTAGGCTGATGAAGTAAAGAAAATAACTTAGAATCTACAGCAACATGTAAAGAACAACAGCAACAACAAAACACAATGATCTCCGGCAGCATGGGGTAAAGACAGAGTGCCATCGTTTCTAATGACAGGACAAGTTAATCATGGCAAACTCAGGCCTGGTTTTGACTGCTATTGACATCAACAAGTCTAATCTTATAGCCAGAAGTTTCTGGGGGCTGGCAGCATAAGCATTCTGGTCTGGTTAAGAATTTTGTTTCTAGATGGACTCTATAATATTTGAAGTCCAATCCCTACATTGCAGAGATAAGCCAGTCCTCACAGGGGGCAAGATAAAGCCACATGAAACATCTGGCCTCCATGAGCAGTAACAAGTTTCAAAACATGCTCAACTGCTCAGGTAGCTGACTTGTTCTTCCATTTTTAAAACTGGGCATCTAATGGAGAGGTTTCATCAAAGAAGCAGCCTGATAGGCATGCTTTTGCCAGCTTTTACTACCCCATTTTCCTTCCAATCCAGCATGCTTAGCATCGATCTACAAATTTTTCATTGAAGAAAGCAGAGTGCAGAATTTAAAGACATCCTGAGTTCTTACTTCGAATTCCAAAGAAGCAAACTACTTTTACTTCAATTGTCAACTGTCAAGAGAACTTCAGTTCTATTGTAAGCTGGACAGGAGCAAAAAGTAAAAAGAACTTAAGTACACACCTGAATGTGACCAGACAATGGTAGGGCTAACCATGTTTCCGAAGTAATGGCAAACTAGACGTTTTCCTTCAGGAGAATATATGTGGAGATGAACAAGTTTGAACTCTTAAGAGTGGAGGAACAGGAATGACCTTAGCCTGTACCTATGTCTTGCTTTATGGTAAAACCTTTGAGAAACGAGACCTCTGTAAGCCCACATAACTACAAAACTAAACAGAAACCATCAGTGTCAAACTGATTTCACCCTTGTCCAGAAAGACCAGACTATAAACCAACAAATAATTTCACTGTTTTCTTCATGAAATTTTTGCAAATTAATTTATGGGAACAGTTTTCTCAATCTAGGTAAATAGCTCTCCTATCCGAAGAAATAAATTGTTCCCCTGGCAAACAACGCATTTATCAAACAAAAAATTTCCATACCAAGATTGGCTTTCAGACCATCACGTCACCCACCTTAAAGTATCACATAAAAATAATTTATTCAAATCTACTCAGCAAGCAGCCTTGAAATACCTGCCTTACACTCCTTGAGCCCAGTCTTCAAAATCATCTAAATATCTTCTCCTGACATCCTCCTCCTGAGCTACTTTGAAGGTCCTGCCAACGTTGTATCTTCTCCTACTGTGAAGAAGTTGTGCTTCATCAGCGTGTTTTCTGGTGTTCTTTGGGGAACACCGAGCTGGCTGTTCCCTGATCCTCCTCTTCACTTCCATGTTCTGCAAACTGACAGTGTTTACGGAGACTTCTTTGCTCTGTGGAGAATCTGTGAAAGACCAAGGAAAATGAAGTGAAGTCAGCGTGAAACATGGTGTGATCCTAATCTCTTTTCATCTGTCTTTATGAAGGAAGAAGTCTGTCTCAAGCCAGAGAGCGTGATAATGCCCCCAGTTTATTTTCAAGACAGCTCAGTGAAGTGCTAATTTAAATAATGTAAAGTTTTTTTAAAAAAAATAGGAATTTTTATCTTAATTTGTCAATAATTGGCAGGAGAAAAATGTCTAATTCACTAATGTTCAGTCATGCTTGCTGGGAATTCAGAGATGCCAAGTGCATCCCTCCCATTGAGCTGGCATCAGTGAAGGCTGTCAGTGCCCCTCTGGGCCAGAAAGCATTGTGTTTTGTGAGCCTGACATGGAGCCTGGAGGAGCAGGTATTCACATCAAGTATAAAGCAGTGAAAGTCAAGCTGTGGAATAACTAAATCAGCTCATTCTGACATTATTGTTTTCAAGAGCTGTGACCATCATTGACATTTCCATGGCATTTTAAGGCATTCCACAAATATCTTATAAATCATGTCTAATCCAAATCTGACCTTCCACTTTAAATACAGCTGCTTATGAGATTTTTTCCAGCTCCACATTTTGTCTTTCTTTTGTGCTGTCCATGTACACTTATTTATGTATACCACATCTACTTCAATCAAAGTGATTTGAGGCAGGTTACAATAGAAGTGAAAACAAAATGAGGCCAAAATGTGCCTTCCATTAGGAGCAAAACACAGGTTGACTACAGTTTTCATAAAAATTTCGGCAATATTACAACCCCTTATTCCTCCAGTCCAACATCTTTAGCACCTAACTGCAACTCTTTCTTACATAAACATCTGGCAGAGTTGAACGAGATCTTGAACCCAAATTCCCAAACCCAGAAAACCAAAACATTTTTTCTTCATTTGTCAACTTGACAAATGAAGGGAAAGAACTGAAAATGGTAACTTTGATCCAAAATATGGCTCACACCCACACATCCAGAGGCACAATCAATTATTTCATCAAATTGTCTTCTTCCTTATTTCTATGCATTGTCAATAAACTAATTCAAGGTGTGGAAAACGTTTTCTGCAAAGGACCAGATGGTAAATACTTTTGGCTTTATAGGTCATAACTATTTGTTGCAACGGCTCAACTCTGCTGTTGAAGCACCAAAACAGTCATAAAAATATGTAAATATGTAAAAAACGGGCATGACTGTGTTCCAATAAAACTTTATTTACAAATAGATGTGGGAAGCTTGGTTTCGTCCACTGGCCGTGGTTGGCTGACTCCTCACTGAATGTTCTTCCTCCAATCTAGGTTCAGAGTTGAAGGTTAAGTTGAGGAAAGAAAACAAGCTACAAGTATTCAAAGTGAACAGAAAATTCGCCGTATTGCTCTTATGACCCCTTCTTTTCCTTTTGGATTTTTAATTTGTTTTTGTTATTGTCATGATTTTGATAGATTGTGTTTTTGTTACTCCTGTTATTGTGAGCAGAAAGATAGCCCCAAGGGTATGTCCATGTACTAGTCCCTAGGACCTGTAAGTAATATTTTATTTGGAAAAGAGTCTTTGTAGAAGTGATTAAGTAAAGAATCTTAGATATAAGGATGAGGATCTTGAGACCCTGAATGATTTGGATAGACCCTAAATTTCCCCGCAAGCATGCTTATGAATTAGACAAACACACACAGAAGAGAAGGTGATGTGACAACGGAGTCAGAAATTGGGGAGATTCTGCCACAAATCAAGGGATGCTGGCAGTCACCAGAGCTGGAAGAGGCAAGGAGCAGATTCTTCCCTGGAGCCAGAAGAGGAAGTGTGGGGGGTTGAAACTGACTCAGCCCAGGGAAGCATGCAGAGCATCTGTCTCTAGGACCGTTAAAGCATATATTTCTGTTGTTTTCAGCCATCCAGTTTGTAACAGTTGCAGCATCTATAGAAAAGTAATAACACCGTATGTTCTCACTTACAAGTTGGAGCTGAACATTATGAACACGTGGACACAGGGAGGGGAACAACACACTAGGGGACCTGTCCTGGAGGTGGGGTGAGGGAGGGAGAGCATTAGGAAAAATAGCTAATGCATGTGGGGCTTAATACCTAGGTGACAGGTTGATAGATGCAGCAAACCACCATGGCACATGTTTTTCTGTGAAACAAACCTGCACATCCTGCACATGAACCCCAGAACATAATATAAAAATTAAAATTAAAAAAAGTGAAAAAAGAAAAGTAATAAACCTGTATTTCCTTCTTCTGCATTGGAAATAACTTCTTTTCTGTTCTTTTACCTTTAACTTGTATATTTGACTCAGCAGTAAGTAAATCCAGTCAACATCTCTATATTTTTACCAAAGCAAAAGAGAAAAATCAGAACAACTTAATTTTAACCCTGCCATTTCAATTTACATGCCAGTATTATTCAGTGTGTTAAGTTGCTTTATAGTTAAATTTCCACATTGATTGTTAACATTTAAATATTATAGCCGGGTTTGGTGGGTCATGGCTGCAATCCTAGCACTTTGGGAGGCTCAGAAAGGCAAATCACCTGAAGTCAGGAGTTGAGACCAGGCTGACCAACATGGAGAAACTCTGTCTCTACTAACAATACAAAATTAGCCAGGCGTGGCGGTGCACGCCTGTACTACCAGCTACTCAGGAGGTTGAGGCAGAAGAATCACTTGAACTTCGGAGGCGGAATTTGCAATGAGCCAAGACTGAGCCATTGCACTCCAGCCTGGGCAACAAGAGCAAAACTCCATCTCAAAGAAAAGAAAATATTAAATTTTATTTTATCTTTTTTTTATAATTAACCATTATTTACCTATATCCTTATATTTACCAATTTTACCAGTTTACTTACTTATTATTGTTTTTATCTAATCTTCTTACTGAAGTATATCTTTTAGGAGATCATTCAGAGAGAATCTATAGGGAACAATTCTCTTGTTCCTTCCTTTATGGGGAAAAAATTTGAATTTTGCCTTTAAAAGATACTTGAGCTAGACGGAGAAGTCTAGGTGGACAATTGTTGTATTCAACATAGTGAAATTATCATTTTTGTTATCTTCTTATATCTACTGTGTTGCAGAGAGGTCTGCTGCAGTCTAACTTGTGTTTATTTTGTGATAATCAGCCCTTCCCTTATGGATACTTTTATGACTTTGTCTTTTTCTTTGTTGTTCTACAGCATTTTTGTCTGGGGGCTCAGAGCTTGGTGGGCTTCATCAATCTGAGAATCCAGGCATCTTCCATTCTAGAAAAGGAATTCAGTTTTTATCTCTTTAAATATTGCATTTCTCTCATTTCCATTTTCTTTATTTCTAAACTTAATAATGCATACGTTCAACCTTCTCATACTACCTTTTAGGTCTCTTAATCTCACTTTTATAGTGTTCATTTATTTTTGCCTCTGGGCTGAACACAGTAATTTCAATTTTTTTTCTTCTGAATTTCTTTCTCTTTGTTAATCTTTTAACCCATTCATTGAGTTATTGCTATTATAATTATTTTTATTATTACTTTAATTTGTTTCTTTTAAATATCTTTCTACTTATTTTTCATAGTATCCTTTTTTCCATTGTATGAGATGGAGTTTCACTCTTGTCACACAGGCTGGACTGCGTGTCTCGGCTCACTGAAACCTCTGCCTCCTGGGTTCAAGTTATTCTCCTGCCTCAACCTCCCGAGTAGCTGGTACCACAGGCATGCACCATCATGCTGGGCTAATTTTTGTATTGTTGGCATTTTTGTTTTGTTTTGTTTTTTTGTTTTCTTTGTTTGTTTGTTTTTTGTTTTGTTTTGTTTTGTTTTGTTTTTTTGTAGAGACAGCATTTCACTATGGTGCCCAGGCTGGTCTTGAAGTCCAAGTCACACATAAAGGAAAGTCCTTATTAATTTAAAAGGCTTAACATCTTATGAGTCCATATTCGGTGGAATATGATTTTTCTGTGGGAGACCTGTACACCTTGGGTTTTGGAATTCTAAACTGAATGGTATGGTAGCAACTGCTACTGTGGAGCATTGGAGAACTTGCTACTCGGCTCCTATGTTCGTTCACCGTAAGTCTCGCATTGGTCTTGAGATTTGCAGTGTCTTATTATGAGCTCGTCTTCGGTACAAGCTCTTTTGTTGGTTTGTGTCTTTGTGCATGTGTGTGCACACACAAGAGATACCCGTGCCCTGTGAATTTTGAGAGTTTCCAAATAGAGTGTCAAGGCATTCATGAGCTTCCACCTAGGATCCTGGGAGATTACTACCCTGAGTTCAGTATATATGCCAATTTACCATACTGGGGTATTTATAGCACACATTGGGAGGAATTCAAAATCACATCTGTTCATGGTGAAGTCATGAGATTTCCAAAGCCTCATCATGAGCTTATCTCGTAATTAGTAGGAGTTTATGGATGTGTGTGTGTGTGTGTGTGTGTGTGTGTGTGTGTGTGTGTGGAGATTGGGGGAGATTTGAGCAAGATGTCCTCTGGAAATTCATAAATAGAGCAGTATAGCATGTGTTACTAATGAGGGCCTTAGGTAATTTGCTGTTTAAAATTCAGTTTATATGCTAATTTATCAAATTGGGACACCTAGAGCATATGTGGGTATGAATAAAGGTTTCACATCTGTCTATGATAAAGTTTTGGGGTTTGATTTGCATAAAATATTTTTCTTCTCCGTGAAAGATCCCGGAAGATGATGTTTTCTTGTTGCTGTTCATGGCAGTGAGCGGAGTTTTTCAAACCCATTTTTTTTTCCCAGAAGAAGAGAGTCCTTGAGAGACTTCACTTGGTGCATAGCTTTTAGCTGTGGCTTTCCATCTCATACAGTCTTCAAGAATACAGCTACTGTTCCCGGATGGATGTTAAATCACAATCTCTCAAAGGGTGCAGGTCTCTATGTTACCTTTACCCTCTGACTGCTAATATTCTCATTTGTTTTAGTGAAATAAAGTTAGTTTACTGTCTTTCAAACCCAACTGTATATATTTCTAACGGTTTTTTTAAAAAAATCCAGGATCACTATGTGTTCAGAGATAGAAAAGTGTCCTGTTAGTTTTATGAAGTCTGCCATGTTGCCAAAGATATTTCTTAGCAGCTCTAAATTTAAAGCCAAGAGTTAGGTCTGGCATGGTGGCTTACTCCTATATTCCCAGCATGTTGAGAGGCCAAGGCTAAAGGATTACTTGAAGCCAGGGGTTCGAGACTAGCATGGGCAACCTAGTGAGGCCACATCTCTACAAAAACAAAATGAAACAAAACAAAACAAAAAACAAATTAGCCAGGCATCATGATAGACACCATCATCCCAGCTACTACGAAGGCTGAGGTGGGAAGAGTTGGAGTCTGCAGTGAGCTGTGATTGCAGGACTGTACTCCAGCCTGTGACAGTGAGACCCTGTATGCATATATATATATATATATATATGTGTGTGTGTGTGTGTGTGTGTGTGTGTGTGTGTATACACACATGTATACACACATATATATACATATATGTACACACAGACATATATGTACATATATATGTGTGTGTGTGTAGACACACACACACAAACACACACATATATGTATGCCTATCAGTTAATGTTTCCAATGGTGCTTTGAGACACAGGTGAGGAAAGTACTGACATCAAGCCAGGGTGAGGAGTGAGAAAATGGGCAGTACAGTCAGGAAGCAGGAAGCACCAAAGCAAGACCTGTCAAAGAGTGAGGGCGATGGTGAGGATGAGATGGGAAGAGACTGCAGCCAAGACAAGTACCGTCAAGGAAAAGAACTCTCTCATGTGCTTCCTGCAGAGCTGGCGCCAGTCCAAACACTGACTCCAGCAGGATCCATAGATTGGAGCAGCAGAGGCACACCTAAGCTGTTCCGTCTCCTCAGTGATTGGTCCACACAGCATCGGCATCCTCTTAGAGTCTATTAGGAATGTAGAATCTCAGGCCTCAGCTCAGAGCTACGGAATCTGAATCTGCATTTTAACAAGATCCCCAGTTATTTGTTGCATTCACATTAAGTTGCAAAAAGCCCTGTGTAGCATCCTGATTAAAGTACAGCTGTGGGAGCAGAGAGAACTGAGTTTGAATACCCAATCTGCACTTATTAGCCATGTAAACTTAGGGAAGTTGCTAACATTCTTTAAAGCCTCGGTTTCTTCATTTGTAAAATGGGGCTAATAATATCTGTCTCACAGGATTTTTGTGAAAGTTGAGTGAAACAATGTAAATAGTGTAAAACATTTAGCCCAGAGTCTCGTATGTAGTAAGTGATAGTTAATTTGAAAAAACAGTTAGTTACTTTAAAAAAAAAAAAGGTTAACTCATTTCAAATTAATTTTTTGTAGATCCACAAAAAGGCCTTGTTCTTAAGAAAAGAAAGCAAAGGAGGAGATTTAATGAAATAATTATTTTTATTCACAGCCCTTATTTTCATGATTCAGCAACTCATTATCATTCAACAAACATGTAGCAATCATCTATAGGAGGCCGGATATTATATTACATATTAGGAAAGTCACCTGTGAATAGCATGCGGTCTTTGCTCTTGAGAAGCTTGCTGTTTCAGGAAAGGAGACACTTAACAAGAATTGTGGGATGCTTGAGTTGAGCCAGAAAGTATTCATAAGACTTTGCTGAGAAGAAAAGGGGAAATCCACTCCATGAAGAGGGAAATCTGTATGTTATTCTCAAATTTAGAAAGTGAATCTAAGGACCTGTTAGGATTCTCAGAACAACATAGAATATGGGTGTTGTCGATGTACCCAATGCCACTACTAGGTAGGAACAGAAACAGCACACATTTATAGAGTAGCGACTGTTCTGATTTTCTGAAACTTTGATGAGATAGACACGAATTCTAAGTCTCTTCATAGGGATTTACATATATGTTTCATCCTCACAGTCATTGTGTGGAGATGATACTATCGAGGTTACAGATGAGGATCCTGATTTATGGCAAGAGCAAGTGACAAGCAGAGCTAGGCTTTGACCCTATGCCATCCTGCTAGAGAATGCACTCTCAACCACTATACTGCACTCTCGTTAGATAATATGGCTCTAAGAAAAGAATATGAAATCCTTAATTGATACATGTAGGCATTCTTAATGACAATGTTCATCAGGAAAGTGGAGCATCTGAGGGGCTCTGCCTTCCTTCCTTAGCTGTTTCACTGGGTTCCTCTATGTAGCAGAAGCACATTTGCAGGTAGCAGTACGAGTTGTCAGATTTTACTAACATTCCTGTGGTCACAGGATTGACAGCAGTGAGAGTCCTACGAGAAAGCTGTTGGGAAACACCATATACGTATCCCTGCCTTTGGCCATCATCTGGGGATTGAGTTAACATGGGAATTTTAAACCAGGTTTAACTGGAAAAGAGAAGGAAGAAGCCGGATGTGTGAGGAGCGTGATCAGTGATCACTGTCCTTAGAAATCAAATGCTTTCCTAGGAAAGAAGAAACGCATATTTTTGATGATGCTCAGTAATTAGGTACAGGAACAGTGAGTAGAAATTCATTCTTTCCTTTAATAAAAACTTTCTGCCAGCATTTATGGGGTAAACAATGGATAGAAAGTTCAAATAAGGCTTTCAAATACCTTTTACAGATCATTTTTAAGATTTATTTATATCACTTTGTACCATAATATGTTGTACTGTACATAATAAAAGCATTAGTTTAACATGATATAAGTTTATTTCTTTCATTTAAACAGGTCTTATAAATAAGCAGCCAGCTTGAGGTGTGTATGGCAGCTTTAGCCATTAGAAACCAAGACCCCTTCTCTCCTTCTAATCCACAAGTTTCATCATAGCCCATTATGATTGCTGGAGCTCCTGCCCTCGCATAGCAAAAAGGGGGAAGGACAAAAGACCAAAAAAGAAAGAAAAAGCAAGAAAGAAAGCAAGAAAGAAAGAAGAAAAGGAAAGAAAGAAAGAGAGAGAGAGACAAAGAGAAAGAAACAAAGAAAAAAAACAAAGAAACAAAGACAGAAGAGAGAAGGAAAGAAAGAAAAAGAAAAAAGAAAGAAAGGAAGGAGGGGAAGGAAGGAAGGAAGGAAAAGAAAGAAGGAGGGAAGGAAGAAAGGAAGGAAGGAAGGAAAGAAGGAAGGAAGGAAGGAAGGAAGTGAGGGAGGAAAGGAAGGTGTATTCCTGGAAGTCAGTGCTCTTTTCTTTAAGGATCCTTCCTGGAAGTTAAAATAAAAGTTTCTGTCATTTTTTGTTACCCAATATGCAAAGATCTCAGAAATAGACTCATTAATAGCTCGAATAAAATCATGATTCTCTTTCTTAATAAAGAATAGATATTGAGTAAGCAACTAGCAGCCTCTGTCATACCTCCAACTTGAAGATTCTCTTACTCTGCTTTCTTTCTTTCTTTCCCCCCTCCTTTTCTGTATTTCCCTCCATTCACTCAAAAAACACTAAGCATTCATTCTTGACATACACAGAGAAAGATACTAGTAGACACACACACACACACACACACACACACACACACAAACACACAGATACAAGTGAGTGAGGAATTCATGAGAAAGACTAGTTTCTCTCCTGGATTTTTGAGTAATCTCACATATTCTCTAAAATATTAACTACTACTGATGTATTAGGAGTTTTACACAAATATCTAAGGTTCTTCTATGTTCTCTCTTGAGTTACAGATACAAAACATCAATGACTTGCTGGATTTTCCCAACTTAATCTGAACAGGTATATCAAACACAGTATGACAAAATGAATAAATTCTAACAACTAGCCTGAATGAGTCAAGGTTTAATCAGAAAAGTAGAAACTAAACTGCATAGCAGCCAAGATAATTTTATATAAAAAATAGGTTAAATAGGTTTTGGAGAACTGGAAAAGCCAAGCGAAAACAGAGTCAACACAGAGATTGCAAATGCGGGAGGCAGTTACCACCTAGGGCTGGGGCACAAAGGAACCCAGGGATTCTCAGAACCTTCCAGCATGGAGGAGAAGCCTTGCAGAGCTAGACCTCAGGCTCTTGAAGAGGGGACACAGCTGACTTATTACAATGCCTCAGCATCCTAGAGGAAAGGTCTAGCAGAGCTAGAATTATCTGAAGAGGCAGGAAGTGCTAAGTGGTGTTCTTACCTTTCAGGAGGTAAAATGAGGCTGCTTTTGGAAGTGCCTTAAAACAAAACAAAAAACACTAGGCTGGGTATGGTGGCTTACACTTGTAATCCTAGTACTTTGGAAGCCCAGGTGGAAGGATTGCTTGACGCCAGGAGTTTGAGACAAGCCTGGGCAACATGATGAAACTCTATCTCTACAAAAAAAATTTAAAAATATGCCAGGTGTGCTTGCACACCTGTGGTTCCAGCTACTCAGGAGGCTGAGGCAGGAAGATTGCTTGAGCCTAGGAAGTTGAGGCTGCAGTGAGCGTTGTTAACACCACTGCATTCCAGCCTGGGTGACAGAGTGAGACCCTGTTTCAAAAACAAACAAAGACACACACACACAAACTGGAGATTAGAGTCAATTCTACTGCCAGGAAAAGGGCCAATTGCAGAAGTTTCTCTTACAGGAACAACAAGCAATTCAAGAAGGGACAGGGCTCTTGTCCCTCTCTGTCTGTGTTTTATTTCATTCTGGTCCTGCTTAAAGGGAGGCAACTGACGAAGAAGAAAGAGTGCTTGTAGCGTTCTAGCTCCAGCTCCATGAAGCAGAGCAGAGGAAGACGGCTTTAGAGCCCAGAGACAATGGCTTATGCCAAAGCTGATTGGTCACACACACTTCTCTACACATACTGGAACTTCCATACAATAGCAACTATAATTTTTTTTTTTTTAAGATGGAATCTTGCTCTGTTGCCCAAGCTGGAGTGCAACGACAAGATCTCGGCTCACTGCAACATCTGTCTCCCAAGTTCAAGTACGTATAATTCTCCTGCCTCAGCCTCTCGAGTACCTGGGATTACAGGTGCGTGCCACCACACCCAGGTAATTTTTTATATTTTTGGTAGAGACGGGGTTTCACCACGTTGGTCAGGCTGCTATTGAACTCCTGAACTCAAGCGATCCACCTGCCTCAACCTCTCAAAGTGCTGGGATTATAGGTATGAGCCACAGCATCCGGCCATAAATTTTCACATTTGCCCAAATGGTTGCAGCTACCCTTTGTAAAATGAAGACTTGCTCACTTTCTTTCCAAAAATGGAAAACAAAATCTGTTCATGAACTAATTAAAGTCATTTAATATCCTCTTAATCTTTTACCTGTGTATCCCAATTAATCCCTAAATCTCACTTTTTTGTACCATTTCCCCTATGCTGTGTCTCCATCACAGCTGCCTTTTTGGTTTGTACCAAATTTTACATGGGCTATTGCAAGGGTTTTCAAATGCTTCTCCTGCCTTTTTTGTTCTTTATTTTGTAGGATCTCCATACTATGTGCAGAATAATCCACATACACCATATATATTTTTTTTCTGCCATCCTACATCTTTCAAAATATCATCTAGAGCCTTAGCTTGGCCTTCGAGGTCTTCAATCAGAGGGCCTGGAAGAGGCTTTACATCTCCATTGCAATGACTTCAAGGATTCTACTTGAGATGTGAGTCTTTCAAAGCTCTCAAAATTCTTACCCTCGATCATGTGTCACCTCTATGACTTTGCTTATATCCTCTGTATAGAGCAGCCTTTCTGCGTATCCTCACCTGGCTTTCAAGACTTAGCTCAGACAGTGTCCCCTTCAAGAGGCCTCCCCTAAATCCTAAGCCATCATGTGCACTTCTATGCTCTGCTCACATCTCTAGATCTTACTTTCCTTATTAAACAGCGATATTGTTTTAGGTGTCTTTTATTCCCATTAAACCTCCATTTATTCCCATTAAAAGTCCTTCAAAGCAAAAGTGCTTTTTCCCCTTTATAGCTCTGCAGGTAGCACAGGAGCTAGCACCAAACATCTGCTCGATGCATGTTTATCTCTGTGTGTGAAATTCAGTTCAACAGATCCCAAATTCAGGGGCGGCCTCACTTAAGGGCACCTTACATTGTTCTCTCATTAACTCATTTTCGAAAGTCAAATGGTTTGTTCCCTTTTCACCTATGAATCAGAGGGCGTACCTTTTCTTTCCCTGAAGCACAGCACCAGGGGGTTTGATGTAGAGGTGATATACGAAGTTCAAACATTTAACCTTTAATTTGTGGAGAAAGCAGCATGCTAATTTGTAAAGATGCCCCCCTGGGGCTCTGCTGAATGTTCTTTAGAGAATGCTGGAGGTGCCCTCTGGAATCTATTCTAATGGAGTTAAAAACACTCTCTGTTTCTCTGCTTTTCCTTCTGGGCCACAGTCTGGTCCATTGTGTCTTTTACAGCGATGGGATTTAAAGGAAGGGGATTTTACAACAACGTGGCATATAGCCTGAGTAGTGGGGCTTGGGAGGGCCTCCAGAATGGGCACCAGTTAACGTGTATTTGCTTTTCAACTCTGACAGGAAACTGGCATTTCACCAATCCCTGCACCTCTCCAGACCCACCTTTCCCCGCTTTTTGGTAAGAGAAACTGGTGGTCTCTTAGGTTGGCCCCCGACCTTACATTCTTTACTAGATGTGTGTAGTTCCTAAAATGTGTTTAATTTAAAAGTCCAGAAAGCCACAAACTCCAAAAGCAAATTCTAGTGACTGAGATTTCATGTTAAACGAAGAGCAATTGGGAATAAAAGTCATTGAATTGGACACCAGGCTTTATGAGGTTGCACTACACAACATGGTGCTTTGTCCAAACAATAAAATTCATGCTGGGCATGTTGTTAACATCCTGATAACTCTCTACAGTTGTAGCTCACAATTTCACTTTCTCTCCTGCCTCTGAAATAATGGGAACCTGACACTGTTAACTAAGCTGCCATAAACTTTATTGAAAAATAAACTATCTTTTCAATTTTTGCAATTTTACTGATTTGCAGATCTATTTACAGATAAGCTCAAAGACAATTATTATATTTGTCACATGCTAAGAATTCTTAAAAGCAGAAGCCAGCCTCTACTCCTGATCTCTCTTCTAAATAATAGTTTGTGGATTCCTTAAAGGTGTGCTGGCTTGCTTTTTTTGCTTAGCCATAAATCTTAAGATTAATGAAAGATTGCTTGTATTTTTATGTCTCTTTACAAATCTATAAAAGGTTTACTACAACAACAAAACCCTAGCCTAGCTTAATATTCATAAAACCCTACAGGCCATAGGGGAAGAAGAGAGCTATTTTTAATTAGTGTAGGGGAAAAAAGACAAATTTTCAAGAAAATCTCACAGGCATGATAAATACTATAATATTAAGAATGTGAACCAAGGTTACTTATCTCTCCTTTGAAAGGAAACAAGAGAAGGAATAAGCTTAATTGAAGCACAGAAGAAAACTAAGGATCAAGTGCTAAGATGAGCTAAGGTTGAGAGACCAAAGGCATTGGCTGTGGTGGTATCTGATGGTTCCAAGCATGGAGATCCTGGGGACCATTGATTCAGTATAAAGACACTTACATAGAGAGATATTTCATAGCTTATATTCTTTTTGGAATGAAAAAGAGTAGGAGTAATTTACAAATTATTTACATGTATAAATATGCTGAATATTGGTAAAGTATTCCATGTCTTAATACATAATACTGAAGAGAGTGTACACTCATTATGAAAAATCTCATGTGTCCCTGTATTGGTCAGGGTTCTCCAGAGAAACAGAACCAAGAGGATAGATACAAATACAGATATATAGGTAGATTCAGAGATGTCTTCATGTATCTATATGTCTTATATATAGAGATATATATCACATATTTATATATAAATCTTATATATAGATGCCTTATAGTTTTATATATACATAATAGATGTATTTCGTATACATAGATCTCTCTCTCTCTACACACACACACACACAGGAATTTGTTATAAGGAATTGGTTCACATGGAGACCAAGCAGTCCAAAATCTGTTGTCTGAAGGCCTGAGAACTAAGACAGCTGATGACCTAAGTTTTAGTCCAAGCCTAAAGGCAAAAGAAGACCAATGGCCTCATTTAAAGACAGCCAGGCAGAGAGAGTGAGTTCTTTCTTGCTTAGCCTTTTCTTCTATTTGGACCTTCAGCATATTGGATGAGGTCCCACCATATTGGGGAGAACATCTGCTTTAATCAGTCTACCAACCAAAATGATAATCGCACCAAGAAACACCCTCACAGACATGCCCAGAATAGTGTTTAACCAAGTATCTGGGCATGTTGTGGCCCAGTCAGGTTGACATAAAAGATTAACTAGTAGGATTCCTTTCCTAAGGAAAAGTGTCATAGTTCTAACTGGTTATAGCAGAGTTACATTCAAGCAACACAGATGTTTGATGTTTGGGAGAAACCTGGAAGTAGTAAGTAGATAAGAGTGCAGCCTCCTAAGCTATGCTCCCTGAATCCAAAGCCTGTCTCCACTGTTAATATCAATAGGCCCTTGAGTTGACTTATTTAAATTCTCCATTACTTTATCTGTAAAGTTCATATAATAATAATGACAAATTCATAGAGTTATTGTAAGGATTGAATTCGTTAATTCAAGTTCTTTAATCAGTGCCCTACATGTTCTAAACGTTTGATGAATCTTAATTATTTTAAATGTTTATCCAAATTTCAAAAAATTATGAAATAAATTTTTACCTGGTCAGACACACTAATGGTAGCATCTAGAAGCATATTTTGGGAAGAAGAAGGCTAAAAAACAAGGGGTGGCAATAAAGAGTGTTGTTATTTACCTCCATGAGGTGTAAAGATGTGTAGATGAGAGAGGAAGTAAAAGGAGAAAAAGAAAATGGAATTTTTAAAGGCAAATGTATTAAGAATCTAGGGGACATTAAAAACCATTTGTAATAATCTGTGTCTCTACAAATTCCTTTAAAGAGTCTTTTTAGAAACATTAATGATTTTAGAGACCTCTTGTTCTGTTACCCAGACTGGAGTGCAGTGGTACAATCATAGCTCACTATAGTCTTGAATTCATGGATTGAAGCAATCCTCCCACCTCAACCTCCCAAAGTGATATGATTACAGGCATGAGCTGCCATGCCCAGCTCCCTTTAAAGAGTCTTTTTAAAAAATCAACACTGCATATTGTAATTTTAATCAGATCACTTATTTATCCTCAGACAGTGTCATGGAGTGAGTGTTTATGTATATTGTAAGATGGTATAAAACTGGATTCACTCTAAAAGCCAATCTGAACTAATAGGGTAGTTGGATTTAAATTAGTGAAAAATCTAAACTATAGAATACCTTTCAGCAACACTTATTTACATTAGATTCATTTAACTTACTTCTCATACTTGAAAGTGATGAAGTTATAGCTTGATAAATAGCCATTGGGGACCAGTTTTAAAAATTAGATAAGAACAGTTTATTTTTACGTATAATTTGGTGTATATTTTAAGTGCAATTAATGTACACATGGAAATAGTGTTTGATTTGTTAACTGCATTAAAAATTCTTTCTAAAATTTTCCCCACATTGTTAATCTTTGAAGTAGGTTTAGCTGAGCAAAGGTAAGTAACACAAGGCTGATCTTTATCTGAATTTTCACAAATACTGAATCAAACTTGCATTAATGAGACAAAAAATCTATTTGTTTAATCCTTTTTCTTGGGCCCCACTAGGCCCTGAACATTTGGAAACTGAGATGAAATTTAGGGTCTGTAAAGCTACTTAAATTCAAAGAGTTTCTGGGCTACTATGTTTACTAAATGTTTTGGTGGAAAATGTTATATAATTTATGTAGGAGAGATAATTAATTCATTCCTATTATCACAGAAATGTCAAGAAGGAGAGATCTGGTAACTGAGAGTGTGGAACGTAGTTTCCAGTTTTCAGTCATTTGGAAATTCCCAGAGTAATGCCAATTAATGGCTAGGAAATGAACTTACTTTAATTCACTAAGCATTGTGTACCAGAGACCATGCTGTATGTTTCACATATGTTATTTTATAATTATCACAACATCCCTCTGGTATTGTCATTATTAACAGATCCATTTCGCCATGGAGGAAATGGAGGCCCTGAGTACCCCAGGGCTCTTTCAACAGCATTATGTCATCTTTATACCACATTAGTGTCTATCAATTGCTGTATTGTTCACAACCTTATCCTGCAAGCCTTATCTCCTAACTCCCAAACCCATTGTTATAGCTGAATGTTCATGTCTCTCTGCACCCCTCAAATTCATATGTTGAATCCCTAACCCCCAATGTGGTGGCACCTGAAGCTGGGGACTTTGGAGGGTAATCAGATAAGGTCATGAGAGTAGACCCGTCATGATGGGATCAATGTCCTGCTAAGAAGAAGACGAGAGATCAGAGCTCACTCTCTCTTGGCCATGTAAGACACAGTGAGAAAGCCAGGAACCAAATCTGCTGACACCTTGACCTTGGACTTTCCAGGCTCCAAAACTGTGCAAAATAAATACATGTTGTTTAAGCCTCCTAGTCTATAATACCTCTTATAGCAGCCTGTGCTGACTGATGTGCCCATCCTCCTAGAAATGGTTCCTATTGCTATCAAATAATTAGTTGAAAAAAATTTAAAACATGACTCTCATATTAATAAATACTAAACATGCATAAAATATTTTATTCAGTTTCTTCATTAACATGGAAACTGATAGATTGGTAAAGCTAGTTCAAAGAGTGCTTTGAGGAATAAAGTGTTTATAGTCCACCAGGTAAGACATTTTAAAACAAGTTCACTGAGCTAGAGACAAAACTGGTTAAGGTCCTAAAATGCAGTAACACTGTAAATGTTGGGGTTAACTTCTCTTTCAGACAGAAATCTACAAGTTAACATGTAAATTTATGGAGTCTGAACTCCTGGTAGTAAATAGCAAAGTCAAACACAGGTACCATTCCATAAATAATTACATAATCCTTGTTGAAAAGACGTGTCATCCCCACTTTGTCTTATTACCAAGGTTTTAAAAATTTTTCTTTCTCTCTTTTATTTATTTATTTATTTTTTGAGACAGAATCTTGCTCTGTCACCCAGGCTGGAGTGCAGTGGCACGATCGTGGCTCACTGCAACCTCCGCTTCCCGATTCAAAGCAATTCTTCCATGTCAGCCTCCTGAGTAGCTGGGATTACAGGCATGTGCCACCACACTCAGCTAATTTTGTATTTTTTTAGTAGAGATGGGATATCTCCATGTTTACTCTCCTAGCACTTGCTTCACTTATCTTAAAATTTATGACAGTTTATATTTCTAATTTTGTGATTTTACTCTCTTTTAATTTCAAGCTGTTTTAAGGCAGAAACATTATCTATCTTTTCTTCCCATTGGGCTCAGCTCCTAGCTAACACAGTGCTTAACATATAAAGAATGGTTGATAAATTGTAATTGAATAAATAAATGCATTCAAATTATATTTAATGTATTCATGAGTGAGTTGCTCAAAGCGTTTTCTAATGGGCAGAAATTCCAATGGCAGCAGAAACCTCAGCTTTTTCTGTCAACAGCAGTGACAGACCTCCACGAGGGAATGACTCCCAACATTGCTAAACTTCTGTATGTAGTTCTCATGGGGTCATCTAATTTCTCAGATATCAGTCTCTCTATGTATAAGGAAAAAATCACTAGACACTTCAGCAGCAGGGCAGCCTGATTTTATTCTCTCAGTATCATCTCCTTAAAACTTTTTGCAGCAGAACTCCTTAGACCTTAGAATGCTACATAGCTTTCTCAAGAAATATACTCAATAACTTATAGGAGAGAATGAAAGGAACAATCCTTAATACACAAAATTCTAGTTTCCTCCTGATATTTCCTTTTGCTGTCACCCAAGAGTTTGACCAATGGTGAGATGTCCTACATGTTAGGTTAGAAATGCTCAACGTTTCTTGCCCTATCTATCATGAAAAATATAATTGGCAATTGCTTGTTCCTGCCCTGATACTCATAAAGCATATGAACATCAAGATGTTCAAATCAGAATCACCAGGGGGATCAATGACACTGGTAACTTTCTAGGCAAGTGCACAGCTTCTTGCAGTGCAGAAGTGACTACCGTGATGTGCTCAAACTCTAGTAACTTGGGAATCTTGCAACAACCCCATGTTACTTTTGCTGTAAACTCCAAAGGACTCAGGGTTGCTTATACAGAGAAAATCTCAGGAAGATTTTTGGGGTATGTCTGAATGCTTTCTTTTAAAGATTTGCTCCATTTAAAAACTCTACTCCATTTTGCATTTGTTTCCCTGATATACATTATTTTAGTTATTTTTCTGGATCTGCTTCCTATAAGCTGTACAACCTCATAGCCTTAATTTTCTAACCCATAGATGAAACTTGAACCTTTGTTACAAGATGATGAACGTCAAATGAAATGTAAATAAATTAACTTTGTGCAGTGCCAAGCATATTTATTGTGCAAGTAGTTTACATAAAATTATCCAGTATGGTACAAAATATATAGTGTGATATTATAAATCTCCCTACCCATCTTACTTTTTGTAAAATGAAATTTATATTTATATTTTTATTTGCATTTGTCCATTCCTAGCTTCAGCCTTCCAAGTAGCTGGGATTACGGGCATGTGCAACCGTGCCCAGCTAATTTTTGTATTTTTAGTAGGGCCAGGTTTCACCATGTTAGCCAGGCTGCTCTCAAACTCCTGACCTCAGGTGATTGCCCACCTTGGCCTCCCAAAGTGCTGGTATTACAGGCTAGAGCCACTGTGCCCAGCTGATGTTTTCAACACATCAAGTGACTAAGATTTAATAATATCACAGAAAGGGAAGCAACCACAGAAAAGTAGAATAAGCACAAAAGAGTAAGCAATTCAAGAATCAAAATGGTTAATAAATATGTGAAAATACATTCAGCCTCACTGCCAGGAAAGGAAATGAACATTAAAGAAACCAGTGAAATCCCACATTGTTTCAACCACCATATTTGCAACCATTAAGAAGAGATCTAATGTCTAACTCTCAGGAGGACAAAGGAAAAGCGGTTTGAGAATGGATGTTGGAATCATTCTAAATTTTATTAAATAAATCCTACAATAGCTATTTAAATAAATGATAAAAGCAAGGTGCCTCACTAAACATGAATAGCTATTCAACTTCTTTGTACCTAAACAATGCAAATGAATAAAATTGGTATAATTTTATGTCCAGTAAATAGAAACAAAACAAGTATAACAACAACAAAATTTGGAAAGAATGAAACCTGAAGCCCTACTATTTAGAAATAAAAAAGAAACTGCTTATAAGGTTAACTTAGCATTATCTAGTAAATTGGTAGATACCTATATCTTATACTCCAGTGAGTTTACCTGTAGAAATATATTCTACAAAATATATGCATATATGCACAGAAAGGCAAGTACAAAAATGTACATTGCTGCATTTTGATGCTGATAAAATCCTCTGGCAAACTAGGCTTCTATCAATAAATGAATGAATACCTTTTGATACATTTGTATAATCTGTGAATGCTACATAGACCTATTAAAATAAGTTAAAATAAGTACGTGTGTGGATAGATCTCAACAATAAAATGTTGAGGAAAAACACAATTTAGTACATAATGTGTTTAGAAAAGCACAAAACAATCCAATCCCTCTTTACAAATCTATATCTATATATATGATATGTGTGCTTGTATGTTTAAATTAGATATTGCCATAGATGTATATGTTTAAAAACTTAATCAGGAAACATTCATGTAAGATCTGTGACAGCAGTTGTCTGGGTAATAGGGCTGGGTAAGATACCAACTGTATTTTTAACACGGTTTCTTTAAAACACGAAAAAATATGGCAAAAGTTTAATGTTTTTAAATCACAAAAGGTGATGTTTACTTGGTGTTTATTTTACTACTCTGGACTCCTGTATTCTTGAAATTTTTCATAATTAAAAATAAAACAAATTGCATAATCATGTATATAGTAGAAACACATTTTGGGAAGAACAAACATCCTATGCAAATATGTGCATGTCAGCAGAGAGGAGGCTGTGGAAGGGAGAGTATCAGATCATTAATACCCTGGGTTGGAAAAGGAGTGTGCTGATGAAAGAACATTTTTTATAACTTACACATATTTGCATACACATTGTTTCATTAGTGGCAAAGAGGGTGGCTAGGTTTAGTAATTAAAAAATTTAAGAAAAAATTTGGTAAAAAATGAGCAAATAACATGAAGAAATAATTCACGGTAGAAGAAATATAGATGACTTATAAATATTTGAAAAGAATACTAATCCTCATAGTTATAAAAATTCAAATTGAAACAAGAATGAACTGCCTTTCCTCCACCTCTAACTGATTGGAGAAATCGAAAAAGCTGTGGAGAAAAAAGCACTATAGATAAGCATGTAAATTGGTCTAACCTTTCCAGAGGGCAATCTGGCAATACACAAAAAGATTTTTAGGGAGAGTATTTGGAAAGCCCTAAACAGTTATTTATGAGTATATTTATCATCACATGTTGATGATAAAGAAAAAATGTTAACAGTCTTAATACCTATTAATAGGAAATGAAAAATAAATTATGGTATATATCTAAGCAAAGATAGGATATATAGCTATTAAAAATGGCAATGTAAATAAATAACAATGTGTTTATGAGAATGAATGACAATGTTACATTGCTAAGTGAAAAAATAAGGTTAAAAGACTAGTTTGCATGATTCTGTTTTGTAAAAAATAAATAAATATTATACATGAGTGCTTAAAGTAATACAAATTGTTATCGAAATGTTAACTCTAGAATATGAGTTACAGATTATTGGTTGCAGAATGTGATTATAGATTAAAAACGTACAGTTTTTAGTATGTTCTCCAATTTCTTCACAGTGGAAACATATTATTTTTAATATCGTAAGAATTTAATATAGGTACAAAAGTCCAACGAGAAATACAAATATCAATTCATAATAAAATGGGTATAATTAAATATCAAGGTGGTAATATGAAAGATGAATTCAGGGAACTCTTTTGAGGTTAAGGGAAAATATAAAATATGAGAGAAATATAAAGAAAACATGCAAGATACTGTGTAACCAGGATGCTGAACATCCATAGAATGAGCTAACTACAGGAAGGGGAGAAGCAATAGAAATGGAAACAACAAAACAAAATCCAAAAACAAAATTCAAAAACAAAACAATGAAAATGCAAGTCCTTATTTTTTAGCTGATGAATAAAAAGAAAGTTCAGGCCAGATACACTGGCTCATGCCTGTCATACCAGCACTTTGGAAGGCAGAGGTGGGCGGATCACCTGAGGTCAGGAGTTCCAGACCAGCCTGGCCAACATGGTGAAACTCTGTCTTTACTTAAAAGAATACAAAATTAGCTGGGTGTCATGGGGCACACCTGTAGCCTCAGCTACTTAGGAGGCTGAGGTACAATGATGGCTTGAACACAGGAGGTAGATGTTGCAGTGAACTGAGATAGAGCCTCTGCACTCCAGTCTGGGTGACAGAATGAGGCTCCATCTCAAAAAAAAAAAAAAGCCGGTGTGAGGGCACACTCCTATAATCATACCTACTCAGGAGGCTGAGGTGAGAGGATCACTTGAGCCTGGGAGGTGGAGGCTGAAGGGAGCTGAGACCAGCTTAAGTGACCTAGTGAAACCCTGTTTCAACACACACACACACACACCCCCATACACACCACCCACACACAAGAAGTCCCTTCCTGCCTACCCTTCCCACACACACAGCCCACACCAAAAGTCCCTTCCTGCCTGCCCACCCCCACCAAGTGTAAAGGAACTTATTTATGTATAGACAAATATGTACTAGCAAAATGTTATAAACACAAGAAAGTTTTAAAATCAAATAACTATAGAACTAACAAAAGTTCATAGAGCAAATGGTACTAAAAATAGTTAAAAGAGAATTATTGACATGAATAGCTTTTGGGGAGGGGAATTAAGGGTGGGAATTATGAAAGGATATACTTCTCATTTTATGCCTTTCTTTACTTTTTGCTGTTAATTTTCAATGTGCATGGAATCTTTATAAATTTTAAAGAAAACAATTTTAAAATAAATATGCTGACAGTATTGGAAAAGAATACAGTAAAGCTTTTCTTGGAGACCTGGGAAAATAGTCCTAGCTCATTATCGAATGAAAGAAGTAAATTGCGGAGAATCCTTATTGTGTTTTTAAAACTATACCTGTGTGTGCGTGTATCTGCCTGTATGTCTGCTATTAAGGGATATAATGTTCATTAACTCTGTAACGTTGGGAGGAAAGTGGAGTGAAGGTAACCAGCATGGGAGAGTGAAGAAGCAGGCAGACAATAGGATTTTTAAAGTTCACTATCTCACTCCACTTTTTACTCTGGCTTTTTATACAGTGAGAAATTATTGCTCCCAACAGAACGATAGATTCATAGTTTCTCCCCAATGCTTCACCAAATACTTAATCTTTGCTTCAGCTTTGCTCGGCTAGCTTTAATCTTTGGGGAAATAGAAAAGCCCATAATGAACATAAATTCATTCTAGGCTTCCCTCCCAGGGAATTTTGGAGCCCAGTTAAGAAGGAAATTCCCTAAAATTATGGAGTCGAATCTGCTGGTCAGGTTGTTATGTTTGTTTCCTCGGGAACTAGCGCGCCCTTCCTCTGGCCACTTTTCCTCCATCCTTCTCCTCAGACACACAGACTACTAATGAATGTCACCCTGGGTACTTTTCCTGAACAAGGTAATATATCTCCACAGAAAGAACTGCTGGAGCTTTCCTACTTCTCTCGAATGCAGGCATATTACAGAGTCACAGATCACCTGAGCCAATTAAACCGGGGAATTAACTACCATTTCCGCTAGCATTTTAATGCATTAGTTTGTTAATGAGGAGAGCTTGGGCCAGAGCTGGCAGTTGCTACACATACAACAGCTCAACCCTCCCTAAACAGCTCAGGAAGGAGCCCTGGCTCCAGTCTGCACATCTTTAGTCAAGGCTGACAACACTCAAGACAGTCAGAGTTCATAGTAGTTAGTAATTAGAGATTTTCTATGGCCAAAGCAATGGCCTTTAATGCTACTAAAAATGCGCGTTCTCAAGGCTCAGGCAGAATTCAGTAGGTACAGGGCCAGCCCTGAGGGGAAGGGAGGAATGAGCAGCCTGCAGCTGGAGTTGATTGGACGTGCTCTGTGAGTCAGAAGCTCTTCTGAGAGGAGACACACATGTAAATCTCACCCCAGCCTCTGAGGTAGGAGCCATCGTGATTCCCTTTTGTAGATGAGAACACTTGGGGATTAACTTCTTTTTTCCAAACCGATTCTTCTCTTCTCCTACAATGATAATTTCTGTCTCTTCATTTTTATGAGACTATTCCCTGAACCTTGAGTCAGAGATACAGGCTCTTAATCCTAACTCATCTGTGTGATTGCTGAGTTTTTATTTGATATAATTATACAGAAGAAATTGAAAGGACAGGATTAAAAGCTGTTATCAATACTGAATTTAGATTTGCAAACTTTACATAGATTCATGTATAGTATGATTTCTAGAAAACTGAAATTCATGCAATACATGTGTGTGTGTTCATGTGTATATACATATATGCATACTCACACATATGTATTTCACTAAAATTCAAAATTCGTCAGCAACACATTGTACCTTATCCCTTTACTTTTTTCTCTACTAATATAGCTAACCCTCCCTCTACCTCACTTCTCTTTCCTTTTTTTTTTTTTTTTTTTGAGACAGAGTCTCACTCTGTCACCCAGGCCAGAGTGCAATTGTATGATCTCAGCTCACCACAACCTCTGCCTCCCAGGTTCAATCAATTCTCCTGCTTCAGCCTCCCAAGTAGCTGGGATTACAGATGCCCACCACCATGCCCAGCTAATTTTTGTATTTTTAGCAGAAACAAAGTTTCACTGTATTGGCCAGGCTGATCTCGAACTCCTGATCTCAGGTGATCCACCCGCCTCAGACTCCCAAAGGGCTAAGAGGCAGGGTCTTGCCCTTTTGCTCAATCTGGAGTGCTATTGTATGATCGTAGCTCGCTGTAGCCTCAAACTCCTGGACTCAATTGATCCTTCTGTCTCAGCCTTCCTAGTAGCTAGGACTATAGGTGTGCACAACCATGCCTGGCTAATTAAAAAAAAAATGTTAGGGATGGTGTCTCACTATATTGCCCAGGCTGGTTCAAACTCCTGATCTCAAGTGAGCCTCCCACTGGACTTCTCAAAGTGTTGAGATTACATGCATGAGCCACTGTACCTGGCCTCACCTCACTTCTGACTTGACTTTCAACCTAGACTTTACCTCTTCTCTCATTTTAATGTCTTAGCCACCACTTTGATAATAGGAGAATGGGATTGCCCAGAGAATTTCAAGGAGGTGCTACAATCTATTGAGGGCAACTTTAGCAAAGACTTAAACAAAATTCCTTTGAATTCCTGTATTGTGGGACATAAAGGGAGGATGGAGCATTGCCATGGAGGTGCCATGGAAAGAGAAACTTTATTATAAATGTTCCTGGCAAATATTTGCTGTTTTTCTATCATTACAGGAAGGTGATGGTAAAAATGGCTGCCTGGAATATCAGTCCAGAAAAACTGGTGCATTCATTTATTCATTATGTTGTTCATCAATACTTCAAATGTGTAGAGCATCTGTATGTCTAGATGTTCAGGACATATAGAGCTCAATGCACAACACAGAGCCCCTGTAAAGATTAAAAGTCTATTTATATTCTGCAAGGTAAAGGATTCTTACTATATTCTAGACTAGATTGGATAAACTTTTTCTCTAAAGTGCCAGATGGTAAATATTTTAGGATTTGCAGGCTACATATTCCACGACCCTTCTTCTCTTCTCCTTCTTCTTCACATTTCCTCCTCCTCCTCACCTTTCTCCTCCTCCTCCTTCTCCTCCTCCTCCTTTTCTTTTTACTTGTCATTTTTCTCTTCTTCATTCTTTGAGAATATAAAAACTATTCTTACTTAGATCACTGGTCATACAAAAACAGGCTGTAGGCTGAATTTGGTACATAGGCTACACGGTTTTTCACTTCTTGTCCCAGAGCCTTGCTACTAAGTGTGGTCCACACATCAGCAGCATCAGTAACATCTTGGATCATGTTTGAAGTGTAGGATATCAGACCCCAATGTAGACCTTCTATATCAGTAAACTATCACTGTGCAGCAAATTACCACAAAATGCAGTGGCTCAAAACAGCAATCATTTATAATTGTTCACAAGCATATGGGTTGGCCAGGAGATTCTTCTCGTTCTGGCTAGATTCCCTCATGCATCTACTACAGTAACCCTCAGGTGAGCCAGATGGCTCTGCTTCTAGATGTTTGACTATCATCTGGGGTACCTGGGTTCTCCCTCACATGGCCTCTGATTCTCCAGCAGGCTAGCGTGGGCTTAAGCCATGGTAGTTGTAACATTCTAAGAAAGGAAACGGCCTGGAGGTAGCATAATGTAACTTTCATCATATTGTGCTGGTTAAAGCAAGCCACAGACAAAAGATTCAGATAGAAGGGAAAGAGGCTGGGTGCGGTGGCTCACGCCTGTAATCCCAGCCCTTTGGGAGGCCAAGGTGGGTGGATCACGAGGTCAAGAGATAGAGACTATCCTGGCCAAAATGGTGAAAGCCCGCCTCCGCTAAAAATACAAAAATTAGCTGGGCTTGGTGGTGTGTGCCTATAATACTAGCTACTCAGGAGGCTGAGGCAGGAGAATCACTTGAACCTGGGAGGCAGAGGTTACAGTGAGCCGAGATCACTCCACTGCACTCCAGCCTGGTGACTCCGTCTCAAAAAATTAAAAAAAAAAAAAAAAGTGGGAGGCAAAGAGCTTCTATCTCTTGTTGGGAGGAGCTGCAGAGTCATGTTGTGAAGAACATGGGCATAAAGAGAGACAGAGAACTCTGGCTATGTTTCCAATCTGCCACACCTACTAAATCAGAATCCCTGCATAGTAGCAAGATTCCCAGATTGTTCACAGGCACCTTGAAAGACATTTGTTCTAAGTATTTTCTCAGTTATCTGCAGATGTCAGTTTCCCATTCTTTCCTCCTAAAATAGTTCCATATTTATGTTCAATATCCAACATATTTATGTCAGAACATTTATTATTCTCAAAAAACAACCCAAAGTCAGACAGGGCTCAGAATAGATATTCAAATACCTGGCATCAACCAGGAAGGAGGGTGAATTCAAAATATTGCAGCTCCAACTGTAAGAGAGCATGTTCCGTCAAGAGGCATAGCACTGCACAACTTAATTTCCTCTGCACTCACCACCTGAATTCCTCAGCTCTTCAGATACGTATCCTTGCTTCCCAACCCAGGGTGGCATTTTTCTGTGACCTTCAGCTTGTGAAGAGGTGTTTCTATTGACAAATTGACATTTACCATGTAATTACATAAGGCCAAATTCTATGTATGAGCCATTTGTGTGTCATAAACATGAACAGGGAAGCCCTCTGAAGCAATAGAGAAATAACAATGAAGACTTTTCTCTGAATATGCTGTAAAGACTCTTCCTTCCTACAAAACTGAATGGATTCACAGCACAAATAGAAGAGTGCTCATTTATGCTCTGTTGCCTGATACCTGACAGCACAGGCTTCGAATCCAGACTGCCTGGGTTCACATCCGAGCTCTGCCGCTGACTATGCATAACCTTGGGCAAATTACTGAATCTCTATGTGTTTTAGCATTTTAAGCTGCAAAATGAGAGTAGTAGTAGTCGCTCATGCATATAGGTTTTAGGGAATTAAATTACTTGCTATTCGCAAATAATCTGAAGAGTATTGCATTATTAATATAATTATCACAACTATTTCTTATCATCAGAGAAGTAATTCAATCTGTATGCAAAGAAATAACTCCTTGAGATTGTAAGTGAATAATGAAAAAAAATTTTAATAACAATTTCTTTCTCTTTTTTTTTTTGTGATGGAGTCTTGCTCTGTCACACAGGCTGGAATGCAGTGGCGTGATCTCTGCTCACTGTAACCTCTGCCTCCTGGGTTCAAGCAATCTCCTGCCTCAGCCTCCCAAGTAGCTGGGATTACAGGTGTACACCACCACGCTCGGCTAATTTTTGTATTTTTAGTAGAAACGGGGTTTCTCCCTGTTGGCCAGGCTGGTCTTGAACTCCTGACCTCAGGTGATCTGCCCTCCTCAGTCTCCCACAGTGCTGGGATTAGAGGCATAATCCACTGCACTGAGTTGGAAAATTTTAATCTTCTTTTCTTGGTAGCATTCCTAGACTTTGTGTATTAGTCAGACTTCTGTGACACCATAATATTTTGGATGTATATGGATGTGTATATACCTGGGTTTTAAAAAATAGCCCATTTTCCATAGTTGGTAATACTTCTAAATCTTAACCTAGGTAATTAGGCTGTTTGCAAATGTTACAGCTCTGGATACTAGCAAAACTGCAATACCATGCTGTTACCTTAAAATCATAATGGTCATAATTATTCTAATCAGTACTCTTAGTTGTGGCTTGTTTCCAGCACAAGCTTTCCCTGGGGATAACATTAGTTACCACCCTAGATTCTTGTTCATGTTGACCAAGGGGCTGATATGTCACAGACTTGTAATCTATGAGCAACATGCAGAGCCTGAGAAGGGGCGGGGGGAAGCAATAGAATACAGAGGAGAAAAGTTGGAAGGAAGAGAGAATTGAGAAGGAATAACAAAGGCTAATGCTGATAATCCATAGCAGTTTACTTTTATAAATAATTTATATAATCATCCTACATTTAGGTATTTAAACAGTAACACAGCAAAATATTTAATATCAACCACAAGTGGCCCAACATAATTCTAAGTGTCAGTAACATGAGAATAAGACATCGCTAATTCTCCAGCAAGAGAGCCCTGCACATAAAAGGAAAGGAGTATTGGGTACTATCAAAATGAACAAATTGTACCAACTATACTGTGGATGTAGATTCCTCACCAAATGCATCAGAGTAATAAATAGTTTTTATGAAGCTACAAAAGTTCTCTGGGTAAGCCTCTGAAGTTGGACAAAAATAGTGATAACCAAAAAACTACATGATCTTTCTTGTATTTTGGTTCCACATATTTTGTTAAAATTCTTTAGTTATAAAAAGAAAAGGCAGCATCAATAATATGTAATTTTCACCTTGAAAAATAAATTGGTCTCAGTAGCTTCTGACCATCTGTCTACCATGTGTGAAGACTTTCTAACAAAACAAAGCCTCTAACAATTATCTTTTGTTAATTTATTTTCTTTTATATAAAAGTAAGTTTTATATATATATATTTTTATGAATATAGAATTAATGCATGTCTGAGGTAGAGAATTTAGAAACTACAAAAAATTAGAAAGATGAAAATAAAAACTAGTCACAAGTTAACTACTCAGAATACCACTTTACATATTTGTATGTAACCCATCTTAGTATTTAAAAATTAGGAAATATTAATCATATATTCCCTCTTGATTAATGATAAATGATAATTAGATCATTCCTGAGTAAATAATGTCTAAAATGATAAAAATGAACACTCTTATTCACTCTCTGAATTGCAATAGATCAACATAACGCCTACCCATTTAAAATATTTTTTTATTGAAACATAATAAAAACCCAGAAAAATGCACAAATTATAGGCGTACAGCTTAATGGATTTCAATGAAATGAATATACTTATATATCCAACATCCAGATTAAGAAGTAAAACATCACCAGCATCACAGATACCCTCTCTTGTCTCCTTCTAGTCATTACACCCTCCCCACTATCCTGACTTCTAACACCACATAATATTTTTTCCTGTTTGTGAACATTATATCCATGGAATCATATGACATATCTTCTGGCTTTATTCTATTAAAATTACAGCTATGAAATGTCTATTCTTTTATAGTAGGTATTTTTCTGTATTTAAAAAATATTATATGTGACTACAATTCTAATATGATTAATGTTTAAAATTCAAGGTTTTAAAAAACATACTGCAACACTGTCGGGCATGGTGGCTCATGCCTGTAATCCTAGCACTTTGGGAGGCCAAGGCGGGTGGATTACCTAAGTTCAGGAGTTCAAGACCAGCCTGGGCAACACAGTGAAACCTCATCTCTACTAAAATACAAAAATTAGCCAGGTGTGGTGGCAGACACCTGAAATCCTAGCTACTCAGGAGGCTGAGACAGGAGAATCACTTGAACCCAGGAGGCAGAGATTACTCCATTACACTCTAGCCTGGGTGACAGAGCGAGACTCTGTGTCAAAAATAAATAAATAAATAAATAAACTGTATGTTTGTATCAAAATATCACATGTACCTCATAAACATGTACAACTACTATGCATCTATTAAATGAAAAAAAAAGTGAAAAAGAGAAGCTAGAGGAAAGTTTGTTGCATTAAGAAAATAAGAATATGTATTGGCCGATGGAAGTGAAAATATGTTGTACTAATAATTTTTTTAAGAAAGAAATGTATTCTAAGAATAGCTAGCCCCGTACATCTTTCTTTCTTCCTGAGATGTGTTAGAATATAGTTAAAAAGTAAAGAGGTAATATCATGACTGTCATACAATTATAAAAAGTACACAATGTCAAAGATTAAATCATTAATTAATAAGGAAACAAATACAATGTTACAACTGATTCAATGACAAATTTAAAAAGCACACATCAGAAATGTTAAAATAAATTTACAAATTGTTGCGAAATCATTATACATAAAAGGTGATCATTGCATTCCACTGGACACAATTCATTTGTATTTCTGTGGACAAAAATCATTTGTAATATTTTCAGTGTTTTATAATTTACAAAATTATAAAGCAGCTTACAAGACAATGAAAGCTAAAAGGTACACTAGACAGGAATTGCAGTATTATTTTTTGCGCATTTCAAAGTTTATAATTATTCTTGATAGAGGTTGTCATGTGATAATGTGAAGTGTTTGTGCTCCTGCAGTTATTATGTGACCAAAACAGGTGACATTGCCTACTGACTAAAGAAAAACAAAATGATTGGATGGGCCAGGCTTCCTACTAAGAAATGTATTAAGTGTCTGCATTATTTATTATTAGGTGATTTTTCTGCTACTTCAACTGATGAACAGTACTGTTTTATTTTTAGTGATACATGTAAACAGAGTGAAGAGGAGATGCTTCACACCTTTTGTGGAATATGGTGTTGCTCCAATGCTTGGAGGCCTTTGGGTGGCACTTCAATCGATTTTGGATTTGTGAGCTTGAGAAACAGTACCCTTAGGGTTGATACAGCTCAGTCCTGATGGACAACGAGTAACCAGGAATGGGAGGCACCTTTAAGAGTTTTCAAAGGAGGAGACAGCAAAAAGGAATCACAGAGCAGGGCAAAATCCACACTGCGTGTTTTTAGAAGGGACTATTTAAGCACACATGTGATCTATTCTGAAGAACTTCCAGCAATAACAATGAAATTTAGAAGAAGGCTGGATGTCCTGCTTTGGTAGACAAAGCCTAGAGCTATGGAAATAGAAGACCTAAGAAAATCCAAGTTGTAAAATTATTTTCAATCAAGATTTATTTTTTATATTATTAACCAAAGGTAAGATAATCACCTGCTGGAAATGTTGTTTTCTTTTTTGACATTTGAAGTTTTTAAATAAATGCTTTTTATAATATTTATATTTAAAATTCCTATTTTAGAAATGACAAAAGCAAAGCTTAGAAAATAGAATTAGTCAGCCTCTAAATTTCTTCTGAATATGACATTCTCCATTTATGCAGTTCTACCCAGATATAAATGCATTATCCTGTCATCTGCACCACCCATGGGCGGACTGAGACATCACAAACAGCAAGAGGGGAAGACTTGAAAGTTTAGCTTAGATTCACTCATCTTGACAAATCAGGCCCACATTTGAACACAACTTTAGAATTGAACTGATATTTTCTTTTCCCCAAACACTCATTGAAATATCTAATCAGCAAAATAAATGTGTTTGACCAAATTTCAGAGATTACAAATTGTATTTAGCACTCATCAACAAATTAAAACATTTCTGTGGGATCTTTCTCTCAGCACCTTTACCAGAGATATATTCTTGCATTGAGATTCATCTGATACTTTATATTCATTATGCATTTTTCAACTTAGAAGTTAATTTCAGGGGGTTGATATTGAGGTCATTATTTAGAATATGGTGACTCAAATCCCCATGGAGGCAGCTGTAAGAAATGTGACTAAAGGTAGACAACCACAGGTCAAAACTGTTAAAATCCTATTTCTTCATTTGAAATTTAAAAAGCAATGGCCCATCCATACCTGATCTAGTTGTCAAATATGCAGATATATATGGGGATACAATGTAGAATTCAGTTCAATTCATAAATGTATTCAGAGATTTATAAAAAAGAAAGATGCTATCCTAATGTCTGTAGGGACTGATGAGGCTGAGGTAGACATCATTTAGGCTCCTGAGAAGCATATAATGTAAAGGTGGTATGTGTGCGAGAGAGGTGTAGAAAATATAATGATACAAAATTGTGTTATTAGATAGAGATGAATAAATGTCATCAAAGAAACAAGTTCTCTTCAAATGGATAAACCAGAAAATTTATAAAGAGTTGAGGAAATCCAAAAGACTTCATGGAGTATTTATTCTTGTGACAAGGCTCTAAATTATTTGTAGTACTTGAATCATAAAAAATTTTGGAAAAACACATGACTGTGATTCTTAATAGTATTAACTAAGGCATAAATACAAGAATGTGTGGACAAGTTCAGGGGAAGCATTTAGATCAATTTGAACGTCACGTGGAAAATAAGTTGGGACCATAATGTTGATTTTTATGGTGAGTGACATGAGATAAATTCAGACTACACATGGGAACCAGTGGAGAGCTTTGGCACAATATGATCTACACCTGAGAAAGATGATTCTATTTATGGTGTAATTCTGTTAGATGAGAAAAATACAAGAAAATTAATTGAGAAATGTTTTCACACATTATTTTATTGACACTAGAATTTATCACAGTCAATGTTTCACTTGGTTTCAATGTTCCCATATCATTGCAAATCTTCCTAGATTGCTCATAATAAGGAAATAAATGAATATTAAGTATTAGACATTTGCTAATAAGAAACTAAAATAAATTTGACTATGGCCATTTCTATGACTTGGTGAATTTTTAGTCATCAAAAGTAGTGTTTTGTTTCCAATCTGATAGCACCATTAGCATTCAGAAAACACAGTAGTAAAATTTTTGAAATAGATTTGGTAGCTCATGAGCTAGAAAAAATATATTAGGATTTTCTAGCCACTGATCAATAGCCTTGAAATCTTTTCACCATTTGTCACCAAATACTCTTAAAATAGCCTTAGATGTAATAATGATTTCAAAATGGATCAGGAAAAACATAAAACAGTTGTTCCTCTTATCAACTATTTCAAATTATTGTTTAAAAATGTTAAGGGAATACACAATAATTCTCAGAAATAGAAGGGAAAATTCAGGGCAAAAGAAACTGTGAGATAGCCCTGGGTGATTAAATAACAATGGGACTAGACTGAAGAAGAATCATCAATTCCTAAGCATGCGGGTGTCTTTTAGGCGTTTCATTTTTAAAAGTTGACAGTAGCATAATCTAATAAAAAGAAAAATGATTTCAGTCAGCAGTGGGTAAATCCAGTCTACTAAATAAAGTTTTATTAGAACATAGCATATTTATTCCTTTTCACATTGTCTGTGATGCTTTGGTGCTACAAGGACAGAGTTGAATAGCTCTTACAAAGGACTTAGTTTTCCTAGATTTAAAATACTATCTGATCATTCACAGAAAAAGTTTGCCAACCCCTCGTTTACATCCCTCTTCCCTTCTATTCCAACTTTCCCTTCATCACATATGCTTCCATATCAGGAGGCATTGGATTGGCCAGGAACATTTTTTGGGATTTGGCTAAAGTAGTATTGAGAGGAGGATGTAGTTAGGAGTTAGGTTAGAGTTCGTCAGCATTTATTTAGGGGATTTGCAATAACTTGTGTGCATGGAAACAAGATATTATGGAAATTACAGAACCAGAGCTAGCTTGTGGAAAATTCTTGCATATATCAGAGACATCAAATTTATAGAGGATTTGGTTTTCACTAATGCCTAGTCAAAACAGAAGTTCTCTCTTATTAGAACTATGCTTATTAATGCAGCATGTATAATTATAAACTCACCATGTTTTTTTTCCTTTCTTAGAAATTGAATAAAATAAAATTTATCAGGATTCCTGTGCTTATAGAGCCCAAATTCATAATAGTTCTCTAAACAGCAAGTTTATCTGTGATGAAAATCTCTGATTTTATGAATCTCAATTTTCAGTAATGCAATACAAATTTTAACTAATAAAGTTATAGAAAAGACTAAATTGTCTATCTTTTTGCTATAAAATGTTATAAATATTTTATATATGAAAAAATCAACAATATTTTGTATTTATATTTATAATCTATTTTGTATTTTTAGTTTTTTCTCATTAAAAATTTCACTTTTTTACCTAAAATTCCCTTTATGAACATGAACCATTTCATAGAACATTAACATCAGATAAGATCTCTCTGCAAGCATGACACAAACAAGAATTTTCCATAGGTGTGTCTCAGCAGGAACAAAAACATTGTCCAAATCAACAAATGGTCAAAAAGTCCTCTTGTCTGATCGACACTAGTAAGTGTTGCTTCTGTACTAATTATGGATTTAGTTCTGCTTTATCCTGTCTCTTAGATAAAATTCATTATAATATTTATAGAATTTCTTCTAACTGTGCTGTCTGGAGTAAACTAATACTTAAGTCTTCTCTCACATCGCAACACAACTAAATTTTATATTAATATAAGTTCTTTCTAAAACCTCCTTTCTGAGATGTCATGTGGCTTCTTGGTATGCTGTCTTCCTTGTGACAATGAGCCAATCAACCCAACATTCTTTGACTACAGGTGTGTCCCTGGTGGCCTTTGACAGATAAGCATCAACACCGTAATCACTGATATATTTTAATTTATTTCTATGAATCTTTTAAAGCGGTTTCAATTTCTCCTGTTTTCTATATTTCCTTCCCTCTTTTATTGTCTTTAGGATTCTTTTTCTTCTTCTCATTCAATCTTCCCTTTATTTCTAGTCATTCTATATTAATTATTTAATGTTTTCTCTATTTTAATGTTCATACTTAACATACAGGCTGTTACAGTCCAGTCTTATATTTATAGCCTCTTTTCCTCCCACAAAATACACATTGCTGTTATTATGCAACCCATATTTGTTAAGTTGTCTCTAAATATTTGTCATTACCTTTGCCCATCATTCGGTTATTCAATACAACCTTCCCTGTGGGTTCATCTGCTTTCATCCTTTAAATTGTTTTTACAAAATGTCTTTGGTAACACATTTTCATATTATTAAAAAAAACTATTATTTCATGCTTACTCTTGAAATATGTTTTAATTGGCATAAAACTCAAGATTAACTTGCATATATCACCACACATTGAAGATACTCTTCAACTATTTACCAGCCTCCTTTCTTGTTAATAAAAGTTCAGGCTAAGAATGAATTGCCCGTTACTTGTAGATGACTGGCTTTTTCTCCCTGGCTGTTTTTAAGACTATCTATTCTTCTTTGGTTTTCTACAGTTTTACTTTGATATGTTAAAGTATGAATTTCTTTTTATTCAGCTTGTTTTTAATATAGAGGACTTCCTAGGTCTAAGTGCTGGTGTCTTTCAAAATATCTGAAACATTTCAGGCACTTTGTCTTTGAATATTGCTTCTTCTCCATTCTATTATCCTCCTGTAAACTATAATGAAGTGTATTTTAGATGTTCTGATGCTTTCTCTTTGTCTCTCATCTCCGTTTATATTTTCAATCTGTTGATTGTATTCTGAATAACTACCTCAGACTTTTTTTTTACAAGACATTTTGTCTTCAGCTGGATCAAATCTACTGTTTAAGCTATCGACTTAGGTTTAAAATACAATTATGTTTTCCAATTATAGCAGGTTTTTTCACATCCCCTTGTTCTCAAATTTCAAGCTGCTTTGCTATTTTTAAAGATATTAAATACAGTTATTTTGATTTTTGTGTCTAAAACTAACATCTGAACTATTTGTCATTCTGTCTATACTCTCCTTTATTTCTGCTGGTTCCCATCATGCTGTCTTTTGCTCTGAGCTGTTTTATAATTTGACTGTAAAATGCCCTTTTACTGAGAGCTTTATCTGTGGAATTCTTTGAAGCCTGAATCAAACTTGAATTCCTTCAGAGAGGATTTGCATTTGCTTCTACCAAACATATACTTACTACCAACCTGAGACCACTTTAAACTAAATTCTGCATTTTAAGTTTTTCAAACCACAATATTAACATAAATCTAGACTGTAATCCTGCATGAGGCCCAGCATGTAAATAAGAATTCTCAGTGCTTTTTATTAGGAGGCTTTTTATTTAGGAAGACTTTTTTTTTTCTCTCTCTATCCAGCTTCAGAGTTCAAATAGCCAGTTGACCTTGCTGTAGCCTTCTGCATGAGAAGTTTATTTCTCTTTTACGCTTAATTTGATAGTAAAGCTCTTGCTTTTTCTAGTTTTATTCATGGATTTCCTATTAACTTCCTAACCCTCATTGAGACCGATAAAGTCATCAAAGGAAGCTTTAGAATCTCTAGGGTTTTGATAGAATCATTTGTATCAACAGTCCACATTTTTACTGGCTTACTTCCATTGATCTATAAGTTTCATTTTTTTTAGGGAGGCAGTTTTCTCAGATAATGTAATCTGTCATACTAGATACTGCCAGATTCTGTCATTAGATTAAGTCTCTAAACTTAAATTTCCTCATTTTGTGCTTAAAGGGAACTTGATATGATTGATATGATATCATGATATGTGTAAAATACTGTTATCCAGCATTAAGCTATGGTGAGGACTCGAGAATAAGGAACAGGGAAGTCTAACTGATGGGTACAGGATGGCATCTCCCAAACTATTCTTTGGACATCAGTGCCCTTCACAACATTAATTGGTGTTCTGCCAAAAAAATAAAAAGCGTTCCATTGACAAAATGTTGGAAAAAATCTGCTGTACTTTTACCCTCTTGGAGAAATATATGCATATTAACATAGGGAACACTCTGAGAAGTCTTATAATAAGAACACCTGATGAAAATTTTTTTAACCAAATATGTTTTCAACCACACTTTTTCAAAGAACCTATTTTCTTGAAGAGCACTGATGTCCAGAGAACACAGTTTGGGAAACAGTGGTGTCAGGGAATATAGTTAATCCATCTCCTGTTTGAGGATTCAAAAATGCAGCTATTCTACACAAAGAGGTATATCATGAGGAAAAATAAAGGTAATGGGGGAAAGAGTGCTAGGGTGTGCGGGGAGTTCTGTGGAGCAAGGGAGGCAATACTGTGGTGTACTATCAAGAGTTTAGTCCAGGTGTGGTGACTAACATCTTTAATCCCAGCACTTTGGGAGGCCAAGGGAGGAGAATAGCTTGGGGTTAGGAGTTCAAGACCAGCCTGGACAACATAGCCAGGCCATGTCTCTACAAAAATTAGAAAAATTAGCCGGGCATAATAATAACCACAATGCCTGACTGCAGGGCTGCTGTCTTCAATTTAGATTAATTAATCCACATAAAGCCAATTTATCAGAAAATACTATGTAAAGCATGAGTTGGGGAAGGGAAGGAGAAATATAGCTGACAAGTGTCAACATTTCCTTCCATGCCATTCCTTCTAGAAAGCATAAGTCAGTCTTGAGAGTTATTTTGAGTGTACATTGGACAGGAACCACTGAGAGGTAAAAGGATTAAGGAGAAGTTGCAGAAATTAGAGGAAAAAAAAGCCAACCATGAAGAAATGCTCTGGGTTTGAGGCAGGTCCCAAGAGTAGAAAGGTCATTACTGTTCATCCTCACAGCACTAAAAGGCTCTTCAGAGTGGAATGATTCATAGATTACACAGGAAGAAAGACTGACACAATAGCTATTATACCAAATGTCTGTAAGCAACTACTGGCAGATATTCATGGTGAATGTTGTGGAACAAATAAGATTCTGTGTTCTAGAGTCTTTGAGAGTCAGGAAAGTTTCAATCATGGAAATTCAGGGTAGTACATTTCTGGCTACATGAAAAGTTTGTTTTTGAATATTTTGTGGCTTTTTGTAGCCCCACATGCTATTGTGGGGTACAATTTAGCCCCCTGACAGCAGCTGTAAACAAATTTTGATCCAATCTGACAAGACTAAGACAGGAGCCAGGAGACAATGCAATTACATATTCGAGAGGCTAAGAACCCTACCAAATTGCACTTCTCCCTACCCATGCCCTTTCTCCTTCCTTTTTTGGTATTATCTGGAGCACATATGATCTTCTAACCTTTTGTACATTAACAATATGTCTATCATTTGTCTTCTTCAACTAGAAGGTAACCTACAGTAGGGCAGGGATTTTTGTCCATTTTATCCATACATTTATCCCCAATGTTTAGATGATTGGCTAATATATAGTAGGTGCTCAGTAAATATTGGATGAGTAAATAAATCTTGTCACAGAAACTTGGGAACATTTAGTTTCGTTTTCCAGAAAAATAAAAGCACTCAAGCTAGTATTTAGCACAAGCCATAGGATTTGCCCCTCTTATGTTAATTTAAGTAACATAAATTGACATAAACTTTATACCCTCAAGGGCATAAAAACTCAGATAAACAAAACAAAACAAAAACAAAACTGTCTTCCCCTTCTCTCCTTCTAATCCATGCTTCCTAGAGTCTATGCTACTCTGTAGCACTGTTAACATAGTACATTTTCTGTAGTTGAGATTTTATGCAAAAGCGAAAAAGGGGCAAAAATCCCAGCCCAAACAAGCAAATATAAGCAAATGAGCAAAATCTTATTTGCATGTACTGTGTGTCAAGCTAAATTGGACTCTGTGTATTATTTTAATTAAAAATAATCCCCTTGAGTACAAAAGAGAAAGAAAAAATGTAATCATTGGCCAACCTGTAAATTACTTTAAATAGTGTTTCTGGAGCCTTAATGCAGATGGCATATTCTGGTTGTTAATGGTCCCTTGTTTCAGAGAAAATTACTCTTTGCCATGTGCTTAATTTGCCACATAGACACACGGACTTATTTGGATTTAATGCTCTAGGGTAGAATGTGAACTTTGAACTTCTTCTAGTTATATTATCACCATTCCTTATGAGGCAAATTGTCTTCTTAAGAAAATACAGTTATTTTTCCCAAACACTTTTTGCTCTAAAATATACACTATATGCTCACATGCACGTCAATTTGGATAGTCTGTTTTCTGCCTAATTTTATATTCACAGGTAATTAAGATCCTACATGATTTCAGTTTACTATTGTTCTAAGACATCTGCTGAAAACAACTATTTACAAAAAAAGTATTGAAGTTCAGTTAATTTGTCCTACTTTTATAAAAAAAAAATTTAAGTGCACAATTTTGCATCATGGCATCTCTAAAACTCAAATATTTAAGTGCTTTACATTATATGCTTTATTGAGCACTGAGGAGGAAGAGGAGGCAATAATTTTTCATGAAAAACATATAAGTTAAGAAAGATTGAAAATAAAATCATTACAAAAGGACTTCCAAATTTCTGACAAGCTATGGCAGCTTTACAAAATTAAGTAATTGTAAAGGTTTCTCTGCTAAGCATGGTGGGTCATGCCTATTATCCCAGCACTTGGGATCGCTTGGGCCCAGGAGTATGAGACCAGCCTGGGAAACATAGTGAGCCCCTGCCTCTGCAAAAATAAATAAATAAATAAATAAATAAATAAAAAGTTAAAATAAGATAAATATATTTTTTAAAAAATAAAATAAAAATAAAGTTTCCTACCACCTGATATTACTGTGTTTACTACATGATATTTTTTGGCTGTGTCCTTACCCAAATCTTGCCTTGAATTTCAGCTCTCATAATTCCCACCTGTTGTAAGAGAGTCCTGGCGAGAGGTAATTGAATCATGGAGGTGATTTCCCCCATACTGTTCTCATGGTGGTGAATAAGTTTCGAGAGATCTTATGGTTTTATAGTGAATTTCCTTTTTTGCTTGGCTCTCATTCTCTCTTGCCTGTCACCATGTAAGACATGACTTTGCTTCTTTTTCCCCTTCCACCATGATTGTGAGACCTCCCCAGCTATGTGAGTCCATTAAACCTCTTTCCTTTATAAATTATCCAGTCTTGGGTATGTCTTTATTAGCATTGTGAGAACAGATTAATACACCAGAACTCTGTAAAATAATACTGATGTCATGGAATAGCCAAATCCATATTTGCTGTTTAATCTTTGGCTGCAAGGTCGTAGCTTATTAATCAACAGATAGAAGTGATCTTAGAAGACAGAAAACAGGCCTCATTGAAAAGACCAAGGTGACAGAACAAAACATGTTTATTGGCCTTATGTATACACATTCTTTCTGATGTTGGTTTTTTTCAGCTTGCAATCATTGTTTCTCATTACTGTCTTGATTCAAAGTTGAATGTCTTGTATTGATAACTGTGAAAAACCTCCTTGTAATCAATTCAGTGAAGAAAAAGGAGAAAATGGAGGAGTGCTCCTCCTGTAGATGTAGACTGAGGAACTCAGTGTTTTGCTCAAATATTACTTGAAGAAATGAGTTCCAATTTATAGATAACAAAATCAGCCACACTTTACATGAGAAATATGTACAAAGACAGTTGACTGAGAGACTACCAAATTCTGAGAGCCTAAATTTGATATATTTCTTTGAAACGGAGAAATGATAATAAAATCAATTTATATTGAATAAAATAGATAAGAGTGATAGCAAACTGGAGGTATTAATTGGGGATCTCTTATTGTGCAATTTCCTTCTTTAAGAGTTAGGAAATTTACTAGATTCAATCATTTTTGAAATCCACGTTCTGTCTGTTTTGTAATAAAATAATGCACACTGTGTTGTCTGGCTAAAAGTGGTAGTGCTGGAATTGAGATGACTTATCTCAATATTTTTGCCAGGTTCTCCCTGTGGCTAACATAGCATGTATGTATGCAGATGTATAGAGAGGAAACAAATGGAAAACTTCAGAAAAAGAGCTTAAAACTCGTTTTCTATTTTCTTTCTTTTTACCTCTTACCAATGATCTTATCTCCACCCTCTCTCATAAGCATCCTTGACTAATGACTAGACCCCTCCACATTTTAGTTTCAATCACTAATTCTCTGACCACCACCTCCTGTCTTTCCAGCTTACTGCCTTTTATAACTCAACTCACAATGGTTTCTAAAATTCTAACTGTTCTGATTCATTGCTACCTTTTAGACACCATCCCTTTCTTCTGGGTTCTCCCCTCTGATCACTCTGTTTCAACTCTGAAAGATATTGTGAGTTCCACAAACACCCCCACGCTCCCTCTATGAGATATTTGTACTTAAAATTTTTCTTCCTGAATTACTCTTATTCCAGATATCCTCATGGCTCAAAAATTAGTGATCTGTTACCCCAAATTAGCAGCTTAATACAACTCATATTTGTTATCTCATTCAGTTTCTGAAGGTCAAGAATCTGGAAGTAGCATAAACCCTAGGAAACATGGATCAGTCTCAGGGTCTCTTGTGAGGTTGCCAGGAAAATACTGGCCAGAGTTGCAGCATCAATAGGTGTGCCTCAAGCTGAGGGGTCTGTGGCCAGATGTAGGCAGGAGGCTTCAGGACCACCCCAATGACTTACTGCATTCTGTGATCCACTGAGTCCAGCCTGTGCTCGAGAGAGAGAAATTAAGCTCTACTTCTTTAAGAAAGGAGTATCAAGAAATTTGTTGACTTTTTAAAACTAAGTCATTGATTCACTTATGTATTTAGAGACAGGGCCTTGCTCTGTCACCCAGGCTAGAGTGCAGTGGCCCAATCATACATAGCTCACTGTAGTCTTGAACTCCTTGGCTCAAGTGATCCACCTCAGCCACCGGATTAGCTGGGACTACAGAAGTGAGTCGCCATGCCAGGCCTCCTAAAACTTTGGGATTACATGCATGAGTCATCTTTTCCTGCCCTGCTGGCATACTTTAAAAGCCATCTGAACTCATCTCTCATGAACTCTGGATCTCCATGCTAATGTCACCTTATCAGTGAAATTTTTCTTGTTTGCCTTATATAAAATAAGAAACCTTCTCCCTAAGCATTCACTGGCTCCATTCACTTCAATAATATCTATCACTTCTAAAGTATTATATGCTTCTTTCTTTCTCCATTATATATCTCCCCACCGAGCCCCTAGAATACAAGCTGTAACAGGAAAGGAAATGTATGTATGTGGTCCACTGCTATATCCTCAGCACTTGGAACAGTGCCTGGCATATAACAGGCAAAATCAATAAATAGCTGCTGAATGATTAAATGAATGAATAAATAATAAAAGAATAAATGCTCATTTTAGTTACCCTGAAGGCATTGTAGGCATTGAAAGATCCTGACTGGCTTACGGTTGACATTTCTCTTTGTGCTCATTCTCTGGTGCAGGAAACCCCTATGAGGACATGAAATTTGCCTTTGTGTTATACAGGAGTATATACACTTATCAGGTCAAGTCATTCCTTTGAACCACAAATAAAGACTTTCAAGTCCTTCATGCAAATAAGCCTCAAAGTGGGGTGAACAGCTCCTGCCCAAGGATCCAGGGTCCCTTGATGACTTGACTTTTGGACTTTCCATCAGCATGCTTGACTAGACAATTGAAATCTGCTGGCTTTTTTTCTTTTCATTTCTTCTTTTGTTTCAAATTGCTCCCTTAAATGAACCAATTTCTTGCCTGTTTATGCCTCATCAAACCCCTGACCTCATCTACCCCACAGACTCAGTATCTCACCCGAGTCACTTGCCATAGCGGTCTAACTCTTATGATCACTAGCTCCCTGTGTGACACATCTGAGAGACTTCTGAGCCTGACTTCTCCTAGTCAGCCCTTCTTTGCTCTTTCCATGTCATGGCATGACACACACATTCAGTACACAATAAGCATCCTGCATGTAAAGCACTTACAGGTTAATTATATCAATGTGAAATGATTATTTAAAAAAAACTGGGGGGTTAGCAAGATGGAATGGCAAGTATTAAAAACACATGATCTCTCAGATCTCTCTCTAACTAGTAAGTTGATTAAATACGCTTAGGTTAAGTTCTCCTTGTGATTAGGGATTTGCACTGTCACGGGTGTTCAAAACCATTGGGATGCTAATTGGCCAAAAAGTCTCTCCACTATATCTGAATATGTACAGGGGACAGAGATTGGAAGAATAGGAGCTGTAGGAACTCAGAATTGAAAGTGACAGGGGTTTCATTATGCTGAATGAGCAGGTTTGACATTTGCTTAACATCCATGTGCTCATCAGGTCCAATTTTAATTTGAGTATCCATATATTAAAAGGGAAAATTACACAAACTTCTGAGAATTCAAAGTTACTAATTGAAATTTTTCTTTGCTTTTCTTTTTCTTCCTTATTACATTTGAGGAACTAACAATGAAAAAGAAAGGATTCATTGCACTTTGCAAAGAGGTTATCAGCGCAAAGGGTGAAAGAGTCTCCAAATTTAAGAAGTCAATTTTTTAAGCACACACACACACACACACACACACACACACACACACACACACACACCACTATTTTCTCCTGATTTTTTTATTCACTTTTTCTTGTGATATATGCAACAATATAAATAATAGCTACATCTCTAAATATGAGTTCTTCAGTTAATGTCCCCGAGCTTTGATTATACAGAAGCCTCATTTAGTCACCCTCTTTTCCTTTTTTTTCCACTCCTCCCAGGGAGTTAGACATATGGTAAGTTGGAATGAATGTAGTACAAATTAAGGCAGAAGCAGAGCATACGTGAGCTATGGTGGGATGGCAAGGTCTTCATGACACAAATTTCCCCTCTAGTTATCTGTGAACTCCAAAACAGCTAACATAGGTCTTGAATACATCAAAATATTAATGTGCAGTATACAACATATAGAACTGACTTGCTTAGAGGGAACTGATCCTAGCAACCAACATCTCAAATAAAGTGTTAGGAAGGCTATTTCCAGAGCTCCATGGCTAAAATAGTAAAATAAAGCAGCCAAGAAAAAGATATTCTAACTGTTGGCTAATCTTGAATTTTCCCTGGTGAATGCAAATAGCAAAAAGAAGTAAGGGTAGTAAATACCATGAAGATCCATTTTGGGTGTAACTTTATCCATGAAACCCACAATGGTATCACTACATTTAATTTCTTTCTTACATTGACATTTCAGAATATTAAACATTTTATTATTATCTGTACCATATAATGCAGCAGAACCTTATTATGTCTCTCTCTTTTATGTGAAGGCTTTAGAAGTATTGTTTCTCTTCATTATCCTAAATATGTTTTCCTTCAGTTTTTCCTACTCTTCTTCATATGACTTGGTTTTAGTCCTCATGTATGACCTCTGAATGAATGCCAGTTGAACATGTCTGAATTAGTTTCCTATTGCTACTCTAAAAATTACCACAAGCTTAGCGGTGTAAAACAACAGCAATTTACTGTCTTAAATTTCTATAGTACAGAAATCTGAAATGGGTTGCACTGGGCTAAAATCAAGATGCAGCAGGCATAAGTTCTTTTTGGAGGCTCTAAGGGAGAAGATATTTCCTTGCCCTTGCCAAGTTCTAGAGGCTGCCACATTCATTGACTCAGGGCATTCTTCTTCTATTTTCAAAGCCAGCAATAGGGGTCTAAATTTTTCAAGAAAGAAAAAGAAAGTTATCAGTTGGTCTGAAATCTACCCTTCCTATCCTGGACCTTCCTGGGGAAAGAGGAAACAAGAGACAGAGAAATAACCTGGTCGAATTTTATAAACATAGTAATTTGACTTGTTTATAGTATCTATTTAAGAAATATCTTTATCCATGGCATGTCTTTAACAGGATATACCTGGTCTACTAGGATTGGTTATAGTAAATAAGCCTGGAATTTATGAATTTATGGGGCATGACACTCTAGGAAATATCAACTCTATAAATTTCTGAGAGCAAAGGGGAAAGCTTGCATGTCTGAAACAGCTACCTTTGTGTAAATGATGCTCCACACACATCACTAGGGCCCTCATGTGTTTATCTGGAACAGGAATCTCTTGGATCTTGACAAAAATAAGGTGCATCCAAAAGTGGCATGGGAAGACCAGGAAGCCGCCGTGAAAGTCACAGACATGTCTTTGCTTTGCCTGTATCTCTTGATTACTTGTATCCTGGGAATTAGTAAAGTTTGACATTGGGTCCAAATCTATGATTCTTCTCTGTCAGACAATAGGACCATTGTGTTACCTCAAATATTTGGGCCAAAAGAAGAATGTCTAAAAATGGAATTTTCAATATTATAATTCCTTCTCAGGACAAGGGAAACTGTGTTCTCTAATTGACTCATTTTTTCCTCCATGTACTTAAAACTTGGTTCTCATCAATAAGGCTAATAAATGTTTGTGGGAATTTTGAATATTACTAGCTCTTCCACCATGAGAAGTAAGTAAAAGGGAAAAAAAAGGTAAAGGAAACAATTAGAATAATAAAAGGAAAAGAATAAAAAGAGGAAAAAAAGAATAAAAGAGTTGCCAATGCTGGGAAACTGTAGGGCTTTCTCAGGGATTGTCACATGCTCTGCTGCTCTCTGGCTCATATGTAGCACACAGCTGAGTTAGAGCATCGATGCCCGATAACAACTTGTCTAGTTTCTCCGAGGTCTTCAAGCTGGAGACAATTTAACTTAAGGAAAACAGGTTACTTAAGGAGAACACATGAAGCTATTTCAAATGTAAGAGAATTAACTGCCTTGAACTAATGTGAATCATGGCAATTAGCAGAGATGAGGATAAATAAATAATGTACTTAGTACTGGTCATCAAATTTGTAGAAGGTTAAAATTTATAGAGGGTTAAGCCTGTAATGATGGACCTAAGAAAAATGAACAGAAAGATTCGATTCCATATCAGATCAAGACAGGATGAATTATTTTGGAGACAAATCAGAGGCAAAATATACAAATGGCTTTCATTTGAAAGAAAACTTGTCCTGTGAATACAATTATAACATAATGGCAAAAAATGCAGAACCATAAATTCTCTTTCCAGATGGGCGAAAACATTTAGACAAATATATGTATACACACACACACACACACACACACACGCACACACACACACACATTTTAACTTACAAGATTTGGATGGGATATCTCAGAGGGTTGAGTTCTTTGGCATTTGATGACTATTAGGAGAAATGTTGTAGATTAGGTAACAGAAGAGTGTTTGAAAATAGCACACATTGTTTACTTCTAATTAGAATACCTATTATTTCATTGCACAATAATGGATATTCTGTTTTCTGATGATTTCCGTTTAACTTAGCATAACATCTGACCCTCTTACCATAGTCAACATGGCCCTCTAAGACCTGGCTCTTCACTAGTTTTTAACTTCATTATCTGCCACACATTCTCACTCTCTTTGCTCTGGTCACATAGGAATTGTTGTAGTTTCTTGAATGTGTCTGCTTTTTCACTTTCTGTTCTATGTTTCTATGGTTTCCCTTCAGCTATCTGTATTCGTATAGTCACTTCCTCCTTTCAGTGATGTCCCTGCTCAAATGTCCCCTCACCAGAGAAACTGCTATGATCATGGTGTCTAAAATAGTGCTACCTCATTCTCTACTTTCCTATTCTTCTTTATGCATTTTTATGAAAGCTAAAGTTGCTAATTGATATTTTTCTTTTTTTCTTTTCTTGTATTTGAGAAACTAACAATAAAAAAGAATCATTTTACTTTTGCAAAGAGACTGTCAACACTAAGGGTGAAAGGGTCTCCAAATGTAAGAAGTGAATTTCTTAGAAACAAAACTAATCAATCATTCCCTGATTCTTTGCCCACTTGCATTGTGCTATATGCAATAATATAACTAGTAATTTATATTATATTTATTTACTTATTGTCTATCTCACACACAAAGAATGTAAGCTGCATAAGAGCAGTGACGATGATTTCATTACAACTAAATCACCAGAGCTTCAAATAACCTGATACATACTACCAGATCAATAAACCTACCCAACTGTGTTTGGTACTTTCAAAAAGGCATCTAAGAATAATTTGGTAATTTTAATAATTTTTGATATTAAAGAGTAAATACATGTATGTGTTTGTGTGTAAGTTTATGTGTGTGTGTGTATGTGTCTTGCATATTTACATGTTTAAACCTCCAGCATCCTCTTCACATTTGGCACATTTGACCACTAAGAGACAAACATATAGGACATGACTAGGGACAGAGGGAACTGAACACAATAGCACAGACATCATTGTTTCCCTTCCGAAACTCACATCTAGGATATCTCAGACTAGACAGGAACTAGATGCGTTTGAAAGACCCATTATCTATCACATTGAAAATCTCTGCTAACAGGACAGCCATGTTTTATCTAGTAGGTCTTTTCACTACTTAGAAAAGAATGAGATGACCTGCTCTACAAGTTTCTGTTTTACATACAGGAAAATATAGGTTAGATGGATTGCCTCAGCTTCAAATAGCAAGGTAAACCAGAGCTTGGTCACCACACTCCATTTCCCTTTTTTTCTTGCTTTTTTCTTTTTTTGTCAATTTTTCATTTGCATGTCTGAACTCAAAATTTCAGGAAATTGAATATAGTTTAGAACATTTTCATATGAATGTTCCTTCCATTCCTTGTATTCTCAAACTGGATGCTTCATACTCTGCAAGACTTGGAAATCACAAGCTTCCGAACAAGCTGTTACCACTCTGATAGCAGCTGGTGACTCAGTGTGCCAGTCCCCTCTGAGGAGAAGTGCTTGTCAAGACAGTTCAGAGAACACAAAGGTTGTAGGAGCTCACTCCAGAAATAGAAGAAGAGTTCCCAGGACTCTATCAAAGGACAACTCACTTTCAAGAAATACAACTGAAAATCAAGACAGTGGAATCACAAATAAAGTACAGCATATTAGAGCTGAAAGTGGCTTAGAGTCTATGTGGTCTAATCTTTTCATTTCACAGATGAAGAATGGATGCCCCAGAGTAAAAATAATTTTCCCAAATTAAGAGACAGGTTTGGCTGTTAAATAAATTCCTCAGTACTTATTTACCCTCTTTGATCACAATTAAAAGTCACTACAAATATGCAATGAAGAAACAAAATTCTTTGTTTACAGATGACATGATTGTCTATGTAGAAAATCTGAAAGAACACACAAGAAACTCCTACAACTAATAGGCAGTTAGAGAAAGAGTACAGAATACAAGGTTAATATACAAAAGTCAGTTGCATTTCCCTATACCAGTAATAAACAAATGAAATTTGAAATTAAAACATGGTATTATTTATATAAGAACAACCCATAATGAAATACTTAGGTGCTGTCTTATTCCATTTTTTGTTGATTAAACAGAATACCTGAAACTGGGAAATTTATAAAATGAAATTTAATTTTCACAGTTCTGGAGACTGGGAAATCCATTGTCAAGGGGGCACATCTGGTGAGGGCCTTCCTGCTGGTGGAGACTCTCTGCAAAGTTGAGGGGAATGAGTGTGGTAGCTGAGGTCTCTCTTCCTTTTATACAGCCACCATTCTTTCTCCCATGACAACCTATGATTCCATTAACTCATTAATCCATTTATGAGGGCAGAGCCCTCATCACTTAATTACCTCTTAAAGTCCTCACCTTTCGATACTACAACATTGGAGATTAAGTTTCAACATGAATTTCATAAGAGACAAACATTCAAACCTTAAACCCTATAAATCTAACAAAGCATGCGCAAGATCTATATGAGTGAAACTATGAAACTGTGGTGAAACAAACCAAAGAACTAAATAGAGACATTTCATGTTCATTATAGGAAGACTCAATATTGCTAAGATGTCAGTTCTTCCCAATTTGTTCTAGAGAATCAACATTGTCCCAATTAAAGTACCAGCAAATTATTTTGTAGTTGTTTACAAACTGATTCCAAAGTTAGCATAGAGAGGCAAAAGATCCACAATAGCCAACACAATACTGAAGAAGAAGAACACAGTTAGAGAACTGACACTATTCAACTTTAAAAATTATTATAAAAACGTAGTAATCAAGACAGCATGCTATTGGCAAAAGAATAGACAAAAAGATTAATAGCACAGAATAGAGATTCCAAAATAAACCCACATAAATAGAGTCAAGTAATCTTTGAGAAAGGAACAAAAGCAATGCAATGGAGAAAGACAGTCACTTCAGCAAATGGTGCTGGAACAACTAGACATCTACATGCAAAATATAAAAATAGAATCTAGACACAGATCTTACACTCTTCACAAATAACTCAAATGGCATCATAGGTCTAAATGTAAAATGCAAACTATAAACTCCTGGAAAATAACAAAAAAGAACACCTAACTGACTTGGGTATAATGATAATTTTTTAGATACAACACCAAAGGCATAACTCATTTTTTTTAATGGATTGGAAAACTAGAAAGCCTTCCGTTCTGTGAATGATACTGTTTAAAGAGTGAGAAGACATGCCAAAGACTAGAAGAAAAAATTCACGAAAGTTACAGCTGATAAAAGACAACAGTCCAAAATATACAAAAAATTCAGCAAGAAGAAAACAATCTCAATTTAAAAATGTGCAAAAGTTATTCACGATGGGAGAGGCATGGAATCATCCAGACAGTGGAATATTATTCGGTGCCAAAAATAAATGAGTTATAAAGCCATGAAAAGACATGGAGGTATCTTAAATGCATATTACTGTGTGAAGAAGTCAATTCCAAAAGGCTACATGCTGTATGATTCCAACTATATGACATTGTAGAAAAGGGAAATCCATGGAAACAGTAAAAGGATTAGTGGTTACCAGGGGTTAGAGGGGAGTAAGCCGTCTTAGTTTAGGCTGCTATAACACCATAGGCTTAAATAAGAAACATTTTTTTTCTTACAGTTCTGGAAGTTAATAAATCCAAGATAAAGGCTAGGGAAGATCTGGTATCTGGTGAAGGTACTCTTCCATATTCTCCTTGTGTCCTCACATGGCAGAAAGAAGAGAGAGAGAGAGAGAGAGAGAGAGAGAGCACATTTGCTGGTCTTATAACAGCATTAATCCCATTCATAATGATACCACAGTCATGACCTAAATATGGCCTAAAGCAGGGAATAAATAACTTGATTTTTAAAATTACAATAGGTTTAAAATATGTCTGAATAGTGAGTATCTGGTAGATTATTTTCATATTTTTAGTTATTTAGTTATTTTGCCTAATCCTCCTTTTTTTTCCCAAATAATAATCTTTTTCTTTTTCTTTTCTTTTTTTTTTTTTTTTTGTTATACAGAATCTCACTCTGTCACCCAAGATGGAGTACAGTGACACGATCATAACTCACTGTAACCTCAAACTCCTGAGCTCAAGCGATAGTCTCACCTCAGTCTCCCAAATAGCTAGGACTACAGGCACGCACCCTTCACTGAGCTAATTTTTTATTTTTTATTTTTTTGTAGAGATGGAGTCTCTCTGTGTTGCCCAGGTTAGTCTTGAACTCCTGGCCTCAAGCATCCTCTTGCCTTGGCCTCCCAAAGTGCTGGGATTATAGGAATGAGCCACTGCACCTGGTCCCAAATGATTGATTTTCTAATGAAGTCAGTTGGTATAATTAAAACAATTTGCTGCTAATTTTAGTGGAAAGTGGTTAAACTCTCAGCTATTTCTAAAAACAGTTAAAATAATTATGTTGCTAATACTATTATGTGTATATGTAACAACCTTCAGTGTATCTATTGATCACATTTTAATTCATATTGCAGAAATTTTGTATACTTAGTGAATTGAATTTAGAGAATACATAAATACAGAAAGAATAAACAATTAAGTATAGTTCAGGAGAGTCATAAATGGTAGTGGCCAAGAAGTTCATTGCTTTGGATTTAAAACATCTGAGCGATTTGCTGGCTATGTGAGTATCAGTAGTGTTTTTCCTCAGCTTAATTTTCATGTCCCTGAGACTAAAACGGAGTAAACAATGGTATCTACTTCAAAGGGTTGCACTGAAGTTTAAAGAAAATAAAGCACAGCTTCCAGAATATAGTATGCCCTTAACAAATGGTAGTTGAAAAAGGAGGAAACAAGGAAGAGGGGAAATTAAAAAATAACATTTTTTGAAAAAAAAAAAGAAAGAATGAAACTACAGTAGTCATCCTGTAGCAATCTCTTTCCAGCCCAATCTATTCTCTCTCATACCTCTCTGGTTTTCTTTGTAAAACACAAATAGGTTCAACTGCTCCCCTGTTTTAAAAGTGGGGAGAACAAAACAAACGACAAAAACACTCTCACTTCCGTCTATTAAGAAACTGCCATTTGTTAGTTATGATGGTTTATTTTATTTATTTATTTTTATTTTATTTTACTTATTTATTTATTTTTTGAGACGGAATTTTACTCTTGTCACCCAGGCTGGAATGCAGTGGCTCAATCTCAGCTCATTGCAACCTCCGCCTCCCAGGTTCAAGTGATTCTCCTGCCTCAGCCTCATGTGTAGCTGGGATTACTGACATCTGTCATCACCGCATCCAGCTAATTTTTGTATTTTTAGTAGAGACGGGGTTTCACCATAATGGCCAGGCTAGTTTCAAACTCCTGACCCCAGGTGATCCACCGGCCTTGGCCTTCCAAAGTGCTGGGATTACAGACCAATTTTAGATGTCCACTTCAGTGATTAAGGAGTATCTAGAAAACTGGTATAGCATTAGTTTTGGGTGTGCATGTTTCTAGAGGAGATTGGCGTGTGAATCTGAGTGGATGAACTAAGGAAGATCTGCTCTCAATGTGGGCAGGCCCCATCCAATCAGCTGTGGGCCACAGACAGAACAAACCCAGACAAAAGGCAAATTGGTGTCTCTCTGTCCTGGGTCCCTTACTCCTCCCTCTTGTGCTTAGACATCGGAATTCCAAATTTCCAGCCTTGGGATTCCAGGACTTACATCAGTAGCACCCCTATGTTCTAAGGCATTTGGCCTGGTACTGTGAATTACACCATCAGCATTTCTGGTTCTAAGGCTTTTGGACCTGAACTGAGCCATGCTACCAGTATTTCAGAATGTTCAGCTTACAGATAGCCTATTATGGGACTTCTCAGCCTCCAGAATTACATGAGTCAGTTCCCCTAATAAATTTCCTTTTATCATCTATCCATATCTCTTTCTCCATCCATCCATCCATTCATGCATGCATCCATCCATTCATCCATATATTGCTATCTATCCATCCATGCATCCATATATTCATCCATCCATCTATCATCTATTGTTATCCATTCATGCATCCATCCATCCATCCATGCATCCATCCATCCATCCATTCATTCATCTATTTTTCTATCACTATCTATCCATGCATCCATCTATCCATCTATCTCTCGTCTACCTACCTACCTACTTACCTACCTGCCTGCCTGCCTGCTTGCCTGCTTATCTAACTCTGTGGAGAACTCTGACTCATAAACTAGCTTTTTATACATGTTATTCTCTGTCTGCAATGTCTATTGCCTTATCTTCAAGAGCATTCCATGAATACTGTAAGAGTTAATTTAAATAATCTGATTTTTCTCTAATCATCCTCTGCCTTCCCTAGTCTCCCAAAGTACTTTGTGCATCTGTCACTATTTACTGTAATGTTTTACCTGCAGATTTGGATAGGAAAAGATCTAACTTTTTTTATTTCACATCTATGGTTGTTATAAATAAAAGAGCAAGCAGGCCCCTCATTCTAATTCTTTTTTTAAATTTCACTTTTATGGTTGTTATAAATGAAAGGGCAAGCAGTCTCCTCCCTCTAACTCACCTGTATTTTCATTTAACTTACTGACCAACACATACTATTTTAAAGTATCGAATATAGTATTTCCTATTTAATAACCAAACATACAGAACAGTTCCAAGCACATATAACCGTATGATACCTTTTTCTCTATGAATGATAAATATATTTTGTATAATTAATATGTGACATAAAATTGCAATTTTTTTTTTTTTTTTTTGAAACGGAGTCTCACTCTTGTCACCAGGCTGAGAGTACAGGGCACAATCTGAGCTCACTGCAGCCTCTGCCTCCTGAGTTCAAGCAATTCTTCTCTTTCAGCCTCCCTAGTAGCTGGGACTACAGGTGCATGCCACCAGCCTCAGTTAATTTTTGTGTTTTTAGTTAAGATGGAGTTTCACCATGTTGGCCAGGATGGTCTCAGTCTCTTGACCTCATGATCCCCTTGCTTTGGCCTCCCAAAGTTCTGGGATTACAGGCATGACCCACTGTGCCTGACCAATTGCAACATTTTTACTTTCCTATATCATTCTCTCCTAATCAAGTTTCCTTATCAGTTGGTTCTTATCTCATGGGGCTGTTGCAGAGATGAGGGGAAAAACTTATTCTATAGGTTCAGGTGTCTCACAATAGGCAGATTATTTTCTCTGCGTCTTCCTTCATTGGCTCAGGTGTGGAGAGCTTCTCTCAATTACACGCGACAGCCTTGATATGTTCTCATTGGTATACCACCCTGATACATCCAAGGTGGTACATCCAAGGCCTGAGATATCCAAGACCATGCCTTCCTTTGGGGGCACATTTGCACTGGCAGTGAATTAAACTTTTATTGAATGAGGTCCAAGGCAATTCTTCCAAAAAAGTCCCAGATAGTGAAAGAATTGATTTATTCTTCTACAGTTTAAGCAAATGTAAAAAAAAAAGTTAAATCAGTTATTTTTTTTCAGATTTTGGATCAGTGAGACTTCATTAAAACACTTTGAGGTTATTGAACAAGTAAGTTTTGTTTCTAGAAAAGTTAGTTTCGTTTGGTTGAAGGGACATCTCTATACAGACCAGATTAAGACAAAAGTAACTTTTAAGAAGGAAAATGAGGGAATGGAGTTTGGAAAACATGAATCCCATAGCAAAATATGTCACCACTAAGAGTCATCCCTTTCACAGAGGCCTTTCCTAGAAAAACCTTGTCAGACTAGGAGTCCGATCTTTGGCTCCCACAGTGCCCTGTGCCTGCTTCCTCTCTGGAGCTTACTATTTTGGATTGAAATTAATTTTTACATGTCTGTAGCTTCTATTACAAAGGGCTTATTGAAAAGAGAACCATGTACATAACAAATACTTGTTTAGCAGTTGCTGAACTGAATAAAACAGCACCTATGGGGTTAGTATGCTGGCTTCTATTCCAGAAGTGTTTTGATCTATGTTGAGCACTCCCCTACATTGTTAGTTCAGGATGATTAAAAATATAAATACATAAGGATAAACAGTGTATTGAAAGGGTATGTAAAGAACACTACTCTATAGGCTCAAAGATCTTTATGTCTAATGGTTCAATGCAGATATAACCATTGGAAGAGGGAGAGCTATTAGAAGTCCCTCAAGTCACACTACTTGATCAGTTCCAAACTCTACCTCTTATAATATTGGACAAGACGTCAGAAACATTGTGACAGAATGATACATTTCGTGGTCAATGTAATGAGATCAGTCTGCTGGAATTCTATCTCTGCAATACATTGAAGCTTAAAATCTTAGGGAAGTGTGTAACCCTCCAATCCAAGTCAGTTTTCCATACATTTGTAAATGAATATGGCATTGCAATATCACATAAGGGTAATTGTAATCGTGTGAGGACGGAATGGGATAAGTATATAAATCATATGGCAGAGTTAACGACTGCACTTGTCTAAAAGCAATACATTGATTCTCATTTAGAAATTATTATTTAAACCTTTTTCTAAATGTACAAGCAGTTTAGAGGTAAATAATTTATTCAGTCTATAGAAAAAACTCAGCATTGCCAGAACCATCTACCTTCACTTAGTCTGCTATCCTTAAATTTAACTTGTTGCTACATTAAAAAAAAAAAAAAGTGAGATTGCTAATCCACTTCCAGAATCCTATTCACACTTCCTAGAGAAAGAGAGAGGGAGGGAGGAAAGAGGGAAGGAGAGAGAGAGGGAGGGAGGGTGGGAGGGAGGGAGGGAAGGAAGGAAGGAAGGAAGGAAGGAAGGAAGGAAGGAAGGAAGGAAGGAGGGAAGACAAAGAGACAGGTAGAGACTGAGAGGGAATGCAAAAGGAGTTCATGCCAACCTAGTTAGTCTCTTGTAAAGAGCTTCAGCAGCAGTACCTCTCAGTGGCTTCCATGTACATCTCACAGGTCATGATCTTGTCACTTGAACACCTCTTATTTCAAGGGAGACTAGCTTTTTGTTTGTGTGCATGTTGATTTTTTCTTGTTGGTAAGGTGACACGTTGCCATCATAAATAAGATCACAGGCCGGGCGCGGTGGCTCACGCCTGTAATCCCAGCACTTTGGGAGGCTGAGGCGGGTGGATCACGAGATCAAGAGATCGAGACCATCCTGGTCAACATGGTGAAACCCCGTCTCTACTAAAAAAATACAAAAATTCAGCCGGGCATGGTGGCGTGTGCCTGTAGTCCCAGCTACTCAGGAGGCTGAGGCAGGAGAATTGCCTGAACCCAGGAGGCGGAGGTTGCGGTGAGCCGAGATCGTGCCATTGCACTCCAGCCTGGGTAACAAGAGCGAAACTGCGTCTCAAGAAAAAAATAAATAAATAAAAAAAATAAATAAGATCACAATTCTGTCAGTAAGGAGCGGGAGGAAAACAGGTATCAGTAGAACCACTAGCATTAGTTGTTTCCACCACAGGAACAAGGTATCCCAAATTCTCACAACAAAAAGTCTGGTTTTTATTTTAGAGTATAAAAAAGAAAATGCAAAGGAGGGGGAGGTTTCTCCTCTTTATTTTTAAGAAAAATATTCCAGGCAATTATGTGTATTTGTGTATCTCTCTAATTTCAGCTACAATATTCAGTTGAGTGGCAGGACAATCTATGTTTCTCTTGATTCCCTTCCCTAATAAAACATCTGGCTACATACTAGAATTTTCATTAAAGGATCACAGGGAGCTTCAACATAATTCATTTCTAAATCTTTTTCTGGCAAGTCCTTGTATAAAACAATCTTCCCTTTAATATGAATTTGATAATCTTTTCCTGGCGTGAGAATTACTTTCAACTGTTATAATGAAGATTTGTTTTTGAATAAAGGGACTTTTTGCCAACAAGATGAGAGAGAAAATGGGAGAGGATGGATGTTATATTGTTGTAGGATGATATATTATTATTTTCAAAGCTCTGAGGAGAGAGACTCAACCTTGTCAGCCTTGATTTATGTTTGTTCGTTCTGTGATTCAATAGGAAAGGCAGGTGAGCTTTGCTAAAATGTTTTGTTATATATTTTTCTACTGAGTGCAGTGAAAAGCATCTCTCACACCTTGTCTCACTTTCCCTCATTAGTACAATGAAGAGTTGAGCTTTCATTGAGTGGAGGTTACATACCATTATGACCACAAAGCCATTCACACACCTGTGTGTTTGTTCCTGAACTCAAGATCAGGTCCTTGAGATCAGATTACTAATGGAGATATTTAAGATATATACCTGGAAAATTTTAAAACTCATTTATAGAGAGCCTGGTGAGGTGGCTCACTCTAGTAATCCCAGCACTTTGGGAGGCTGGATCACTTGAGGTCAGCACTTGGAGACCAGCTTGGCCAACATGGACAAACCCCATCTTTACTAAAAATACAAAATTTTGCTGGTTGTGGTGGTGTGTGCCTATAATCCCAGCTACTAGGGAGGAGGCTGAGGCAGGAGAATTGCTTGAACCCAGGAGCCGGAGGTTACAGTGAGCCGAGATCATACGACTGCACTCCAGCCTGGGCGGCAGAGCAAGACTTCACCTCAAAAACAAACATAAAAACAAGGGAAAATACAAAAACTCATTTATAGCGCAGTTAAATTTTGAGGAAAATATCAAAATATTTTACTACATGTAAAGGGTTTTCTAAAAATACATAAATCATAAACTCTCCTATTTAAAAGCAAACACAGAGACATATCCATATCCTAAATGAGAATACAAAAGTAACAGCTGAAGTATACCTGGATTACTTCAGTGTAAAGTTGTTTCTTTTTTATCTGCTTCATGATTGATGGTTATATAATTCATTATGTCATTAGATTTATTAATTTCATCTAGATGATGCTTAGGTTTCCTGTCTAATTATGAATACCCTACTTCCCTGAACATTGTCAGGCACGTGACCCATGTTTATGGAACTAACTTTTATATAATGAATAACTTACATATCTAGCTCCATTTTATCTTATTGCTAAACTGCTGTTCCAGCACTATTTTCAAACAATTTTATTCTGTTTCCCTGTATTTTGAAGTATCACTGTTACTGTATATTCTCTTCATACTGCATTGGAGGCTATTTATGGACTTCTGATAATTAAATTTCATTTACCTTCTGCTTCATATTTTTATGTTATGTTTATATTAAAGGTATGACACTTTTTTTTTTTTTTTTTTTTTGAGATGGAGTCTAGCTCTGTCACCCAGCTGGAGTGCAGTGGTACAACCTTGGCTCACTGCAACCTCTGCCTCTTGGGCTCAAGCAATTCGCCTGCCTCAGCCTCCCAAATAGCTGCGATTACAGGCATCCGCCACCATACTGGACTAATTTTTTTTGTATTTTTAGCGGAGACATTGTTTCACCATGTTGGCCAAGGTGATTTCAAACTCCTGACCTCAAATGATCTGCCCGCCTTGGCCTCCCAAAGTTCTGGGATTACAGGCATGAGCCACTGCGCCCGGTCACACATTTTTATTATATTCATTTCTAAGTAGTTTTAAAATATATACTATTTCAAACATTTCCAGGAATTCAGGAGTAAAGCTGCCTATGCCTGAAGTTTTCCATGTGGGAGATAGCAATGTTTTTCACAGAGTTCAGATATTTTAGATGTTCTTTGTTATTTTGTAGCATTTGTTAAGTTTTCATTTTGCAGGGACTCTTCCAATGTATCTAACTTTTCAAATTTATCCTGGGATTCATAATATTATTTACATTTGTGCCATAATATGGATGTCATTTAAGCACATTCTGTATTTTCTATATATATTTTCTTTTTGCTTCAGTCTGGTTATTTTATATTGGCCTACGTTTCATTATACTCTTTTCTTCCAATATGTGTTTTAAAAATTTCAGCTATTGCCAGTCAGTTTTCCAGTTCTTGGCTGGGCGTGGTGGCTCATGCCTATGATCTCAGCACTTTGAGAAGTCAAGGTAGGTGGATCTTTTGAGCTCAGGAGTTTGAAACCAGCCTGGGCAACATGGTAAAACCCAGTATCTACCCAGAATACAAAAATCATCCAGGTGTGGTGGTGCATGCCTGTGGTCCCAGCTACTCAGGAGGCTGAGGTGGGAGAACTGATTGAGGTTGAGGTTCCAGTGAGCCATCATCATACCACTGCACTCCAGGCTCAGTGGCAGAGTGAGATCCTCTCTCAAAAAATAAAATAAATAAAAATAGAATACTCCCGTTCGCTTGTGAAAGTATCGTCTTGTAAAGTATTTTCTTGAATATATGTATGAGTTGTTTTAAAATCCATGTTTGATAAATACAGTCTAAAAGTCGCTTGTGGGCTTGTTCTTATTGTCTTTTTTTTTTCCCATTGTGGCTTGTTATTTACATATTATAAATATATAATGTTATTTATATTTGTTTTAATATGTCAGTGTTTGCTCTAAGTTTTACAAAATGTGTGTTTATTACATCATGGTTTACCTTCAAACAATATCATGCTTCTTTGTATAAAATGTAAAAAACTTACAAGAATATATTTCTATTCCTTTCTATCCTTTGTGCTACTATCAAACATTTTATATCTACATATGTTAAATATCCTATAATGCATTCTTAATATTTTGATTTTAGACAGTTAATTACCTTTTAATGAAAATTTTACATAAAAACAAAAATTATATTGTATATTCTCTCTCAAAATTACCACTTTTGACCTTCATTAGTAGGGTGAATCAGTGATTAGCATGATGACAGGTAAGATATTGACTCCCAGGTGATTTGGGAATATCTGTAGGTATTTTTAATAGTTGCAGCTAGGCTAGCGTGGGGGAGTGATTGCCACTGGCATGTACTGGATAGAGGCCAGAAATGGTGATAGCACCCTACAGTGCAAAACACCTCAAAAGACCAATCTTAGGTTCTACAATAGTGATGCTATTTATAGGAGCAATTGAGGAAGACACAAATTTTGTGACCTCTGACCACATGACTCTTGAGCAGTAAGAGATTGTCAAAACTATGCTTACCTTCTAGCAGAATTCAGGCTTCTCCCATAATCCTAATCCTGTGGCGTTTCATTATAATCTTGTGACCTTTCATTAGTTTTTGGTTCCTAATCAAGGAGGGGATTTGTTTTAGGGAAGAACTACTATCAGCCTTTCTTTTAAGTTAATGTACAAACTAAATGACCCTCATGGTTAGCTTGGCCTATGCTCAGTAATGAGTGAAGACAGCCAGGCTGTGAGGCTAGAAGCAAGATGCAATCAGCCATGTTAAGTTTCTCTCACTGTCATAACCTTTGCAAAGGCGGTCATATCAGGATAGGGCTCATCATATGACATCATTTTACTTAGATTGCCTCTTCAAAGACCCTATCTCTAAACACAGTCACACCCTGGGGTACTGGGTGTTAGGACTTTGACATATGAATTTTTTTGAGGAGGGGACACAATTCAGCCCATAATATATATTTTAATGTAAATAAGACAATATGGCTGGGCTTGGTGGCTCATGCCTATAATCCCAGCACTTTGGGGGTCCTAGGTGGGTAGATTGCCTGAGGCCAGAAGCTTGAGTTCAGCCTGCTGAAACCCTATCTTTACATAAAAATACAAAAATTTTCTGGGCATGGAGGCACACATCTGTAATCCCAGCTACTTGGGAGGCTGAGGCAGGAGAATCACTTGATCCCAGAAGGCAAGGTTGCAGTGAGCCATGATCATGCCACCACAATCCAGCCTGGGTGACAGAGCAAGACTCTGTCAAAATAAACAAATAAATTAATAAAGACAATACATAAATAATATGTATGAGATTTTACTTGCCTTTAAACCATATATATATATATATGTTTATATATATATGTGTATGTATGTATTTATATACATTTATTATTAGATTTCAAAGAAAGTATTAACAACATTTTTTCTCTGAAAAATTGGACTGGGAGTTCATGGAGACAGAGGAGAGTAAGAGTATAAATGTGCTTTTAAAATCATTTTTTAGAGTTTGAGTCATTCACCATACTCCTGTATCACTTTTATAATGAGGAGAGAAATAACTTCATCAACTTTCACATTTTAATGATGAATGAATCATGGCTCAACTTTACCTGGAGTCACTCAATTATTTCCTGATAAAGCCAGGACTGCAATATAAGGCTTATGACAGTCATACCAGTTATCTTTTATGCCTGCCAAATAGCCCTTCTACTCTTACAGAGTGATTGTATATGCAGATCTGAACTTTCCATTTCATTACTTGCATAGGTAATTTGAATCACATGATAATCTCTTAGTGTAAGCAAGTTATTCCAAGCACTTAGTGGAAGCCATTACATTTAGATTTTCATTCTTCATCACCTTGCTTATTTCATGTTGCCTGGTGTATATTTAATACGCCTTTATCTTAAGACATTACTGTGTAATAGGTCATTCTGCCCTAAGTTTTCAGCTCCTGTCCTTAAATATTCCATTACCATCTTTGTTATAGTAGAAACTGTGGCAACTCCAGGCCTCCCTAATCTTTGGCTTTCTCTGTAAAGTTTGATGTTCATCCAACTTGCAACCAACAGTAGGTCCAATTCTCACCGCATTTCCTTTATTACCTGGTACTATCGCAATAGTTGCCCCTAATTGTCTTCAGTGATCAGACCTGGATTGACATTCTGGGATGGACCAAACTCACCTCTGTACCACCCTGTGATTCCCAGAAATATATATAAGGTTGCCAGACCCCTCATGCAGTGTTCTCTCACTTGAACAGAGTTGAGAAATGCAGTTGTGAATGCTCCCCTCATGTGAGAGACTATATCATTCACTGTGAACAGTCAAATGTCACTTCATTACAGGGATCTTCACTTTAAACACAGGAGTTCGTTGGCTGAAATTAGAAAGGACCTGATGTGGCGGAAGCAGCAGCAGGATTTCAAAGAATTCCGCTTTTAGGCGGCTTGGACAATTTGTTCTGAAACCGCACATGGTTTTGAATTTATTCCCTTTTAACTGACTCTCTCATCTGGTTCTGTGAAGATGGAAGACTCAATTAAGGAACCACTGTGTGGCAGTCACAACTAGGCCCTTTATCTTGCTCAGTATGGAGGGGGGCAAAAAAGACTCTGGAACAAAATGTGTCGTAGCAGTTTCACTTGACCTTTCTTTACTGACTAGGCTCATTCAAACTTGTATTTTTTTTAAAAAAAGAAGAAGCACAAAAGGCATCAAATGGCTTAGCTGTTTCCTTTAAGCACTGTGGCTATAGCGGGAAGAGGTCCTTATGCCATAGGTGTGCAGAAAATGATTCATCCTGTCTGTTACTCCCTTAGGAGGTTGCTGAAACTTCTCCTCCTTCACTACAGCGTCCCATACACTCTCATCCAAATTCATTATTCTTATCTGCTTTTACCCACAGAGTTCAAAATTGAGAATTCAGATTGACCTGGGTAATGTCAAAGAAGAAAGAGAGAATAATGTCACAGTTGATTTGTGGAACCCCACGAGGCTTCATGAACAGAATAAACTGAATTGGGATCAGCCTTGAAGAAACATATATTTGCTAAACAGGTAAAATGAATCTTCAGCTTTGTAAGGGCTTGACACAGAGGAGTTTTAGCTAATAAGCATCCTTACTGAATTTTAATTGATCCTATTGACAAAAACAGAATTAGCACAACTTTTCACCAACAGATCTTGTAGAAAGAGATAATTACGTGCTCTGTTAAATAAGTCTACATAAGGACTTCTAAAGTGGAGTACAGGAATGCCAGCTACATAAGACAATCATTCGGGGTGCTGAAAGAACACTTAATAGAAACAAAACTTCTATTTATACATCTATTTTACCTAAAAATAAGAAAAAAATTGCTCTCCAGAATGTTTATGAGTTGAAACCCACACCCTTCGGTCTTGTCTAAAATAGAGGGTCAGGTGTCCTGAGGGATTGGTGAGAGAGTGCAATGGGATTAAAAGTGGCAATTTAACTAGTCCCTTTGTTTTTATCTGTTGTAGTTATCATAGGTTATACACAAGTGAATAAACTATGATCTATTTATTGCATTATCTAAATTTAACTAAACCAAATCATCTCAACTTATTTAGTAAAATTCCTGTAAATCATATACAGAAAACATAAACCACAAATGCAACAACAAAAAACCAAAATAAAAGAGGACTTTTACCCTTAGAATGAGCTTTTCATTGTTCATATTAAAAATTAAAGACAAAAATGGCTTCATAACATATATCATATTTAATCAGATTTCTCTGAGTCTACAATAAATCGATAATAAATTCATGAGAACACTCTGGATTTTGTCTTATGAGTTAAAGCGAGACGAAATTTTATTTAAATACTTGTCTTTCATTTTTCTTACTGCATCTTCTTGAATGTTATATTTGCAGTAGACTTTCTGAGATTCAGTAGTAAATATATACAATTTATAACAAGATAATAATAGAACAATTAGGGCTATATGATTCAAATATTTTATTGACAGAGCATATCATCAAAAGTGTTTAGAGACCACTGGTGAGATCTCCCCTTCCCTCTAGTCAGAGGAAGAAAACACTGTGCTTTGAACCAAGGAAAGTCCTTGTTAGTCACCACTGGAGCAAACCATGTGCCTTTTCTAGAAACAAATATCAAAATAGAGGAGTTAGGAAACAATGGTGCCATATTTTGTAGGTCATGCACATTTGGTTAAACAAAGGGAGAGACATGAACTCAGGGAAAGGTGAAGACCTTTCAAGAGTTGTTTTCAGGTGATACTTGGGCATTCCCATTCCTGAAAGATTAGTACATTTCAGATGGAGCCACAAAGGCTAAATTACAAGTTCCCTAGGTAAAGTTTAAAAATTATATCATACTCCTTAGCTCTATCTCCTTTCCCAGCCTGGCTCCAGCAAAAAGTCAGCATAAAATTCTACATGCATTATTACCCATTTGCTAGTCCATCAGATGAAAGCTCTATTCAAGAGGTGGAATACTACTCACAGTAGCTCTTGTTCAGAGATAAGGAAACTCTTTCCCAAGAAGGAGGGGCTGCTTTGCTTTTTGATAAATCATGCGTCCCACAACGCATGAATAACTTTGTGATGATATTGATTTCTACTAATAACCATTGAAGAAGGCCGGGTCTTCTGGACAAGTCTAGCAAATCTGAATATCAGCAAGTAAGTCTCATTAGCAAATAATTCCTATGGAGACTCCAGACAAGATAGCAGAAGATGAGGCCTCATCCTTTCTGTTCTACTGCCCACAGATTTGGGTCAGTGAACTGATTGCCCTTTCCTGAGGTTTCCATAATGTCAGGCTTCCATAATCCTGCTCTTGACCAGCCTTAGTTTTGCTTCATGACTCTATTATTAAATATTCAAAGATTTTAGTACTGACAGCTACTTGTATGTTCATGAATAAAATCTACTACATTGCAGGATTTTATTTGTACAGCATCTGCCTGGATTGCACTTACCTAGGTGGAATGCAATCAAGCATGACTGTAAGAAAAAAAGAAACAAAATCCAGTGTCTTTTTTTTTAATGCATTAAAGCTGCACTATTCACATTTTGCTAAGAAACAGAAAGTGAACATACATGTACCTAGAAGATAGAGGTTTTTCCAAAGCAAACATGCTTTTATAAGAACTAGTTTAAGCTTTTGTTGATTCTCACAATTGGCATAAACATTTTTCTGAGTTGGAAACAAGATATGGGATTGGTACATCTACATTTTGTCTAGAATATGAGATCAAGAAAGCTATGAGCAATCTATTTGCAAAACTGGATACTAAACCTAACCTCTGGGAGAACTTTATGTCCTTGAGCTGTTATTTCCTGCAAGCAGGTTGAGTGAAATTCACTTAGATTTATTGTTATTAAAATCCTTCCTCATCACTATAAGCCTCATTATCACCCCCAGGTGTGTGAAGCACTTTCCTTTCCAGATGCTTAAGTTGTTTTACTTATATTGCTGTAGCCATTTTTAAATGTGTTTAAAATATCAGCTCACACACTTATCCCTACAATATCTCCCTATGGAGAAAAAGGTAAAGTAAAACGATTTAAATCGACATTTTCCCCTCAGTCTCTGATTAGAGAATCCAATGGCCATTCCCAAGCCAGATCACTTTATTTCATTTATTCGTATAGTATTCCAGTGAGATAAGAAGTGGAAGACATTTCCACCACCTAATAATAAATGTAAAAGGGGTACAGAATATTTTTTAATAATACTTGTCCAAGGATATATTCTGAATTAGCAATATGCCAATAAGTTAGCCGAAGCCTTCTGATCTTTGCGACAATCTTCTTCCTGCTCAAATATGCAAATTCAATAATACAGACTTTTTAAGATCTACTCTGTGCAAGTCATATGCTTTGAACTCCTGCACACATAGAAATTATGAACCTTAGGGATGGTAAGTATGGCAGGCATAAGCATGTACTATCAGAAAGTCACAGCAGCTTTATGGAAATAAAAGAGATTTTTAGATTGAAGTCAAAGCAGATTTGAAGCAAGTGTCTTAATGTGGCTTTTGGTACTGCTATTACCTTAGGTAAGTTTTTAAGTGTCTTTAAAGCAGAGGTTTCTTATCAAGAATAATTTTAAGGATTCAGGTTATTATACAGTAGTTTTAAGGATTAAATAAGATTGGTACATGTAGAGAACAACGTGTTTTATGATTGTTTTTGTTATCATTATAGTTATTATTGCTTTCATTATTTTAATGAAATTATGTCCTTCCCACCCACAGCACCTTCACTGTCACCAACACTGCTTACCTCAATGCCATTAGGATAGCCATCATTATGAATTTTATCCCTTTTAACATCACCTCGCATCTCTTGACCCGTGTAGATCCATGGGAAGGAAGGGGTACCCCTGCTCACTGACCATGCCCAGACTATGGTCATCTATCTAGCTCTCGTTTTCTGAGTAATTCTTGTTAACACTTTTCATTTGCTTTTTTTTCCTCTTCCCTCAGTAGAATATGGGGCAGACATTTGTATTAGGTTGCTGCAAAAGGAATTGTGGTTTTTGCCATTAAAAGTAATTGCAGTTTAGCCATGTGGGTGTTCACCTCAGCATCTTAAAATTCACTCTTGTCTAATCAATTCGGGGCACAGATTACCAAAGCTTCAAGTCGCTTTTCAAGTGCAGTTTCCTTAATATACGTAACCTTGATTTAGAGTTACAACCTTCCGTTACCTTTTTTGTTCTTTTTTTAAACATTTTTTCTTTTCTCTTTCTGTTATTCCCCAATTTATCATTCTTTTTTAAATTTTTTCTGTGTTTTTCAAAATGTTTCTTAGCATTTAATACAAGCAATTCACTGTATCAAACATGGGAAACAAGAATGCATACAACATAGTCCTTTTGCTAAAGGGATTATTATTTTCTTTATTGGGCAGAGACTTACACAATGGAAAAAAAAATGTGTTGGGTATCCAAATGAGATGGCACTGTGGTTTTTCTCTCAGCTCTCATTGAAATGAGTAATACAGGAATTATCAGAATCAGTTGATTACAGATTCAATTATGTAAACTAGAAAAGAATCTATCCATTAACTTAAAACATTATAAAGTTTCAATGCCAAAAGGCTAGCTGAGACTGGATACAGAAGGATGGAATAGCAGGCCAGTTTGAGGTTCCTCCTGTCATGTCTTTCCTCTAATTGCAAAACTACAAATATGCTTCTAACTTATGAGGAAAAGGATGGAGTTGAGAGAAAGTCATAGGTTTGCTTGGAAAACTCTATGTTGTACTCTTTTTTGCCATTCTTTTTTGACCGTATCTAGCAGAAGAAAAAGTACCACTCCTATTTCCCTGAGGGGGCAGTGAATTAACATAGTGTATTATTGGCTCTTGAATAGAGATTAAATCAGTAGAAAAGGATGTGAAATCCAGAAATTGATGCAAGGATATAAGCAAACTTGGTATATGCTAACAGTGGCATGTTAAATAAATAGGTGGTATTTGAACAACTTAGTAATCATTGGGAAAAAGATAAATCAGTGTGGTGATTCCTCAAGGATTTAGAACCAGAAGTACCATTTGACTCACCAATCCCATTACTGGCTATATACCCAAAGGATTATAAATCAGTCTACTATAAAGACACACGCACACATATGTTTATTGCAGCACTGTTCACAATAGCAAAGACTTAAAACAAATCTAAACGCCCATCAGTGATAGACTGGATAAAGAAAATGTGGCACATAAATACAATGGAATACTATGCAGCCATAAAAGGATGAGTTCATGTCCTTTGCAGTGATGTGGATGAAGCTGGACACCATCATTCTCAGCACACTAACACAGGAACAGAAAAACAAACAGGGCATGTTCTCACTCATAAGCGGGAGTTGAACAATGAGAATGCATGGACACAAGGACGGGAACATCATACTCTGGCTTCTGTTGGGGCTGAGAGGGGATAGAGGAGGAATAGCATTAGGAGAAATACCTAATGTAGATGACAGGTTGATGGGTGCAGCAAATCCAAACCAGCATGGCAAGTATATACCTACATAACAAACCTACACATTCTGTACATGTATCCCAGAACTTAAAAGTATAATATAAATAAGATAAATCACAATGCATACCTCCCAATATGCATAATAATAAATTTGAAATGGATGTAATACTTAAGAAAAAGAGTCAGTTCATATGAGTACTAGAGGAAAACGTGGGCCAATTTTTTTAAAACTTCAGAGTGGCAAAAGTTTGTTTTCACCATGACTTAAAATCCAGAAACAATGAAATATTTATATATTTTATTGCTTAACAATTAAAACAGAAACTTCTCCATGGCCAAAAATTAATAATAATCAAGAGAATGAGAAAGACACATAAGAAAATATTTGAAATGCATGTCACATTAACATTAATGATCTAATAATAATAATAATAATATATATATATATTTTTTTTTAGACGGAGTCTTGCTCTGTTGCCCAGACTGGAGTGCAGTGGAACAACCTCAGGGCACACTGCAACCCCCACCTCCAAGTTTCAAGTGATTCTCCTGCCTCAGCCTCCTGAGTGGCAGGGATTACAGGCCTGTGCCACCAAGCTGAGCTAAGTTTTGTATTTTTTAGTAGAGATAGGGTTTCTCCATATTGGCCAGGCTGGTCTTGAACTCCTGATCTTAGGTGATCCACCCACCTCGGCCTCCCAAAGTGTGAGGATTCAATAATCTTAATATTTAGGGAACTTATAAAAATCAAGAGGGAAGAGTGAATCCACTTCCAGAATAGCAGAAAGGGGAGCACAACAAAACAACTAACTACAGAAAATTATTTTTAAACCTCAGTTGTTTAAATTGGATTTTAAATAAAATTTTAATTAAATTGTTAATTGGGATATTGTCCTAAGAGCTTACGACAAATAGAGACACATTTAATATTAAGAAAATTGTACTAAATTTCATAAGAACAGCAAGAGAGTAGCACAAGATCCAATATTCACTCCTCCCAGCCACTTCAAGCTGCATCTTATAGAAGTGACTCCAGATGCTCTATTCCAGGCAGATGTGGCCAAGAAGATGAGAGTTTTGTTTTGTTTTGTTTTGTTTTCTGTTTTTCCAAGCTCCTAGTCTAGAGCTACAACTTCATCCCAGGAAAAGTAATCTGTTGTTTTTCATCTACCTCACTCTAATGTTGGTGAGGTTCTCTGCGTAGCATCATGGCCACAATAATCAGTGTTCTCTTCACTTCAACCTCTACTAATGGGATGAAAGCTCTAATCCAGGGACAGACAACTGAGCATACTGGTTGCCTTCATGCCCTCCCCAGCTTCTTCATAAGCCAATATTACCCGAAATCACCACACCCCCATCTCTACCTTACGAACAAGTGTCATTCTGGAAAAAGCAGGACACTGCCCTCACTCACAGATCCCATGCACTGATGGAAAGTCCTGTAATGAGGGAGAGGCAGGCATTAAAGAGAAGAGTTTTTCAGCTTTACCTGAAGGAACTAACTGTATTTGGAACAGAGTTTAGAGAATCCCGTTCCTAAAGGCATTGTCACAAACAATGGTGTTCTTGGCTGGAAATAATTAAGATCTCATGATTCCATGAGCCTGGTAGCAACAAGCAAAATGGAACAGCAACTAGTTTAACAAAGAGAGCGATGCTAAAAAGACAGCTAAAAAGACTCCCACAGGATCACAGTCAACCCTGGAGGATGAGAAGGCTGTATGCTTCTGCTATGCCATCTCCACTCAGAAACAATTACAGCAGGATGTGAAGCAGTTTTGAAAACTTCCCAAGCTGCACACAGATTAGTCCAAAAGAGTAGAAGTCTCATTAATACTAGAGCTTGAAGCATAACCTATGACTGAACACTGGCTGAACAATAAGCTACTCTGACCAAGAGACAAATCCTATGAAGCTAAACATAAAAAGAAAATCACACATTCCTGTTGGTGTGGAATAATGTGTACATGTCCAAGGCTTCACACTCCCACTAATAATCAGAGACAGAAAATGCAAGCTACTAGTCCCCGGCCAAACTCGTGGACCAAACACATAAACTCCTTCAATTATGATAGCAGCTTCAAAAGTAGATACATATTCAACAATAAGTGATAAGTATCTGTCTGGCCATGCTGACCGAAGTACTCTTTGACCATTTATTCATGGCTTATCCTGACCCAGAGGTTAGTGCTAAGTCATCAGTCTAAAAGATACAAACAAACAAAAAAAAATTGTGCAAGGAAGTAGAGACTATATACAAGGAAGTAAGTAAAGTTCAGAGAGTAAATTCAGCCAGATAACTAATAAATACATGAAAAAGCAAACAACAAAAAATACCAGCACCCTAAGGGAATCAGTATCCAGAGTAGCTAAAATATATTATTGCAAATGTCCAATCGTCAACCAGAAAAAAATCACAAGACATGAAAAGAAACAGAAAACTGTGACCCATATCTAGGGAACAAAGACAGGGCATAGAAACTGATTTTGAAGGGCTTTCAATCTTAGACTTAGCAGACAAAGACATCAAAGAAGCTAATATAAATATGTTCAAAGAACTAAGTAAATCACATCTCAAAAATTAAATAAATGTATAAGGACAATATCTAAACAAATATAAAGAATAGTGATAAGATAGAAATATGAAAACAAATAATTCTGGAATTGAAAAGTGATTATGCAATCAGAAGAACAGAGGGAAAAATACAAGAAGAAAAATGCGTAGACCCTCAAATAAATGTGAGATGCCATTAAATACACCAACATGTACACTAGAAAGAGGAGAGAGAAAAAGACAGAAGAAACAATTGAAGATGTAATGCCTGAAAAATTCCCAAATTTGAAGAAAACCTTACTCAATACATCCAAGAAGTTCAAGGAACTCCAAGTATGATAAACACAAAAAAAATCCACATCTAGTCACATTGTATCCAAAATGTTAAAAGCCAAAGATAAAGAGAAAATCTTGAAAACAATAAGAAGAAAAATGACTATTCACACACAAAGAAAACCCACATTAATAGCTAAGTTCTCACCAGATATAATGGAAGGTAGAAGGCAGTGGGATGGCATATTCAAAGTATTAAAAGAAAAAGAAAAAATCAACTAAGATTCTTATAACTAGGAAAAACACCTGTCAAAAATACAGGTAAAATAAGAGCATTCCAAGGTTAAAACAATACTGAGACAACTTGTTGCTAGCAGAAATGCAATACATTTGACAATAATAGGATAAAAGAGTTGAACATAAACTGTATTGGAAATGGATGGAAAGCTGTATTGAAGTAAAGCATGACACTAGACGGTAACTGGAATTCACAAGAAGGAATGAAGGGAATCAGAAATAGTAAATAAGAAAGGTAATTGTGTAAGTCAGTGTTCTCTAGAGGGGCAGAATCTAATAGGCTATATATATATATGTGTGTGTGTACAGATAGAATTTGTTAAGCATTAATTCACATATTCAAGGTCCCACAATAGGCTGACTGCAAGTTTGAAGAGCAAAGAGAGCTAGTCAGAGTCTCAAAACTGAAGAAGTTGGAGTCCCATGTTCGAAGGCAGGAAGCATCCAGCACGGGAGAAAAATGTAGGCTGGGAGGCTAGGTTGATTTCACTTTTTAACATTTTTTGCCGGCTTTATATTTGCTGGAAGCTGATTAGTTTGTGCCCACCTGATTAAGGACGGGTCTGCCATCTTCAGTCCACTGATTCAAATGTTAATCTCTTGTGACAACACTCACAGACATACTCAGGATCCATGCTTAGCATCCTTCAATCCAATCAAGTTGACACTCAGTATTAACCATCACAAGTCCACCCCTTATTAACTGGAACCCATACACATCTCCTGAGATCATACATAATCTTCAAATAAAAACAATAAATAAGGTCATAATTACACCTAACATAATACAACTTTCCTTTGTGCAACTGGAAACTCACCAATCCTCAACCCAAATACTATTTCATAAAGTTAATAATATTTAAATGCTGATATGAAGTAAATATTATGTCACATGATAAAGGAAAATAAAATAAAATAAAAATTTTCTTAGTACAAGCGTATCAGTGCACAAACATGTTTTTAACAGAAGAAGGAGGAAATGCTCATGACAGTTACAGTCCTCATTTCTGCAGCTGGTCACATGGTGGTAGCTGGTATTGATGACTACTTTCTTCTACTTTCCATTCTATATTCCCATTGCCTTCAGCAAGCGCCTCATCAAACCATGGACTTTTTTCAAGGTGGAGTGACTGAAACCTTTATTCCTGAGAGTTCTGGACCATTTGTAGTCCTGCCTGGATTGGGCTATTATATTTTCCCATTTACCTTAATCATAAGGCATGGTAATACTAAGAGACACCCTAATAGATCTCCTGTATTCCATGTGTACTCTTCCTTACCTCCATTATAGAGCAGTAGGCCAATTTCATCTTGATAGTCCAGGTCAATCATCACAGCTAACACTGTAATTCCTTTCTTAGTCTTTTGACTTAAACTTAGGAGGAGCTCAAAGTGTTCAGATGGCAATCTTAACTTCCAGTTTAATGGAATCATTGTGTCTCCTAGTGGCAGCGTTCCTCCCTCTGGAGCTAAGACATCTAGGTCAGCAGAACATAATGTTGTGGGAACAGGAATCAAAAATTTTGCTAATGTCTCACTAAGGGTGATGGTGAGTGGTGCCACTTCCACTTCCAACCCTTGATTCCTGGACCTGTGAATCCTGGTTATGGGAGAAACAGTACCATATATTGAATGCTAATTCACAGCATACTTAGCTTTCTGGAGAACTTTGCCCCAGCCTGAAAAGTATTGTCACCTCGCTGGCGTTGTAATTTTGACTTCAAAAGGCCATTCCTCCGTTCTATCAATCCAGCTTCTTCAGGATGATGGGGAACATGGTAAAACCAGTGAATTCCATCAGCATGAGCCCACAGCTGCACTTTTTTAGCCACAAAGTGAGTGCCTTGGTCAGAAGCAATGCTGCATGGAATACCATGACAGTGAATAAGACATTCTGTGAGTTCACTGATGGTGGTCTTGGCAGAAGCATTGCCTACAAAATGGGCAAACCCATATCCGGAGTAAGTGTCTGTTCCAGTGAGGAAAAACCTCTGCCCTTTCCATGATGAAAGAGGTCCAATATAATCAACCTGCCACCAGGTAGCTGGCTGATTGCACCAAGGAACGGTGCCATATTGAGGGCTCACTATTGGTCTCTGCTAGTGGCAAATTGGATACCAAGCAGTGGCCATAGTCAAGTCAGCCTTGGTGAGTGGAAGTCCACCTTGCTGAGCCCATATGTAACCTCCATCTTTGCCACCATGGCCACTTTGTTCATGGGCCCATTGGGTGATGACAGGAGTGGCTGGGGAAAGAGGCTGAGTGATGTCCACAGAATGAGTCATTCTATCCACTTGATTATTAAAATCCTCCTCTGCTGAGGTCACCCCTTGGTGAGCACTCACATGGAATACAAATATCTTCAGAGTCTTGACCACTCAAAGAGGTCCATCCACATACCTCTTCTCCAAATGTTTTTGTCACCAATTTTCCAATCACCCTTCTTCTAAGTCCCTGACCATCCAGCCAAACAATTGGCTACAGCCCATGAATCAGCATATTATTCCACATCTGGCCATTTATCCTTCTATGTAAAGTCCACAACCAAGTGAACTTCCCATTGGGAAGATTTCCCTTTACTGCTGTCCTTCAGGGATGTCCTAGAAAAAAGGCCATAGTGTTGCAGCTGTCCACTTTCAAGTGATGCCTGCATATTGTGCAGAACCATCTGCAAACCAGGCCCTAGCCTTCTCTTCCCCTATCAACTGATCATAGAGAACTCCCCATGAGGCCATTGGTGCCTTCTGGGAGAGAGAAGGCAGCGTGGCAAGCGTGGAGAGCATGGGCATTTGAGCCACTTCCTCATGTAACTTACTTTTACCTTCAGAATCTGCTGGTATATATCACACATATACCACTGCCATTTGATGATGGAATGTTGCAGTGCACAACCCACTTTATGGCTAGATGGGTCAGAAAGCACCTAGTTCATGACAGGAAGTTCAAGTTGCATAGTGACTTGATGACTCATAGTCAAACATGCAATTTCCACCAAAGCCCAGTAACAGGCCAACAGCTATCTCTCAAAAGGAGAGTAGTTATCTGCAGAAGATGACAGGGCCTTACTCCAAAATCCTATATGCCTCTGCTGTGATTCACCTATGGAGGCCTGCCAAAGGCTCCAAACAGCATCCCTATCTGCCACCAAAACCTCAAGCATAATTGGATCTACTGGGTCATATGGTCCAAGTGGCAGAGCAGTTTGCACAGCAGCCTGGACCTCTTGCAGAGCCTTCTCTTGTTCTGAACTCCACTCAAAACTGGCAGCCTTTCAGGTCACTCGATAAATGGGCTGCAGTAACACACTGAAATGAGGAATGTGTTGCCTCCAAAATCCAAATAGACTGACTAGCATTGTGACTCCTTGTAGGGAGCTGGAACAACACACCCTCTCTGTAGTGGCCAGCACTTTGGTTGAACTTCAGGGAAGTAAAATCACAGTAGGAGGATATGTATGTCTTGGAGAGAACAGACAGGCCTAGAGAGACTTCTTGCTCACTGAATCCAATCACCATAATGTCATCAATTTAATGTCTTATAGGAGCAAAAAGCAATCAAGTTCTCTCCAAATAATATCATGACACAAAGCCATAGAGTTGATATACTCCTGAGGTAGGACAGTAAAGGTATATTGCTGGCCTTGCCAGCTGAAGGAAAATTGCTTCTGGTGGGCCTTATGGAAAAGAATGGAGAAAAAGGGATTTGCCAGGTCAATGGCTGCATACCAGGTACCTGGAGATGTGTTAATTTGCTCAAGTAATGAAACCACATCTGGTATAGCAGCTGCAATTGGAGTCACCACTTGGTTAAGCTTGCAATAATCCATTGTCATTCTCCAGGATCCATCTGTCTTCTGCACAGGCCAAATGGGAGAGTTGAACAGGGATGTGGTCAGAATCACCACCCCTGTGTATTTCAAGTCAATGTCGTAGGTTAAAAAAAATGGGAGGGCTATTAATAGAATAAAAAATAACCAAAGAGATATGGAAACAAAATGCGATATGTAGATCTTAACGGGGTTTTACTCAAATGAAAGTAGCTTTAGAAAACATATTTGGAAATATTAGAGGAAACTGAGTAAAGACTATAAAACTATATATATTAGTTGAGATCAAGGAATTGTTCATTTTCCTTGGTGTGATAATAAATAGTGATTATGTGTACCACCGTACTTATTTCTAGAGATATGTGCTAAAATATTTAGAAGTGTCATATCTGAAAATTTATTTAAAATGTTCTGCAGCCGCCTTAGTGGTGCCTGCCTGTAATCCCAGCTACTCAGGAGGTTGAGGTACAGGATCATTTGAGGCCAGGAGTTTGAGGTTGCAGTAAGCTATGATTGCACCACTGCACTCCAGCCTGGGTGACAGAGAGAGAGCTGAGACTCCATCTCTCAAAGAAAAAAAAAAAATTCAGCAAACACACGAACACAAAGAGAGCTAAAGCAACAATAAAATATTTATTCCTGAATCTACTTGATGGGTATGTTGGTGTTAATTAAACTATTCTTTTTACTTTTGTCATTACTTACCTTTTTATAATAAAAATTGGAAAATCTAGTTTCATGCCTTAGTTTTTATGATAATAGTTTTCAAACAGGTATACAACTTAACCTTATTAAGATACATGAGATTAAAATATGTTGGTAACTCTGCTTCTTAATTTTTTAAGTTTTGTTTAGAGAAATTATTAATAAATCAATATTCATATTTTGAGGTAATAATTTTTAGCTAAATATTATTTCTGTTAAAAACTACTGAACAGTAAATATCTGTAAGTGGTGGGATACTGTTATTTATTTTCTGAGTTTTCTGAGTATTTAATAATAACAATGATTAACTTTTATTAGATATTTGCTCTGTGTTAAGCACCATGCTATATTTTTTACATATAATTACTTATTTATTTCCCACAAAACATTTGAACTAGTAGAAGGATAGGATTGATGGGAGATGAGACAAACCCAGTGAAATTTTAAAAGGTTTGCATGAGCACTATGAGAAATAAGAGAGGGATCCCTTCAGAGATGCACAACGGGATTTCCAAGTATGGTTGAGAGCCTAGCTTAGGGTGGACCCGTGAGGTTACAGCATAAAATACAGGTCATCTAACTTGTGCAATAGTGGTATTTCTTCTTGTTTCATAGCCCATATGAAGCAATACAGAGATGAGATAGATGGATGGGTCTGAGAGTGGGGTTGGCAGGGCAAATGCAATAGAAGGATAAGAACACATGAATTGATCATGCTGACAAAAACAGTGATTGAAGGTAATGTATCACATGATTCAGAGAAGCAATGAAGCCTTGGCTGGAAGGTGGTAGGTCATGGACTAAGGGTTATGAGTATGTAAGAGCCATGAACAACAAAGCAACCATTTTATTTTATAGACAAGGACATTAACTGGAGTCAGAATCCACCCATTAGAACATTCTCAAATATACAAAGTATGCACTGCAGACAGGCAGAATTATAAAGGAATAAAACATCCACTCTTTCAGGCATATTTTCTAGGAAAAGAGAGTCTTTGTGTAGGAAAGTAGTTGAAACCTAAAGAATTAAAGGTGTTTGAGATGGAAGCTAGGGAGAGAAAAATGTGATGAGCATCTCCCTTAAGAAATGTAGAAATGCTTATGGCTTCTAGATGCCATCTAAGCTGAGAAATCAGGAACAATAGATCATGGATGAAGGATCTAAGACATTTGTGAAATTAAAACATATATATATTTGGCATAGATGGTATGTTTATTACTGTCCTCTTTATTCGCCCCTAAAGATTAAAGATAAAATTTTCAATAAAAAGAGCAATACATGACACATTTAGGAGGCAACAAAAAAGTAGAGTTGTTTTTCTTTTTTTAAATTTACTTTTGTAGAGAGAAAAGTCTTGAGAAACAGAGTAGGCAGAGGCTTCCTTGAAAAGGGAAAGGAGACAAGCTCACCTCTGTGTCTTATGAAAACTACGAAAAATCAAGCATTGAGAAGCTGAGGTTTGACACTTGGAAATTAATAGGCAATAGAATCTATCCGTGTTAGCCACACATGATGTTAGTATACCTGCCACTATTTATAGTTTCTTTGAAAATAGAATTTGTACTTTTATCTGTCTCTGTTCTTCTAATTGAAGATTATGTTAAGTGGATTTAATTAATGACAGTATAAATAAAATCCATGCCTAATATTGGATCGGTTGCTATAAGGAATATCAAAGAGGTACAAGATATGGTGCCTTCTCAAAAGAAATCTACAAATTAAATGTAGAGAGAAGACTTGAACTCAGGAACCAAATGAAGACATGATGTGAACAGATGTTTGAGTTTATTTAGAGCCAGTCAGTAATGGGGGAATCAATCCTTGTAATTGAAAAAGTTTTATAGAGATGAGCCTTAAAGTGCATTTTGAATGAGGTGAAAACTTTATTGGCAGGTGTTGTGGGCAATCACTGGTTCAGAAAACAGTAAAGTGGTTAAAATGGACATGGTTTCTATGTGTGTATGTGTGGGGTGGGGTGAACAGGAAGGGAGAATATTTATAAATTGAACAGCGAAATCTAAGTAAAGATTCTATTAAGGTTTAAAAGTATCTACTAAATGCCTAAATAAAAGACAACTAATTAAGTGTTAAAATAGAAGAAGAATTATTCCAAGTAGAAGATATTTGTTAAAAGCATGGTTAGAAAAATTGTTAATCAAAGCTAGATATGGCCATGGCAATTACTAATCAGTATAAAGAAATATTCAAAATTCCAGATGCCCTACAAGACATATGAAAATGTCTGGGTTTTCCAAAGTGAAGAAGTAAAACATTATAAAATTGTGCCATACTCATAATTTCACTGATATTCTTTACCTACCAGTAAACCTCTTAGTCTTCATTTTCTTTACTTTGACATGGGTCAAAAGACTGGGTGGCCTTTGTTATCTGAACACACAGGTGCTTACCTTGTCCTTCTTCAGTGTCAACTGGACTGTGAGATACTGATCACAAAGGCTTCATCAAATCGTTTTACATCTGTGGCCGTCAAGTAGCAGATATGATGTAAATAACCAATTAACAACTTTTCACACACTAAGTCGCTTCTTTAAAGTTTTATTCAAGTGGGAGATTGCTCCCTTTCTGCCAAAAGGCAGGGGGCATCACTCAAGAGGGACACAGGCAAAGCCAAAGTATAGACATCAGAGGGAGAGAGAGGAGGATTCGCTCCAAGGGCATAGCTAAACAACCATCATTTAGAGAATAGGCTATGAATGAAAGCAAGTTTTGAAACTTTTGATGGTTTACTTTATTTAATTTGAACAATTGAATTTAAAAGATCTCATAATTTTTGTGAATTGTATGAACAGAGGAACACTCAATCTCATACAGCCTGCATCAGATAGAAACAGGGACTGATGAGAGGATTCAGTATATGGTGTAAAACTAGAAAAAGAACAGAGACTCCAGACCACTAGAATAGACCAGTCAGGAAAGACTCTTCCCTTCATCATACATGAATTATCAGCATGCACAGAAGAAATTGAAAGTCAATACAAAATCATACCTTATAACTTCTTACACTTAATTTTGTAAATATCTGTGCCATGTCAACTGCTTAATATTATGTGTGTTCTTTGTACTAAAGGACAGCTTCAGTTATTAGTAACTAAACTTCTAATTTATACTGAAGTGTTGATGTAAAGGACTCTTCTCAGTTTATTTACAAACAGATTTCCTTAACCAACAACTACAGTCAAAAGATTGTTGTTTAGATTTGAGCAAACACAAAGCATTCGTTAGAGAAAGTGCCTGGACCAAGAAGCTATTGAGGTTTATGCGTTTGTTCACCAAGTATTTCTTCAGCCAATTTATTGAGATATATGAGCCACAGTATGCAGGGAGCTGGAGCATGAAATCGTAACTGGATATTTCCTTTATCAGCTATCTATTGTTGCAGAGCAAATTACTCTAAAACTGAGCAATTTAAAGCAAATATTTATTTTCTAGCAGTTTCTCTGGGTAAGAATCCAGGAGCAGTTTAGCCGAATGCTTCTGATTGAGAGTCTTTCATGAGGCTGCAGTCAGGTTGTTGAACAGGGCTGAGATCACTTGGAGGAGCTAGAGAATTGGATTCCAGGCACACCCAGAGGGCTCATGGCAAGAGGCTTCTGTTCCTTGCCACCTGGGTCCCTCCGTTGGGCTACCCAGGTTATGGCAGCTGGTGTCCCCTAGTGCAAGTGATGAAAGAGAGAGAGAAAGAATGGGTCAGGAGAAGAGGGGAGGGAAAGCCCAAGTCAGTAGTCCTTGTCTTTAATAACCTAATCTTGGAAGTGATGTATCATCACTACAGTTGTATAGCATTGGCCACACAGACCAACTCTGGTACAAAATGCAAGGAGACCACACAGGGTATGAATACTAGGATGGGGAATGATTCCGGGCCAGCTTGCAGGCTTTTTACCCTCTTACCTTATAATAGTTACATTGTAACTGTAAATATAGGCCATTGGAAAGTAAACAAATCAATTACAATCAATAGTTACAGAAGAGGCAACCTTGACTTCAGGGGAAGCCTGAAGGTTGAGAAGGAACTGCTCTTATGCAGGGCAGACCCAGACACCCAGCTTTATATTCTATATTACCCTCATGTAATAGAAATGAAATGAAGGGCAAGTGCCTGGTTCTTCTAAACATGAAATTTTGCTACTGCGTAAATACTTAAAGGCATGTTGACACAGGGCAGGCAAACCATAAAATTGAGGCTTAGCCTAGGAGGCTTTTTGACTTCAACCAGCAAAGAATTCAAGGGTGAGCGCTGGTGTAAGATGGTAACTTTTATTGAAGTGGCAATGCACAGCAGCAGAAGGGGTACCGCTCCTTGTGGAGCAGGGCTACTCCATAGGCAGTGTGCCCAGACCAGCAGCTCAGAGACAGTTCTGCAGTCATATTTATACTCACTTTTAATTACATGCAAATGAAGGGGTACGTTAATCAGACATTTCTTAAAAAGGGGGGGCTATGGAAACTTTCAAATGTTGCCATAGCAATGGTACACTGACATGACACTGGTGGGCATGTCTTATGGAGAGGCACTTCCACCTCTTCATGTTTCAGATCCTACCTCCAGAGTCAAGCCCTGCCTCATACCTCAGTATAACTGTCCAGCCTGGCTAATTCCTCCCGTCTTTCTTGCTGCCCTGCACCTGCAAGAAAGGACTTTTTTTTTTTTTTTTTTTTGGTGATAATGTAGAAGTTTATTAGAACATGAAGAGAGGAATTACCTACAAGTAATTCTGGAGAACTGGCTACCAGGAGCCAAATGCCTCATAAGCAGAAATTCATTGAATAGCATGCATTTATTATATATTGCCAGCAGTTTAAGCATTTGAGCTCAAACCTCCTATTAGACCCTCCCCGAAAGGACTTTTTGAACTCAATTGAACTCTGAATAACAAGGCAGTTGGACTGGAGATTTTCCTGCTTTTTGTAATTATGTCATTGTGTTTTTAAGGTCCAAGTCTGAACTCTAAGAATGAGCCCACAGAGGGAAAACTAAAAATAAAATAATCCAGAAAAGAGAATTTAAATGCCTTATCATGACTCTTGGACATTTATAAGTAAAAGTCTGGACAGATTCAAGTTTATGATCCTCTGCATGCCTTCTTCATTCCAGTCAGGGACACATCTATAAACCTTTCCTCCACAAGACAAATGCTGCTTCTCTTTGTTTAAAAATATTTTAATTTAATCATCACTGTTGCTGGCACTGCTTCAGGCCTTATAATAAACAAAAAACATTCTCCGTTGAATTAAATTCACCACAAGAGTTTGCCAGATCCATGGATTGCACTCACGCTAGAAGCAAACGCTATCTGGAGCGCTCAAAGAAATATCAGTCGGCCTGTTATGGGCATGCTGTTTCTCATTTGTAGAAAATGGAAATTGAAAAGGCTGGTCATGTTCAGAAACACTAATGTGGCCCACATAGCCATCTTCAGGTTTCTTAGTTGGATGATGTTCTATGCCCTGACCCCTGCCCAGCTCTCATGGCAGATCTTGAAGGACTGGCATTAATCATCTGAGTATCACTTGCTTTGTCCACAGACAAGAGCACTCATTATCCAGATGAATAAATAATTCCAGAATTAACTGCGTAATATAAATACAATGCCCAGTGGAATGTAAAAACATTTGAAGCTATAGCCAAATCAACAACGAAAGGAAAACCTGGTTCCAGCTAACCCTGACCTTTGAAAATAAGCAGAAGCCCAGGGATTAACAATGTGCAGGTATATCATGTACTGCAGGTCCTTGCTGCAACAGTTATTGCCCAAACTGTCCCATCCAGATTTGAGTTAATTGCGACCATTGACTGTTTGTGCAACATGCAAAAAATAGCATCATAAGGAGAGGTTGTCTTTCATTGCAAATGGCCACCAATGTTTAAGGTCCCTGAGCATGTTAAGCTGGTACCAGAAGACGGCATTGTAAAAGTACCCATGATACTATTACTCATTCTTTTAATTAATTAGGGCATAGTCTCAAGAGACTCCTACTTAATTCAGGCTCATCCTAGGTCTTTAGCTATCCCGAGGAACTTTATATTAGAAGGCTGTCATGTGTTCACACAGTTTAGTTATAGATTTAACAATCAAAACAAAGTACCCAGTTATTCAATATTTAAACATAGTGTATTTTAGTGTTTTCTGTTGGAAAGGGTTTCTTTCCTCTCAGGGACATAGTCAATGTATTTGAAGTTTCTTTTCAATAGAAAGTTGTATACATTTTTACTCCACAAAGTCAAAGCTGGGTTGTTCTTGTGTCATCAAACTCACTGAAGCAGCTGAGTTATTATATTGGTGAAATTAATTATTAAAATGAAGACATGTTTTGTTCTGCTTTAAAAGAAAGATAAAAGCCTGAACAATTAAAAATGGTTTTCTATTACAGCTAATGTGCAATATGGATTCTAACATAATTAATTGAGTTTGGAAAATTATTTTTATATTATTTAAGCCTTCATTTAACACATTAATACATTCATTCATTTATTCACTCAGAAATATTATCTTCTGAGTACCAAATCTTGGGAAGGAAAATGGAAATATAAAAGTAAATAAAACTTAAGTCCTATTGTTTGTAAGCTCTTTACTTAATAGATCTATGAATTCCCTTCGTCCTGGAAGTCAGTGGGGTGTTAAATGGGCTGTCTCTGGTGCTCTTTCCAAAAACTTGACGTTTCTCTAGAAATATGTTGTACCAATGCATTCTCTATTTTGTTCTGGACACAGTCCAAATTTGCCTTATAAAATTTAATTTTACTTAATTGAATTGTGCCTTCTGTTATTTGCAGTGCTCTAATGAGCATAAATCAATTTATTTAAACCAGAGTCATCTTAAATACTTGTGGGGATTTTTGGTTTGCTTGGTGGCTATATTTTGTTTTTATCAACATTGGTAGATACTACTTTTTAAAAAAATGAATTATAATGGTATTTCTTTGTAATTACATTCTGAAAAACAGAGAGAAAACTGATGTTGTGTAGTACATTTTGTACACCCAGTAAGTATCACTGGATTGGGCAGTTTCTTCCATTTTCTATAAATTAACTTCAGCTTGGAACTTTTCCTAGTGACAATACTTTCCAGTATCACCTTCATGTATCAAAAGAAAAAGCACTGGTAATTTTCATGAGAAGTTAAATAATTTCTCACTTTGTTTCAAGATGGCATTTCCAATAGAGTAATTGCTCAGAAATGAACAGGATAGAGAAACAGCCCCTAAAAAGGTGAAAGGTAAGGAAAATGCACAGTGACATGGAGCTAATATACGTATATTTCTTTAGGAGATTCTGGTGCCCTTCTGATAGCCTAAGCTGAGGGCTCAACCATCATTGCACCAGGATTCTGCATTGCTTCCCTCTATCTTTTCTTACCATCACCTTCTCAGAATTTAAGTTAATAGAAACATAATTGGCCAAGGGCTCTGGGCTTTGTGAAAAAGTTAACACAGAATATATTTTCAGGTATAATTCCTTTTTTTCACAGCCACACTTGGAATCCATAGCCAAAACCAAGTCTGTCTGACCCCATAAAGCTATAAAAATATTTGCCATACCCCCTTATCTCCTTATTAATTTTTACTAATTTATGCTTTCTTCTTCTTCCCTCTCACTTTATCAAATTTTGACATAAGACCTTAAATTTAAAAATCTCTGTGAAAGAAACTGTGATTTGAATAACACTTTTTATTCTTAAAGCATATCTTAGCTTATTTAATGTTAAGATGAATGAAGTTGTCAATTGTTTAACAATTCACTTATCCATTGACTCCATTGATCAAAGTCAGGTTTCAGACTAGAAGTGAGGTGGACGTAGAAGAGTTAAAAATAATTGAGTAACTCACACAGAAACAACAGTTAGAGTACCTCTAACTGACCAGATCTCTGTTTCAAAATACTAATTTTATTGATAATCATCCAGAGCTCCCTGGAGAAATAAGTGATTCCAGGTAAAATTTCCAGGCAAGTTTTGGACAGCTTATTGTGCTGGAAAGCAAAGATCTATTTAAAGTATAATTAAGTTGTGTCAATAGCACTTAGGATCTGGCCAGACGGGACTCACACTGGTTACATAGGGGATAACTTGAAGGAATTTAAAAAAAAAAAAAAAAAGACGAACACCAACAGCAATTGTAGCACATTTGACAACAACAATAATAATAATTTTAAAATATTCAGAACCATAAAAATACTTGAAAAGTGGTCTGGGTGTGTTAGCTCATTCTTGTAATCCAAGCACTTTGGAGGCCAAGGCGGGTGGATCACCTGAGGTCGGGAGTTCAAGACCAGCCTGACCAACATGGTGAAACCCCGTCTTTAAAAAAATAAAAATATAAATAAATAAATAATAAATACTTGAAAAGTGGTAAGCAAATGCTCTCCTTTTCAGAAAAATGCTACATCATATAATTATGTGGTGCTAGAACCAGGTGATAAAATTAGGAAGTCACCAATTTTTAATGGCAAATGTAATAAATTGATGCATAAAAGACTCACCAATAGAAGTTAAAACCATTGTGTAAAATGTTGTAGGGAAAACAGATATTTACAAAATCTCAAAGTGTCACCCTCCCAATTATTTACTACTTCAAGGAAAATAGTACCTTTACAATGGAGTGATGACGGCCCACTGGAACCAGATAATCCAATTTAGAATCACCAAGAGTGATGATACAATACAGTAAAAGGTATATAATATCACAAATGTGCCTTTGCCAAAAATGTTGAACCCTAAATCTAATAATGAGAAAAAAATCACATTTAGGCAGAGTATGAGCTACCTTACAAAATAACTGTCTGATTTCTTCATATAACTCACTGTCATAAAATAAACCTGTGTTTGTTGATAGTGGGGTGAGGAGATTGTTGCAGATTAAAAGAAAATAATGACACATCACAATAAGATATAATATGTAAACTTTGATAAAAAATTGGATTAGGGTAAAGTCTATTGTGGTAAGCAGAATAATGTCTTCTCAAAGATATTCACATTCTAATTTTTAGAACATGTGAATACTATTACAAAGAAGCAGGAATTAAAATTTGTAATCACTGAACTTAAAGAGATTGTACTGAATTATCCAGATGGACCCAGTATACCACAAATAACCTTTTAAGTGGTTAAGTGGTTAAGTCACTTAACCTTTTAAGTGACTATTACTGGCTTTGATGATGGAAGGTCATGAGCCAGGAAATATGGGTAGCCTCTAGGAACTGGAAAAGTTAAGAAATCAATTTCTATCCTATATCTTCCAGAAAGAAACATAGCTTTTTAGGTCCCTTGATTTCAAACCAATGAGAACCATTGCATACTTCTGAATTCAGAGCCATAAGATAATAAATATGTGATGTTTTAAGACCCTAAATTTGTGGTAATTTGTTACAGGAATAAGGAATTAATAAAAATTTTGGAACCAGAAGTGGGGTGTTACTTTAGCAATTCCCTAAAACAATATAGAAATGGCTTTGGAATTGGGCAATGGGCAGAGGCTGAAAAAAATTGTAAGAAACATGATAGAAAAAGAACATGATAAAAAACTATTAGCAGACATATGGATATTAAATGCTTTGTTACTGAGAGCTCAGAAGAAAACAAGGATTTTCTTACTGGCAACTGGAGAAAAGAAGATCTTTGTTATGTAGTGCAGAAGTCTTAGAAGAATTGTGTTCTGCAGTTATGTAGAAAACAGACATTTTAAATATATCAGTTCACATTTAGCTGAGAAGCTTTTCAAACAAAATGTTGAAGGCACAGCTATATTTCTTCTTAATGTTCATACTAAAATGTGAGAGGAAAGAGATAGATTGCAAGACTAATCATTAAGAGAAAAGACACCAAGAATTCAGGATTTGATAAATTCTGTCTATCCAGATTACAAAGAATGCTAAAATTAGAAGATTCACTGTCAGGAAAACATGCTATGGAGAGAAAGTTAAGGGCGTGGCCACAGAAACTTTGATTCATGACTGGAAAGATTGAAAGTTCAGAGTATTTTGCCTTATAGAGCTAATTGAAGAGATCAGGTAGACTATTAGTGGATCCTCTCAGCCAGCCCTGCAGAATCCAGAACACATGAAAAGAGCTTTTTTCTCTAATTGAGTAAATCTCTGTTACATACATCAGAGACATACAAGGTTCCTGAGAACTTTACACCAGCAGAAATGTTGCCAGCTTGGATTGGAAGAGAGAGCATAAAGTAAAAGAAGACTGTCAAATCCCCAAAAATATACAGGCAAAAAAGAGGCTGATAAAATTACTCAATTGGAAACATGTGCAACCTTTCATTTAAAAAAAAAAAAAGAAAGAAAGAAAGAAAAAAAGAAAAATGGCTCAGAAGACAGAGCTTAAATCCCAGAGGACAGAGTCATGAGCCCAGAGAATTAATTCCATCCTTTAATTGATTTTGAAATTGGTTAAAACTACATATTTTTTTCTTCCATTACATCACTTTTTTGAATGGGAACGCCTCTGTGCCTATCACAACTGTATTTTGGGAAAAGGTAATTTGTTTCTTGAATTTCACAGGTCTCTAGATGGAGAGGAATTTTCACGAGGTTGTGTCATAGCCAGAGCCTCATGCTTACCTAAGTTAGATGGTACAGTTTGGACTATTGAACTGATGAGACTTTGGAATTTGAGCTTATGCTTAATCAGTTGAGATTTGGGGGAACGTTGTGAGACTGGGTTCCGGGGCATGGGGGAGGCTCAGCTTCCCTGCTAGAATGTGTTCTTCCAGGCCCTTGGTCCCTCACTCACCCAAGAATGGGAGGGAGGACCCCGCTGGGTGCAGTGCGCTCGTAAGTAAATATCGGACCCCAAAGAGTTTTGCAGAAAGTGATTTATTTAGGCAGAGAGAGAGAAAACAGAGAAAGAAAAGCAGCTTTCACAAAGTAGTAGAAGGGAATCCAGATATGGAATGGAAGAAGGAACTTTTAACCTGGGAGAGCTACCTGCCCCATTCAAATTTTCTGTCCTATGATAGGAGTTTCTTTAAACTTCTGCCGGAATGATTGACCTTTGATTCTTTCCTACACAGGTGAAAGTTAAACAAAGACCTCTAAGATCCCACATGGAGATGTGGGGTGGGGAAGTACGGGACTAGGAAGTTCTTGCCTTTGAAACTATGCCCCCTCGGGCACCCGGGAAGAGAATACATTCCCTCAGTTCCCTGTTTTAAACAGGAAAGTCCAACTGCTGTTTGGACATGTGTGTCAATTGCTCTTTAGCTACTTCCTGCTGAAATGGGGCATGAAAGGGGCCCTGCAGTTGAGGTTTCCTCCAGAGGGAAGTCTTTCGGGGGTGGAGGTTGATCCTGATGTCCATGATAGAGCTCGTGAGTCAAGGACATCCAGGGTTCCAGTTGTAGGATTATTTATGACCTTATGGTTCTAGAAGCAACGAATGTGACAAGAAGGTTAAAGATAAAAAGGGGCAATATTTAGAGAATGGCTATAGACCTAGGAGAGGATATAGTCAGGACAGCCAGTTGTTAAATAAGCACTATTTCTTGACGGTTTTTAGCTCTGTGTTTGATTGATTCCTGAGTTCTTTAACTTTGTTTAAAATAGCACTTAACTGGTTTGCAAAGTAGCAGCATTTCTTCCTAGAAAGAGACAGGTTTCCTCTCTTCCTGTTGTTAGTAGATTTAGGGTCCTTTTACTTTGAAGAGCTAAGGCAGCCAAAGAGTTAAGCTGTTTTGCAGAGTGGGCTGCCTTTGCAGAGAACATTAGCAACCCTTTATGTTATTAATCAATTCCTGAGATAGCTTATAGTAACTAAATAGAGGTAGTAACTTTTCTAACGCCAGCACCAAGTTTTTCTATTTTTTTGACCCTTCCCCTACTCCATGAAAGGAATAATTGGAGTGTGAGTGATAGCAAAGTTAAGAGTTATAGTCCTGTTAATGAGAGGATGTAAATCAGACTCATGAGTAGTTATTTTCCTGGAGATGTTGTCGGAAGAGGAGATGCAGATCCTTCAATGGCTCGCAGGTGTACAGAGAGTCATCTCCTGGAACTTCAGGCAGTGGAGTGGAGGGTTTATGACTTTCTTCAGGAGGTGTCCAAGACTCATGAATCCATGAGTCAGTTCCCACCACCTTAACTGCCATTGGGGTAGACAGAATAACCGAAAATGGTCCTTCCCAAGATGGGCCTAGAGAGGAAGAATCTGAAGGGAAAGATTTAACAAGCACCAAGTCTCCAGGGCAGAACAGCTCTTTCCCTTTTTTTGTAGGGTGTCCTTCAGGTAAATTTTTAAGAGCCTGTTGGTTCTTAGCCAAGGAGGTTATATCTTTTACTAGATCTGTGGTTTCCTTGTCTAATACAAGATCGTTAGTAAGAAAGGGTCATCCATAAAGCATCTCAAAGGGGCTAAGAGGAATATCGGGAGACTGCTCATCCTGGGACTCCTCGGACAGTTACAGACATAGAGGACAACTGTTCGGGACAGAAGAGTAATACTGAGAAGGCCGAGCCAGTGTCCAGGAGGAGATTAACCTCCTGGCTGTCTACTGTCAGCTTTACCGGGGGCTCGCTGAGGGTGATGACGCACGCCGGCACTTGCCCCAGGGGCTCTCAGTCCTGCAGTTGGGTCATCCAGTTAGACACCTCAGGCCCTGGGAACCTTCATCCCCTGGGACAGCATGCTTTCCAGTGATCCCCTTGGCACAGTGGGCATGGACGAGGTGGTGATCTATTCCTCTGGGGATAATTTCTTATAAAACATCCCTTCAGACTGCACTGGTCACAAGCTCTGCACTGGCGGCTAACCCAAGCCTTTCCCTCATTTGAGCCCCTTGGGTCTCCTTGCCTGAGGGTCAGGACGAGGGCTGCGGCTTTTCTCCGGTGTCTCCTGTTCCTTTCAGCCTGTTCCTCCTGGTCCCTATTATAAAACACTGAGGTTCCCAGGTTCAGTAATGAGTCTAGACTTTGTTCTGGCCCCAGGGCCAGCTTCTGGAGTTTCCTCCTAATATCTGCTGCTGACTGCGTAATAAACTTGCCCTTTAGTATTAACTGATCCTTGATGGAGTCTGGTGACAGGGAAGTACACTTTCTTAAGGCCTCCTGCAATCGCTCAAGGAAAGCTGTTGGGTTTTCTTTCTTTCCCTGAGTTATGGTGGATAACATTGCATAGTTTGTGGGCTTCTTCCTAGTTCGCCTTAATGCCTTAAGTATGCAGGTCAAGAAATGCCTATGGCCGCAGTCCCCTTGTTTTGATTCAGGATCCCAATGAAGGTCCATGCCAGGGACTGCTTGTTTACCTGTAGGAAGTCTCTCCTTTTCTTCTGACATTAGGTCCCCTGATTGTAGGGGACAGAGTCTGGGCATCTGGGGAGTCTGAGATTCCTTGGCCGTCCTGGCCCTTCCTGGCTTCTGTCGGGGTACAGGGGCTGAGGATCCCTGGTTGACATTGGTGGAGGTAGTAGCCACAGGGAGTCTCAAATGTGGAGGCAGTCCTGAGGAGGGCTGAGTAGGGTATGGGAACAGGCCTGACAGAGCTAAGGCTTATTCCTTAGAGATAAGAAAAGTTGCACATAGGGGACCTCAAGGCATTTACCCTCGCTTTTACAAAACAGGTTTAACTGTAGAATAGTGTCATAATCTATACTTCCTGTAGGCCAGGATTTTCCACTCGGCAGCAGGTATTTTGGCCACACTATTCAGCAGAGAAAAATGAGCTGCTTTTTCTTCAGAGATTGTGTGTTAAATTCGCCCCAATTCTTCAGGATACGTTTTAATGGTGACTTTATTTTGGACAGAGTAGCATCCATCTGAAATCGAATACAAGGGATGCCTGCATCCCTGGTTATTAATTGCAATTGTGCTATCTGAGGCATCCCTCAGATAGGGCATTGGATCTGGGGCGTCCCCCAGTCAGTACTTGGTAATTTCCGTATGTCCAAGATGTGTGATCATCTTTGGGCCTCCCATGTGCTGGGCTTAATCACACTACCAGTGCCATGGGTACTCATGCTCACTGTCTGCATGCCTTTAATGACCACCATAAAGACATGTGGATTGCTGGGATGAGTGATTCATACCAGCTTGTCCCTGAACCAGGCTAGTGAGACTAGGGAGATGGGTACTAATATTCCCTGGCAAAAGTCCAATTTACACAGGCCTGATTATAAAACTGCCCTAGGCAGGCAAACTTCTAGGGAGGGGTCTCAGAGCACACAATTCAAAGAAGGTGGCACTGCGTGGCTGAGGCCGGAACAATGCCCACAGGACCTGCACCTCCTCCCCCACCCCATATTCCATTATAGGGAAATGCTAGGACCTGGTTTGACTATGATCTTCTAGATGGAGAAGCTCTGCCATAGAGAAGGCCAATTCTAAGCATGACGAATTGTACATTATTAGATTCTGGCACTATTTAGTTGCATTGGGAAATGCACAGGTGTAAAAACCACAATGTCCCATAGCCTTCAGCTTTTGAATTCCTCCAAAGATTTCCCCACTCAAGACTGATCCCACTGGGGATTTGAACTCACAAACCTTATAGCTGCTAGCCCTCTGCCTTAACCCACTGTGCTAACAGGTCATTCCTTCTGAAAACAGGCCGGGGAGAAGTTTGTCTTCCTGAAATCTGGACACAAGTGTGGGCCCAAAAGCCTGGGCAGGGCTTGCAGCCAGCAGCTGCTTTTTGCTTCAGCTGCTGGCTCCTTCAATGAACTGAAAGTTAAAAAAAAAACACTGCTTGCCACTATGAGTTTGAAAGCCAGGTGCATCCCTATTTGGGTGCCTCTTTGCACTGCTGCCTTCCACTCGGGAATACCAGTGAGGCTTGCTGGGGTTTGCCAGGTTGTTGTGCTCCCCGGTCCCACACAAGCCCCAGTTCCATGACTGAGAGGTGGTCCCCTGGTCCCAGTTCATGACCAAGTGGCTGGCCCTGCCTGGTTTCTTGGCCCAGAGATGCAGCCAAGAGAGAGAGAGAGGGAAGAAAGCAGGTTTGGAAAAAAAACAAAAAAAAAAAACAAAAAAAAAACCGTGCCTTCAAGTCTGGCTGGCCTATACCACTTAAAGACAGGCTGGAGCCTGGATTGGCCACCAGGCCCTGCTGGCCCCCACAGTCCGGCAGGGCCACTCCTCGTGTTTCCTTAAAGTCATAGGACAGATTGCAAGTGAGGGGTTCCAATATAACTTACCACTCCGACGTAACAGTTTCTTACGCTGTACCTCCTGGCTTGCTCCCCAGAGATGAGACTGGGTTCCGGAGCACGGGTGAGGCTCAGCTTCCCTGTTAAGATGTGTTCTTCCAGGACTTTGGTCCCTCACTTACCCAAGAATGGGAGGGAGGACCACATCGGGCGTGGTACACTGGTAAGTAAATATTGGACCCCAAAGAGTTTTGCAGAAAGTGATTTATTTAGGCAGAGGGAGAGGAAAAGGAGAAAGAAAAGCAGCTTCCATTAGGTCATGAAAGGGGATATAGATAATGGAGTCTGCCTGGATGTGGTAGAAGGGGACTTTTAACCTGGAAGATCTTCCTGCCCCATTCAAATTTTCTGTCCTGTGAAAGGAGTTCCTTTAAACTTCCACTGGAGTGATTAACCTTTGACTTTTTCCCATGCACGTGAACATTAAATGAAGACCTCTAAGATCTCGGATGGAGACGTGGGTAGGGGTATGGCACTGGGAAGCTCTTGCCTTTGAAACTATGCCCCCTTGAGGACCTGGGAAGAGAATACATTCCCTCAGTTGGGATTGGGTGGAATTATTTTTCATATGGAACAGATATAAATCTTTTGGGGCCAGAGGGAAGAAATGTGATGCCGTATTCCTAAGATGTCCACTTAATCCCAGGTCCTTTCCATGTGGAAGAGGAAAGCAAAGGTGTCAAACTGATATACTGTGAGAAAGGTTCACATGAGCATTGCTGGCTTTGAAGATGTAAGAGAGCCATGAGTCAAGGAATGTAGGTAGCCTCTAAAAGCCCAAAAAGGCAAGACAATGGATTATCCCCTAGAAGATCGAGAAAGGAATACAGTTCTTCTTATACTTCAATTTTATCCCAATGATATTCAATACAAACTTCTGACCTCCAGATAATAGGGTGATAAATCTGCATTAGTTTTAGGGCACTAAATTTGGAGTGATCTGTTATAGTTACAATAGGAAGCTAATATGCCTATAAAGATAATTTTAGGGACAATTGGTAAATTTGAATATGGACTGTACATTAGATGATATTATGGAATTGTTCATTTTACCAGGTGTATTATATTATTGTGGTCATATTGGAACATGTTCTTATTCTAGGATATACGTTCTGGAGTATTTAAGAGTGAAGTATCATCAGATTTGCAGACTTTTAAGAATGTTTCTGCAAAAAACACACAAATAGGTGCACATAGAGTGAGTATAGAGGTAGAAACTGTGAAAGAGAGAGAAAGAAAGAAAGGAAGTGTGGCAAATATTAACAATTGGTGACTCCAGATGAAGTATATATATTTTTTATTGTACAAATTTTTGAACTATTCATTGAGGCTTGAAATTTGTCAGCATAAAATGTTGAAAGAAAAATCATTTGAGTTATCTGGGAAAATACATAAGATGAAAGATTTTCCTCTTTCTTCATCCTTGTTAATTAAAAATGCACAGTAGTAAATGATGAAGTATCAAAATGAATGGTACTGAGAGGTTATAAAGATTCATAGACAGAAGAGCACAGCATGACCCAGAGTGCTGATGAAGGCCTTTTGGAGGAAGTAAAACATGAGTTGAATCCTGAAAAGTAAGTAGAGGAATGGGGATGTACTTTCCATGAAAAGGATGAAGCAGGAGCATGTGAGCTATGTGAGGGGCTGGGGGATGGAAGAATGAGCCAAGAGTGGGGGAAATGGAGATCTCAAAGTGCCACACTGGAATATCGAGGAAAGACCCACAGAATACAGGTCATTCCCTACACCAGGACAGCTTTGAGAGGGAAAGGAGGTAACAGGTACAAAGCAGAGCAGTTTGATGCCAGCCAGTCTTCATGGCCACCCTATTTGAAGAAGTCAGACTTCTGAAGATGGGGATTTTCAATGAGGAAACACATGATATTTAGAAAAGGAATCAACTAGAAGAAAAACAGAGCTGCAAGATTTAGGAAGTTCAGTTTGATAACATGTGATACACAAAACAGATTTGGAGGAGTCTTGTCTTGGATCAGAGACTTGGAGAGCAGTTAGGATGTTGCTTCTGTAATCTGGTGTGAGGAGACCATGTCTTGCCCCAGCAGAAAAGTCAAACAGATTTTTCTCTTTCTTCACTTTCTAAAAAATTTTTTTGGAAGGAAAAGTTTGAAGAAAGTTTTTTATTTGGTCTGTTTTATTTAAATATGCTTTAAGGATTGCCTCAGGCTCACGTTGACTTCTCTGGCAGAGGGTTTGAGGTTCTCACAGAGAAATCAACATTAAAAAAACAAACAAACAAACAAAAAACTATTCAAATCAGCCACATACCTGCTGAGCAGAGTCAGCAGCTGTTGAGGAGCAGCAGTGTACGCCTCAATGCATTTACTCTAACTTAGGTTTTAGGTGCCACCACTAATGGCTCTCTTTATATTTATTTATTTATTTATTATATTTTATTTATTTTAAGTTCTGGCATACATGTGCTGATCGTGCAGGTTTGTTACATAGGTATACATGTGCTATGGTGGATTGCTGCACCTATCAACCCATCAACCCATCATCTAGGTTTTAAGCCCTAAATGCATTAGGTACTTGTCCTAATGTTCTCCCTCCCCTTTCCCCCAACCCCCCAACAGGCTCCAGTATGTGATGTTTCCCTCTCTGTGTCCATGTGTTCTCATTGTTTAACTCTGACTTATGAGTGACAACATGCGGTGTTTTGTTTTCTGTTCCTGTGTTAGTTTGCTGAGGATGATGGTTTCCAGCTTTATCCATATCCCTACAAAGGACATAAACTAACTCTTTTTTATGGCTGCATAGTACTCCATGGTATGTTTATGCCACATTTTCTTTATCCAGTCTATCATTGATGGGCATTTAGGTTGGTTACAATACAATATTTGCTGTTGTAAATAGTGCTGCAGTAAACAGATATGTGCATGTGTCTTTATAGTAGAATGATTTATAATCCCTTGGGTATATAACCAGTAATAGGATTGCTGGGTCAAATGGTATTTCTGGTTCTAGATTCTTGAGGAATCGCCATAGTGTCTTTAATGGTTGAACTAATTTGCATTCCCATCAATAGTGTAAAAGCATTCCTATTTCTCCTCTTTTCTAAGTCTTTGTGGCTTGAGACATTCTAGAGAATTTGTAGCTTAGAAATATATGAATAAACACAAAAATAAAAGGAGAGAATTATTACCGTCCTGAGAAAGTTGTGGAGGAGACCACCTTCTTTCTACACATACTGCCTGGCATGGCTTCGGGCTTAAAATGCTAACCACAGCTGAGGTTTTGGCTCTCTGTGTGGAGGGATCTTGTCTTTTTCTCTGTCGCACACTTAGCCTAGTGCTCAAAAGTTAGACTCAATAAATATGTAAAATGAATGCATTTATAATATGTCTACAGTAATTCCCATACGTACTAATCATGGCTGACCCTGATCAATGGAGTACTCTCAGAGAACTCACAGTCTTGTCATAAAAAGAAAAAAACATGCACAGCAGGCAAAAATCTCAGGCCCTGAACTCAGGAAGTCAAGGCATGGAAAACTTTCTTTAGTTTTTTATAACTCAGTTAAATTTATATTCTGAACCCTTATTCTACCAAGATAAGAGAAACTCTACAGTTTCCTTTTGATCTTAGTTGTTTGAGAGGATAGAGGATCGGGGAGGGTGTTTCATGTCTGCAATGATATGCAGCATTGACTATTCACTGCGGGTTTTCATCTACCTATGTACAGAGATGTTCTTCCGATGTGGTCTCAACCATTTGCCTGTGGAACACATTGTGTTCCAAGTATAAGACTTGGTAAGGCCCAGCACTTTATCAACCATCCGTATGTCCCTCAGCAGTTTCAAGACACACACAGGAACACTTGTTGAGACTGTTGAAGGCCCTGTCAGGCAAGGTCAGGATTTCCTCCTGTTTTGTTTATTGCTATATCCTAGCACTTAGAATAGTGCCTGGCACAAGGTAGGCACTCAATGGGTGAAATAGACTAATTCATCTGATCTCTGATTTCTCAAACATAGAAGGGATTCTATCATCTGTTCCCAGTGTCTCATCTGGCTGTGAGGAAGAGAGCTGCCTCTCGCCTTTCTAATCTAGAATTCATAAGTCAACATACCATCCTCCCAAAGAGCTTCCTTATTATCTATCCAGAAAATGGAATGTTTATCTACTTGGGGGAAGGAATGCTTGGCTCTTGCTCCTTAGATGGCTTCACAACTATCTTATGCAAGTCCTGTGTTCTCTCCTTTTCTTCAAGAGGGCTGTGCTTTTGCATGTCAAAAGCCAGAAAGTGATTCCTTTCTTCCTATGTATGCTGTTTGTGGCCCACCCTTGACACACTGAATGAAGGCTACTCTCACTGAATGAATGTGGGAAGAGTCAAGGGATACAATAAACAAACGAGGGTAAAGACAACATAAATAGCATTCCAAAATATCAGTCCACCAAAATTAGAATAGCATGTAAGAAATGGTTTACGATATGTAGGTATGAAATGCTGTGAGAAAACAGAAATCTCCCAGGACAGTGGGCAAAAGAAGCTGTCAAGAAGAGTCTCACAAATAAAAGTCAAATAAATAGAGTGACAATTTCATTTCCCCTTTAAAGAATTCATAAGCATTTATCAGGAAAGTAAGACAGGCAAGAGGGAGAAAAACAAGATGTACAACAGCAACAGAGGAAGCACATAGTAGCAAGTAAGATGTCAAGCTCCGAAATCAGACAGGACAAGCCTAGGTTCCAATTGTGATTTACCAGCTCTAAGCTGGGTAATCTTGGACAATTAGTTAAGCTCTCTTAGCCTTGGTTTGCTCATTTGTAAAATGGGATAGGATAATACAGATTGTATAGCTTGTGTGTGAAGAAAAAAAATAGATAATCCACATAGAATACTAAGTACTAAACCAGCATTGGTGGAATTAAGGTAATGACAGAAGGGAAGGCCAGATTTTAGCTTTATTTTGGGCACATGAAAGATTTGATACCTGATAAGATATAGGAACAATGGCAATAGAAAGTGAATTAAAGATGGACTCCAGGTGTCTGGGCATGGTGTTTCATGCCTGTAATCCTAGCACTTTGAGAGGCCAAGGCTGGAGGATCACGAGGTCAGGAGTTCAAGACCAGCCTGGCCAACATGGTGAAACCCCGTCTCTACTAAAAATACAAAAATTAGCTGGGCATGGCGGTGCGTTCCTGTAATCCCAGCTACTCTGGAGTCTGAGGCAGGAGAATTGCTTGAACCGGGACCTGGGAGGTGGAGGCGAGCCAAAATCACATCACTGCATTCTGGCCTGGTCTACAGAGCAAGATTCCATCTCAAAAAACAAAACAAAAAGAAAGAAAAAAAGAAAAAAAAATGGACTCCAATCTGGGCACTGGAAGTGACCAATTTAGGCAAGGAGGACCCAGTTTCCGAGAAGCAGTGAAATCGTTCTGTTTGACAGGTGGCGAGAGTGAGATCCTACAGCACAGCCATGTGAAAGCACTCTTAGCTGCTAGAAATATATGTACTAGGACTGGGTGCCCTCTCCCTTTTTCAATACAAACTAATAATGCTGAATTGCTCTTCCTAATGCAAAGCTAATGCAATGAAAAGACGCTGGTCACTGCCAAACTTAAATAGCTCCAAAAGGGTCAGAATGTAGAGTTAATTAAAACAGTGTATCATGTTTAAACATGGTTTATCTGCATCAGAAACTATGCTAGGAAGTTATAGGTTACAGTGCCAACAACCATCCATTATTTCATGATTTAATCCTCCCCATGGTGGACAGGGGGCATTGAAGTCATATTAGGAGAAGCAAAAAATAGTATGAAATGGGAAGTGTATTTGTCTTGTTGCTGCTCCATTCTGAATAATTAAGAGTCACTGTTTCCCTCCAGAATAGAACCGTTAATGTGTCTTCAGCTTACTGCAGGATGCTGGCCAGATAGAGCTATGAGCCAGAGAAAGGCCAAAATGATGGAAAGTGAAGAAATGCAGAAGATCCAGTGAGTAAATACCCAGCTGAGAAGGTTTCTGTGTGACATGGAAGGCCACATCATGGGCACAGAACAGAACTCTTTTGTACGTTCTTTTTAACTCTCAGAATTTTTGTAAGCAGTTACTAGGAAGAAGGAATTATTCTGGCAGTAGATTGTCCCTGTGTGCCATCCTGATATCTTAAAGCAGAAGAAGAGGGTGACACTGGGGTCTGGCACTCAGGAGTGAAGTTAGGAGTAGAATGCGGCTTTGGGAATCATTGAAGTCAGAGGTCTGGCAAAATCACCCAGGAAGAGCATAGATTGAGACAAGATTGCTTGAAGGATATGCCTGTAGACAAGATTAAGCTCTTTTTCTTCTTCTTTTTTTTTTGTTAGTTTTATTTTATTTTTTTCTTTTTACACCATTTACCAACTGAAAAGATTGTTTTAATGTGCAAGGAGAATAAAAAAATCACCAAATAACGCTGGGCAGAGTACTCAGAGAGGCAGGGAAGAATCTGAGAAAAAGGTGTGTGAATGAGAAGAAACAGAAAGGAAAACTTCTACAGGATTGTGTAATTGTTCCACTTGCAGTCATCAGAAAATCATTTTTAGCCTCCTGGAGATGGCAGAAACCAGATTTTAGTAGGCTGAGGTAGTAAGGAATTAATAAAGGCAGCAAGCTTAGAACATTATTTTAAGAAATGTGTCTATGAGAGTATGAGGTATTAAGAGGATTATACTTAGAAGAAAATACTGATAAGAATGCAGCAAATTGCTGACATACAAGAGGATGAAGCATGCTTACAGGTACAGGTGTCTAATTATAGCTAAGAATGTAGGTGGATGTTTCTAATGTTGTTTGCATGTTTGCTGTGTCTTTAACGAAAATGACAGCATGAACTCTAAATTAGACGTGCATTGTTTTGAGATGCTGGCGTCAAAGCCCCAGTTGTCATCTGACAGGTCTTGTGGAAAAGTAAGAAAAAAAAAAAAAAGGCAGAAACACATGTAGCATTGGAACCTAGCAAATGTCAAATAGGAAAGCGTAGTTTTCAGTATTCTTTATTGAACCTGGACTCCTGCTTTCAGTGGCAATTCTAAGGCCCCATATCCCCTTTGCTAGAACCACATTGCCCTGATTTGCCTTTCCCTCTGCTGGGAAACCCGTTGTGATAAAGACATTTATGTCAACTCCCTTTCTATAAATACATGCCTATCCTTCTCTTGACTATATCCCTTTTTACCTTTGTGAGTGACAGTGTAACTAGCTAACTCACTTACATGGCACATCTATTATATGCCAGTTCCATAAAAATGGCTAGGAGATCAAGGAAAAATAGCTCTGGTTATGTTCTCAGGTACCAAATCTAAGTAGAGTGAAGGCACATCAGAATCACCTAGGGAGATATTTCAAAATTTACCTGCTTCCCAGAAATTCTGATAGGGCTTCCAGATATTATAGCTCCTTCCTCTTCCTTCTCTACCTTCCAAGAATCACAACAGCAGAGACCACTGGTAGAGTTAGGAATATTTCACACTATTAAGTGTGTTGTGTGTCACTGATTTCAGAAGAGTGGGATACGTATAAACAATCTACTACAACACAATAGACTAATTTAACCTCAAATGTTTTTCACTAATTCTTTAAGTGGAGTTCTCTTGGGGAGGCATCAGGTAAGTCACACAGAGAGCTTTCTAAACAACTCCAACGGTCCTGAGAATGATCAGGAATGAAAAGTCACAAGAAATGGCTGGGAACTGGGGCCTTGGAGTTGTTTTAATTCACTTATTCAAGGATATGCTACGGATATCTGGATTCTGAGTAATTCAACTTTTCTGAAGTAAGCACTATGTGCTAGACCAGCTACAATTAATTAATAAAATGAATTCTCTGCAACAATAATAATTGCTCTCTGAGGGAGGCCAGGGACACTGAACAGTGTGATAATCATGTTCTGCTGGGAGTAAGCCAGTGGGCGGGAGGAGGGGCACACAAGAGGCACATGTAATGATTCTAAAAAGAGTTAGGGAAGCCTTCCTGTAGGAGGTTTTATGTGACAATGACTTTTTATATTTCGTCAGAGGCATTAGATACTTTAACAAAAAGGAATGGCCAAAAATTGACATTCTGGATCATGGACAAGTTGGTAGGTGTCTTAGTCCTTGTGTCTTGCTGTAACACAATATCACATACTGAGTAATTTTCAATGAGTACGAATTTATGTTTCTTATGATTCTAGAGTCTGAGAAACCCAAAGTCAAGGGGGCCACCCGTGATGAGGGCCTTCTTACTGCATGATTCCATGGTTGAAGCTGGAAGGACATGAAAGCACGTGAGAGACGGAGAGAGACAGATGGACAAAGATAGAGTGAGCAGGCACCAAACTCTCACTTAAAACAATCCACTCCTGCAATAAAGACATTAATCCATTCATGAGGGCAGAGCCTCATGGCCTAATTACTACTTAACTGTTCTTCTCAATACTGCCACAATGGTCATTAAATTCCAACATGGGTTTTGGAGGGGACATTCAAACCACAGCAGTAGGTGTTCTGTTCTTACAGGTCTCTGGGCCCTGGTTACAGTAACCACATCACGTAGGCAATGTCTACAGTCTGCTTGATTGCAAGGACAGATGACATCAATCAGAAAATTCCCCTTAGAGAAACTGATGTTCCCTGGAGTTAGAAACATGCTTGGATGAATTTTACTATGAGGGATTTTTAGATTCTCGACTCCCCCTTTCCTATTGAATTTACTCCAAAGGGAATGTAGGACAAAAACTAAGAATAAATCAGCCATTTTTTTTTTTTTATTGCAGCTGTGACTACTACTAAAAAGCAAAAGTCTACAAGAAATAACCTTGATTCATCATGCTATGCATACTGGGTAAATGGCTTAATAAAACATAATATTTCAGATGGATTGCTGGGCCAGGGTGACATCACAGGCGGCGAGGAACAGAGAGTACTCCATACATAACAATGCGGAGCACATCATAGAATGATGAGGACTGTTAGAATTACGTTTATTGTGTCTTAATTGATGTAAATGGCCTTTGAGACATGTGTGATAGGAACACATTCATGAAGGAACACAAATAAAAAGCTCTGCTTTTCCTATCAGTAATGTTATTTTATCAAAAAAGAAGTAAGTCCAACTGAAGCTGAGAGTAAATAGTTTTTTTAGAGGCATGTAGCAAACAACACAACAATCTCAAAACAGAAGGGACAAAGGAATTAACACTTCAGAATTACTTTTGATAGGGAGCAGCAAACATTTCAATTGAATCTGCCTCCCTGTTTTCCAGAACCCTACAAATTACAAATACCAGAAATCTGTAAAACAGTGAAGTCTGTCTTTAGACATTTCTACTTTTGCTAATACAGATCCACTATTTTCCTTTTAAATGCTAAATTGGTGTTTTTGATTCATAAGTCATACATTGAAATGGCAGTGATCATGGCCAAAATCAAACAGTTCCAAATAATGTTAAAGTCCAGACTACATAATAGCTAACTATCTATTAAACACTTTTTACTGAGCAAAGAGCTGTGCTAAGGGGCAATATATTATAGTGCCAGCCACTATATATTATTTCATTATTTAATCCTTATAAAGACCTCAGATGGCATTTATTATCCCCTTTTACAGATGAGAAAAAAGCAATAATGATTATTAAGCAATTGCTCAGAGTTACATAATTAGAATGAAAATGGTAATACTAGAGAGAACATACTCTCAAATAGGCCTGTTGCCAATGTCCATGCTGGATCCATGAATGGAATCTGGCCAGAGAAAACCACCTCAATTATTCATTCCCTCAATTGCTCAGTCTCCAGTTCTACGTTGCAGTTTGAGTTTTGGGGGTGGGCAAGCTGTGTGTGTAGGGCCAGGGAGTTCTGAACACATGATCTGTTTTTTTATTTTTGTTTTTAAATTTCAGTCCCATGTTGGATTCAAGGCATATATGTGTTAGGCAATTAGTGAATAAGGAATGTTTTCAAAATTGAAAGAAAAATACAAAAGTATTGTACGATCAACAATGAGGAGTTCATCATCTTCCTCTTTCTGCACCCTTATTACCACCAGTCACAGAGATTGAGGTTATTCTCCTTTCTTTTTCTCCCATGTGTAGACCTCTGTTTAGACTCTTTCAATCCCATGTCTTTTTGATAAGACTAAATGACGGGAAGCTGCACTTCATCGAAGCTTGCAAAACTGCTTAGATTTTGTGCCTTGACTTGAGTGACCATATCTGAGCCAGCCCCTGGGCCAGTCTGCTTAGTTCATCTGATCAAACTTCTGGAGTAGGACACTGCAATAACCATCGTGACTCCTCTTTTTGGCAGCATTGTGTTTCTTCTTTCTCTTAGTAAGCCTTAGTGCTGGGTTTGACCTCCTTATGAAAATCTGGAAAAAGAAGAAAAACATCAAGATGCGTTTTGTAGAGCCAGGAGAACTCAGAGGATGATATGAGACTCAAGGTAGTAACTTGAGGAAAAGACTGGAGGATGTAGACATAGGAATATGAGGAAGGAGTTTCAGAGAAGAAAATGCTTGTCCGAAGGGACATAACATTTTTATTTATTTGTTGATTTAACAAATGGATGCACCTACTTTGAATAAGGAAACTGTGTCAGGCAGGAAGAAATAACTAGACGCGGATTCCTTCCTCCAAGAGCGGCTAATCTTTTCGGAGATATCACATATAGGGCATAGAAAACTATAAAAAAAATAAGGCATTCAGCTAAGGCTGTCTGTACTAGTGATGTAGGTAAAATGTTACGGACGGTCAGGATACAGTTCAAATGCAACAATTCTACGACATGGAGGACATCTCTCTAATATCTGAAAGATGGGTAGTAATTGGATATATGGAATTATTACAGAACAGAAAAGAAGTTCTTGTTCAAATAATTAATAAGAACAGAGATGACATAATTTGGCATAAAGGGAAAAGTGGGTGGCTCTATTTGGTTGGTGCAGAAGGCATGAAAGTGGGAATATTTGGAAGAAAGCCTGCCTCTGCTGTGCCGTATATGAACACCCAATACAAGTGCCCTCCCTCCCTGCCACCCTTATCTCATATTCAACCTATATACTGACTTGCTATCCTTGACTTCGCTCACTCTCAGTTTCCCAGATCGTACTTTGTTCCTGTTTATAACTGTTTGGTAAGCCCTCAGACCTATTAATTCCATCTGTTCAGGGTAGTGTCTGTTCCAAAGTACCATGAGAAGGTCATCAGGGACTTGAACAGTGGAACAGGGAGAGATGATGTAAGGACCTGTGTAGATCCTGGTACAGTGGCAGTCTCCTAGATGGGAAGTAACGTGGTAGATGAGGTTTGCAAGCACCCAGTTATTCACTTAGCCCACGATGGCACAATTCTGATTTACATCTCTGATGGGCTTTCGTAGTTCAAAGGCTTGTCACTTTATAATGAGCAGGATAGAATCACACCACAGTGGTATTTCATGCTAATGGTTGGACCCATGTGACTTCAGATCAATGTCCCCATTATTTTTTAAGAGCATTGTGCTCCATCTGTGCTTCTGTCCTCTCTCCTATATTGCTACCTGTTACTGTATGTCCCACTCCTCAGCCTCCTTTCCTGCTTCCCCAATATACTGGAACACAGATTATTGTGATTTAAGGAACTTAATGCCACTAAGTGTCATGGAGGAACATATTTTCAACTATCAGGTATTGGGAAATTTTCAGAAATATATAAAGCCCTGAAGGTGATGATCTCTAGTTTTGTGTTCCTTGATAAGAATGTAAATTAGGTATACCAGGTGCCTACTGTCATGTCGTATTTCAAGGAATGTTATCCAAGATTCCTAACCCTCACCCCAAACCAAAGTTACTGGATACACTGACCTTCTCAAAGATTCTCTTCCTGGGCAGAAATGCAAGATGTCTTATGATTGACTCAGAGTTGGAGACCTGCCCTCAGCTGGGCCAGTGAAAATAATTTTTAACACTTTTTTGGAGCTACTGGGAAAATTCCCCACTGGCATTGCAAAGCCATTGAGACGCAAGCCTGGAGTTGTCTGTGTTCATCCTTGCCACCAAGTTAAGAATAATCTATTTACTTGTTTACTAAGTTAAGGAAGAAGCCAACAAAAAAAGAGGTACAGCTAAGAGTTAGGATCAGAGAAAAAAAAAAAAGAAACGGAGAAAATACAACTTGGTATAATTTTAGTCCTTGAAAACAGCTATATGTGAAAACAGCTCATTTCTAAGCTTTATCTCATGGACTCTTAAGTTAAATTAGTCAACTTAGTTTCTTTTTTCATTATTTACATTCACATTCACATTCATATTTATATTTGTTTTATTACCTTAAATTAAATTGATTTGGATTATTTATAAATGAAACAACCTTAATGCAAATAACTAGTGTATAATCTGTATTTCTGACAGTCTCCAGATAAGATGGCTTGCATTTCATATTATGAAAAACCATGGCTATCTTGGGACATTTCTTTACCCATACTTTGCACTTCATACGTCTGTGACCCTAACTTCTTGAATAATATCTTGTACATAGTAGACTCTCGTTATTTTGTCATATGATCATAAAGGGGTGGACATTAGAAGTCAGTGAAATAGCACAGCTTTTTAGGTTTGGATGAACACTATGGCTTATATTGTTATTTTTTGAATTACTGTTTTAGAGATAGGGGTCTTGCTCTGGCCCCCAGGCTGGAGTGCAGTGATATGATCATAGCTCACTGCAGCCTTGGACTCCTGGGCTTAAGTGATTCTCCCCTTTCAGCCTCCCAACAATGGCTTATAATTCGTAAGATAGAAACAAATCTGTGTGCATTGAAAGACTCATACTATGGAATGATATAAAATGAGTAAATAATATAAAACTTCGCCTTTACCAGCTCATCTCAGTGGGAGCCATTGATTCCTGTCATCTGCAGGCTCAGCAACATTCTATCTCCCTGCTGAGCCTGAATGGGGCTGAGTGTGAAGCCTCAGCTCAACTAGCTGTCAACACTGGGAATTAGCCTTGCTTCCATCAAACCAGTTATCTGGGTAATTGGAGTAATTACAGGGCACAGGCTTGCCTACCAGACACTGTTTTTGTTTGTTTGTTTGTTTTGTTTTTTTAATGTCCGACCTCTCTTCTTCAAATTTTGGTTTAGCTCCAGGATTCCAGGTTCTCACTGGATTTCTATGAACTTTTGCCTATGCTTAGCCATGGCTGGCTTCATCTTTGGAACCAAATTCATATGCAAGCTTTATACAGGTAGGATCTTGCCTTGTGCCTGTGCTAGAGGCCTTGTGAATTCAGTAATTTGGATCATTTCAGGAGAAAGGGCAGGTAATACTTGGACTTTCTCTTTAATAGCCTGCACAGTTTTTTTCCTGGATTTTCTCAGATATTAAATGCTGCCCACACCAGACACTAGTCACCATGCTTCTTTCTCTGAGCTGTTACACCCTTTGGCTGTCCTCCATCAGGATCTGACTCCAGTGCTATGGTTTAGATGCAGTTTGTCCCCATCAAAACTGACATGGAAATTTGATCCCTGATTGGCAATGTTGGGAGTTGGGGCCCAGTAAAAGGTATTTGGGTCGTGAGGATGAATTACTTGTAAGTGGCTTTCCCTCTATCAGAAATAGTTTATTTTTACTAAACGCAGTTAGTTAAAAGGAGGCTGGCATTCCTGGTTTCTCTCTATTGCTTCTCCTTTTGCCAACTGATTTCTTTCCTCGTGCCACTCCTCTTCCACTTTCCACCAGGAGTTGAAGGAGCCTAAGGCCATCACCAGTTGAAGCTGTCCAATTTTGAACCTTCCAGCCACCAGAATCATGAGCCAAACAAAATTATTTCCTTTTGAAACTACCCAGCCTCAGGTATCCTGTTATAGCAACACTAAATGGCCTAAGACACCCAGCCTGTAACATGACCAGCCCATTTTTCCATTCTTCCCATCATTTTTGTTTCTGAGTCACAAATGTCAGCTTTCTGTGCTTGATTTATCATGTTCAGGAGGCAAAGGGGCTTACTTTTTCATATAAAATCATGCCGATATAATGGGAACAACTTCAAAAGCTATGCAGCTATGTTTAGTTTTTATCTTAGTGAGAAATGGGGAGCTATCACATGTTTTTGAAGCACGTAGTAAAGATAAAAGTGATGAGTTTTCCCTTAATGCAGAAGTGATAATTGATGCATTCTTTTTTTACTTCCTTTGCTTAGAGACTTGTTCCTTCACCGCAAAATCAGCAAGATATTTTCTTTGAGCAACATAGCATCACATCCACTTCTCCTTAGGTGATTGGACAGGGGTAGACATCTGACCAGAGCCGAATCTATCTGAAGTTGGAAAGCAGAGAGACTGGATTAGTTAGATGAGTGGTCAAGAACTTTTTCCTATATAAGGCCAGATGGTAAAAATTCTGTATTTGTGAGCCAGTCACTCTATCACAGCTACTCAACTCTATCACTGTAGCAAACAAGAAGCTGCAAATAATACACAAGTGAATGAGAATGACTGTGTTTCAATAAAAATGTATTTAGTTACACAGGTGCCAGTCACACTTTGACCTGCGGACTGTAATTTACTGAGCCCTGAGTCACATATTGGTGAGTGTTTGAACTGAAAGATCTAATTGGGTAAGGATGCAGCCATTTGTGGTCATGTACATGCTGATGATTAATCAAAGAAGGCCAATAGTGAAACAGAAACATGATAGAGGAGCAGATTGGTAGAGAGAGCAGAGAAGAGGGTACATCAAAACTCTGAGAGATGGTGGGGAGAGCCTTGGTTCCCTGCTTTCCTGGACCAAAACACATGTGGCTTAGCTGTTCTTTATTTTCTAATCCTGGTTATCTAAGAGGATGTCTTATACATACAGATATAGAACAGGGTTGATTATCAGTATAACCCTTCTTAAGTTAGTTTTAATGGTTTCCTATTCCTAATCACCCCACAAACCTCTGATAAGATAGGAATTATGCCAGTTGAGGTTCTTGGTTGTAAACAACACAACCAAACCTGGTGTTTTAAGGGTACCTGGAACTTATTTTAATCAGGTATGGTAAGACATGCAGGCATGGAAAAGTGATATTGCAGGTTCCACAGGAAAAGTGATACTGTAGTTTCCACAGGAAAAAATTGGAGAGTCAAGTAAGCACATTTAGGATTGGCTGATTTGAACACTTTCAGTGTGCTCTGGGGCATAAGGGTTGTCCCTAGTCAGCTGCTACTTACTCTGGACTGATTAGAGCAGTGTCCATAAAGGAGATGGCCAGGGGCATGGGCTCTGGATTGATTGGTGTACAGATGTGCTCACAGCTGAGTCTTCAGGAATTGGCTAACCTTGGGAGGTGCAGTCCATCCAGGGTCAGTGAGGCCCCAGATCTCAGAGAATCAAATGCAGAAACCACAAAACATGGTTATTATACATGGATAACTTAAACAAATAAAGGAATTCGCTGAAAAGATATTGGGCTACTCATAGAATTGATTTAAAAAATGTAAAATTCGACTGAAAAAAATGAGCAGGATTTCAGAGAGTCCAGGCAACTGAAGACTCAGATAAGATCTCACCCCTGGATATCCTGGGTGGCACATCACTGTTGGGCCTAGCAGTGAACCTGCTTCACTCGATGCTGGCCCTCCACCGGCTAACCACTCATGGCATACTGCTGAACTCTGCCGTGGCTGTGGCAAACTGTCCTTCACTCTCGCTGTGTCCTTTTGCTGCTTTATCAGATTCAAATTCACGGTGGGGCCATACATTTATCCTGATTCTGTCACATGTGTATTTCTTAGTTTCCGAGGGGCCAAAAAGGAGATATAGGTACTCATACCCTTTCAGTACCTACAGTGAAAGGCAAGACTTTCTCCCATTATTTTGGGATTTTCTATAAACAAGGTTTTCTTATTCTGGGGGTGGCAAACAAAACCAAATGTGTATGGTAGCTGTTCAGTGTGTATTGAACTATGGAGTGAGTAGAGTTTAAACAAATAGCTGGGTTGAAGGGCTGAGAATAATGTGTGTGTGTGTGTGTGTGTGTGTGTGTGTGTGTGTGTGTGTGTGTGTAAAAGGTGTTAAGGATACCTAGGAAGGAAGGAAGGGATTCTCAGCATTTTACAGAGCATGATGATGGGAAAGGGAAGACATAAGTGAAGCAAGAATCAAAGAGTTATCTGAGATTTTGAGCTGGATAAAACAGTGTCATTAAAAGAGGTGTCTTGAGTTTTATTGATCTCAGGATGTCTAGGTGCCTATGCCCAGAGAAGAGCTGGAAATGTGGCACTGGAGCTCAGGCGGCCAGGCAGGGTAGAGAAGGGGATGGATAAACGGTCCGAATTGTGATGACTGAGTCACAGGGAGGGGAATTCTCTGTGGGAAGCATATACAATTTAGAGGTGTTAAGAAAATCAGATCGTTGCAGAAGGAGCTGTGTAAAAACCTAGTTAATGCATGAAAAGAGAAAGAGGAGCTTGCAGTGTTCAGTTAGAAATAGTAAGAGGATCTGGAAAGGAAGGAAGAGTAAAGTGAAAAAAATGGGAAACTGAAGGAAATGACTATGGCCTATGATGGGGAAAGGTTTCAGGATTCGGTTAGATAGAGCACAGCAGTAAGGCAGCAACGCAGTGAAAGCCAGCTGTGTCCAGGGTAAACGAAGGCAAGAGTGTGGAGCACTCAGGTAAGTTTGGCAGAGGAGAAAATAATATTTTCCAGGACTTTGTCTAATCCCACCTCTCACATTTTTTTCTCTCTCTTTTGCCCTCACCTCAACCTTGTCTGATAGTTAATATAAGCTTTCAAAGTCTCCAAACGGCTTGGAAGAAGTTGGTTCACAACCATCCCTATTTTCCTCACCCTCCCTTTTTGAGGAGCACCTTTGTTACAGAGACCCAGAAAAGTCAAGGAGGAGAAAAGCTCACACCGGCTATAAAACTAAAGTAAGGGGAAAGGAAAGGTATAAGGTCATCGGTCTCAGCTGACCCAAGGAAGAGAAGTCAGGCCAGAGGGACATCAGAAGACAGCTTTGAAAAGTACATGTCCTTTACAGGAAGCAGCTGTATTTATTTATTTATTTATTTGTTTGTTATTTATTAACATCCTTAGTTATTACATTTTGAATCAGGTGAGATTTTGTGTGTTCTCAGGTTTGCTACTCATTTTTTTGTAGTGCAGAATAAACTGAAGAATGTACCCTGAGTTGATACAGGAGGAAAAGCATTAGATATACGCCTTCTTAAAAAAAAAAAAAAAAAAAAACAAACTATTAAGATTCTGATTTGTTGCAAAGATCAAAGTATGCCCAGGGCTTAGAGGTACTCTTTCCCTCCATCCTCCAGTTCTAGTTCTAATCAAACATTCAAGAAAATCAATAATGAACGAATCTTATCCTTTGAGCTGGGGAACCTGCTACAGTCTGTGTATCTATCAGCACAAAGTATACACACATACACACACACACGCAGACACACACTCCCTCTCCCTCTCTCTCTCTCCCTCTGTCTTCTACTCCGACACCCCTGCAACTCTCTCCAGCCAATTCCAGCTGTGAAATATTTAGTTCCTCTGAGACTTAACTGCTGCTGACCTGTTTCTTCTCCTTCCCTCCGCTCTCTTAACCCTAGATCCCAAATTCCATTCATCTTCACAGCCCCCACAAGGTCTGATTAAACACCACTGCAGCCCCACTTCCATTTTGGCTGAACCATTCACAGTCAAAAGAGATAGAGGGAATACAAAAAACAGAAGGACCTGGAGGAGGCTGCCCAAGCACTGAATGTGGTGAGATGGGCCCTGACAAGATTTATGGGCCCTATATCACAGCTGAAAGGCTGGAGGTGGTAAAACAGGAGCTCTGGCAGTAATTTATAGTAGCTTGTTATGACAGACTTCTCGATTGAGGATGAAAAAGATGCCATTAAAACAAGCTATCCGGGATGTTGTCGTAAACAACAGGTCTCTCCACACAGCCTCAGCACCAGACAGATTCATAATTCTCATGAAGTTGAGGGGATACAGGCTCCAGTGGAAGGATTCTGTCTCAAAGCCTCCGTGGAAAGATGGGAACAAGGGGAGGATGGGGTGAGGACCTGGTGGTGAGGACTTGCCAGATTTCCTCTCCTCTTTTGCTCCTCAATCATAGACAGGGCATCCTGCCTTTCAAGAGCAGCCCTCCACCGTCTATCAGCCATGACAGGCTGGCTGTGGATGATGGCTGGAAGGCTGCACACCCAGGGGGTGACTGGACCTGTTCTGGGTGCTGTATGGATAAAACGGTCAGCAGCTCATGCACAGTTGCAGACCTGGCTTGGGTTAATTCTGCCTTCTTCTCCCATTCAAGTGTAGCCCACATAAACTCAGGGCAGCTTCCCGTTGCATTAAAGCAGCTTCTGTCCAGAGGCATATCCCGACACTTTGGAGTTGGAGAAATGAATTGAATTTCAAACTAAATCTACAATGAAGTCTTTCTCAAAGCTCTGTAGGGAGGTCTCACTCACAACCCGCCCATACCTAAAATACTCTTTGTTCAAAAGGCCACTCTGTGTTTTTATTCTCTCACTCAACTGCAACACCCCGTTCTACTCCCCCAATACAAAAATATCTCTTTCTACTTACAGCTAAAATTTCTACTAAAAATCTTAGACCTTCAGGTTCGTTATCAGTCTTCATCTATTCTGGTTCATCCACATTTCTTTCTTTTTTTTCTTCTTACAGAAACATTTGTTTCACCTGTAGCTCTGTGCTCTTTCCAAGGTGAGTCCAAGGAATCACTCCACTTTCCTGATGCCGTCCTTTCCCTAAATGTTATGCTCTACTTTCATTTTGAAACAAAGTAATAGCTAATAGAACAAGGAAGAATTTTTCTTATGGAGTGTCAGGGGAGGCCAACCCATCAGGAACTTCCTTTGGGTTGGGGTGGGGTCTAGAGATGGTGCTCAGGTGTAAGATGGGGATGCGTGGGAGAGGTACTGAATACCCATAAGGTAATATTTTTACCTGTTTGGGAGGAGCACAAATAAGTGACTGATACTTTGTAATGGAGATTCCTTGGATTTCATTCATATGTTTAAAGTAAATAATTTGCAAAAAGTAGTACTTCATCGGTTACAAGAACTTCCTTGCTATTCTCTACTATAGCTCCGGCACTGAGCCCACAGCGCTGGAAAGCATGCTACCAGGACCTCGCCTGCCAGAACGCACCCAACACTGGATTTCCTCATCCCCAGCCTGCTTTCCTGCAGCGGGGCTTCCTTCCCTTTCCTCTGAGTGCCAGCTTTGATCTCTGCTTTCCCCTGTCAGAAAGCTCTGGGCTCTGGTGGGAGAACAGATGCAGGGAAAAAGCCCTTGCTATGATGCAAAGGTAAGAAGAATGTTTCTTAATAAGCAACATCTGAGATTAAAGAGATGCATTCACCTTCATTTGGCTTAAAACTGCCTGACTGTAAAGCACTGGAAGGTATTAATGTCCCTTCCCCCCGCACAGGCTTGCTCCTTGCAGTTCTGGAGCTCAGGGACAGTCTCTTCCTCTTGCCCCCTCTTCATGCCTTCTCCCTGTTCCCACCTTCAGCCTCCACCCTCTGATTTCGTCCCTTAGCACATGTAGCTTCCAGGCAGTCTTCCACTCCTGTGCATTCGGCAAACTGGAGATTAAGCCAGAACTGGTGGTGGATTGAATGGAGTCCAGTCCCAGAATTCTATAATGGAAACCTCCAGGGCACAATTGCTCCTCGGCTTCTGATGACAGCCACTGGCCAGTGCATGCAGCTTACCTGTGACAAGTTATGTGGTGAAACCTTATGGCATTGTGTCTGTATCTGGACTTTCTAAAAGGAGAGATCTGAGTCTCAGTCAACAAACTCAGATATTCCAGAAGTTATTCCTATTAAACTTAGGTATAATATATAATTATGTGATATATAAAATTCATATATATATAAAACACACACACACACGTATGTGTGTGTGTGTGTGTGTGTGTGTGTGTGTGTGTGTGTTTTAAACTGCAGTCTTTCATTCAGATTATGGGTCCTGGCCTTGTTATGGACTAAATGTTTGTGTACCCCAAAATTCATATGTTGAAGCCCTAATCCACAATATACCATTATTAGAAAATGGTACCTTTGGGACATAATTAGGTTTAGATGAGGTCATGAGAGTGGAACCACCATGATAGAATTTGTGTCCTTATAAAAAGAGAAAGAGACACCAGCATGCGCTCTCTCTCTCTCTCTCTCCTCCCTCTCTCTCTCTCTCTCTCCTTTCTCCCCCCACCCCGCCCACCCTCTGCTGCTATGTGAGGACACAGCAACAAGAAGATTCTCATCAAAACCCTATGAAGAGAGTCCTTACCAGGGATTGAATCAGGTTGAATCAGGAGAACCTTGATTTCAGACTTCACAGCATCCAAAACTGTAAGAAATAATAGTCTGTTGTTTAAGCCACCGAATTTATGACATTTCCTTACAACAGTGAGGCTTAGTCTGTTTTCTGTTGCTGTGACAGAAGGGTCTTGTGAAGTACCAAGGTACTGGAATAGAGAGACAACTGGTGGTTGGCCTTTAGTCTAGGAAATAAAACTTTTGAGAACAAAAGTCAGTGCAACAGTTAACTTTTTTGTCTGCTTTCCACCCTGCTAAATACCTCCTTAAAAATTAGAAGCGAAGAGATTGTAGATTGACTGAACATGGAGAACAGGGAGGGGACAAGGGGGAAAAGGCAAAGTAATACCTCAAAGTATTGGACAAAAGAGCACTTTTCCACATCAAGATGATCTGTGAAAATTCTGGCACTGGACCCCACTAAATTGATCAGAATATCTTGGGGCAGAGCTAAGGATTTTACATTTTAAATAATGCCTTCTCATGATACACATAGCCACCAAAGTTTGTGGTCAAATTTCTGCTCTGAAAGTTTACATATGTTATATTTCTATCATTTCCCAAGAGAAAACTAAGAGAGAAGAAGGAGGTTGCCAACAAGAAGACCATCCCTGGTGCTTTAAACGCAGGCAAAATCTTGGAGGACTCTACAAAGCTGGACCTGGGAGAGCAAGTATCACAGATGCCAAAGCAAGTGAGGGAAGATAAGCCAGTGGAATAATAAGCTTATATGGTGGTGGAAAGTGAAGCTAGAATTCCATTATTGGAGGATGAGGATATTCAGAGTTAGGACTTAGATGGCAATTCTACAGTGTAAATGCATTTGCTTCAATCTCTGCTTTCTGCATTTTCTCAAGGTCCCTCATGGGCTTTGATCCTACCCTACAATTAATGCATACCTGCCAAAAAGATGTTGATATATCATTGGTACCTTAGTGAAGTTCAAAGCAGGACAGCCATTTGGGCTTTTGTGAAATAACGACAGAATTTGAGAACTTTTGGAGACTCCCATGAGAAGGGAAGAACTGAGATCTGACATTTGGCAGGTGGATCATAATAATATTTCAGTTTAAAGAAAAACTTATAATCTTCTCTAGGAAACATAAGTGGGTGGTGCTCAGTTGACATTGATGTTATACTGTACTCTCTATGATTAAAATATGATATTCAGTAATAATAACAATTACAGAAGACTTTAAGGAATAAATCTTTCCTGATAAGTTGTATTTCACTTATTCTGATATTTCTAGTCCCTCCCTCCTCTTTCCCATCATCTCATTAAGAGACATCTTCTGACTGATAACATTTAAATATAGTCTTTTGGACCGAAGTCACTGGGCTGAAAAACAGCATCAGACAGTCCAGGCTCTAGTTTACATTCGTGGTTCCTACTCTTGCCATTTTGCTTTAGGAGAAACCATTAAACCAACACAAGAATGAGAGCAGTGGGGGGCACAGAATTTACTCAAAAATAGTTAAACCTCCATTGTAATGTGATTCGTTTGTTGTGGGAACTGAAAGATAAATGACTGCTATTATCTCACATTTTTTTCTTATCCTGTCACTGAGCTTTGGTTCATAGTTAGTCCTGAGAATTCTACTTCCTCCACTTACTTCTAGTCTGTTAAATAACAAGCTTATATGGTGGTGGAAAGTTAAGCTAGAATTTCATTCTTGAAGGATGGGGTTATTCATCATCTAAGAGTTAGACCTTAGATGGAAATTCTGTAGTGTAAATATGTATGTTTTAATCTCTGCTTCTCTGTTTTCTCAAGGTCCCTCATGGGCTTTGACTCCACCCTACGATTAATGCTTACCTGCTAAAAAGATATTGAGGTATCATTTGTATCTCAGTGTGAGTTTAAGCTATTGTGGCATCTTCCCCATGACGTTTCAGCCAAAACCCCAAATGAAGAAGAAATTGTTAAGACTCCAGTTAAGGAAACTTCAGAGACAATAGGCAGAGTTGAAATACATAATAAAAGGTCCTAAATAAGATACAGATTCATTTATTCACCCACCCATTAGAAGTTTAGGAATTGATACTCAGACAAACATAGAGCAAGCCATATCATTTCAAGCCTGAGATGATACGATCAGAGATTGGTCCAGGTAAATGCTCTGTTTTTGAGAGCACTGAATGTCTCATACCTTTCCTTATCAGTTTGATCTGCCTCCAAAGAAATATCCTGTCTGAATTTTTGTATTTCAGGACATTTTACACTCTCTCTTCTTATTAGGACATTATTAGAATTGGAATTTAGAATTACATCGATCATATAAAGTAAGCATGGATGACATACTTGCTTTATATGATCGATGTAATTTCAATGTTTACCTTATCTTTAGTGAAATTATGATGCAGAATTTCGTAAAAATAGGTAGATTCTTAGTGATACTTTCAGTTTCTATGTTTTGTTGGGGCTGGAGGTTGAAAACTGGGATTGGGATTTTCAAAACATAGATTGGTCGGTGCTTTTGTCTTATAGCAGGACAAGGGCCCAGAAAAGAAGATAACATTACTGAATGAGCACCCTTAGGATGCATTAAAACATATTGGCATCCTAAATTAATGCCCCCCACTGCCTATTCTAGGATGATCATTCCAGGTTGCTATTTTAATAGGTGAGCAATGAGCTTGGAAAGGAACATAATTCTATTGAAATTGAGGGATGGTGCTATTTAAGATCATGAAGAAGGGTTCTATACAAAGATGTATTATCATAGCACATGTCTGTCATTCTTGCATGCATCGTGAGTCAATGAGGTCACATGGAGTGCTGTAAGCCAAGCTGTTCTCTGTCCTTACAACATTGCCCTGCCGTAGTGCGTTGAATAATGTCTCCCCAAAGTTCAGGTCCACTTTGAATCTCAGAATGTGACCTTATTTGGGAATAGGGTCTTTGCATATATAATTAGTTAAGAATTTTAAAATTACATCATAATGGATTTAGAGTGGATCCTAAATCCAATGACTGGTGTTCTTATACGAAGAGGAGAGGACACAGAAACAGAGAGAAGATGGCTACGTGACAACAGAGGGAGAGGCTGAAGTGATGTTGCTGCAATCCAAGAAAAGCCTAGAACAACCAGAAGCTGAAAGAAGAAAGAAAAGGATTCTTTCCTAAAGATTTTGGATGGAGTGCAGCCCTACCAATGCCTTGATTTTGGACTTCTAGCCTCCCAGACTGTGAGAGAGTACATTTCTGTTATTTTAAGCGACATAGTTTGTAACACTTAATTATAGCAGCTCTAGGAAACCAATATATCCAGTTTCATGAGAGGATTCTCCTGTGCCAGGTCTTCAGCAGAAAGCCACACTTCAGCATAAAACCTAAATATAGTCTAGGATTATTGGGACAGGCAGTGATTGTTAATCACAGTGATGCCTAGGGGAGCTTACGGTTATGGAAGGCAGCATCAGAATGTACCAGCTTAGACCTTCTCAGCCTCATCTGTCTTCAGGAACTTTAACACTTGTCCTATTCCAGATACCACTGCAAGGAAGAGCCAGTTGCATACAGGGGCAATCGGAAAGGGCTTTCCCTCATGCTGTTGCTCCTTTTACACTTTCTGCCCTGAGGCTGTATCATGACTAAGCCTTGAAATGCCACGTGACTAGATGTCTACACATACACAACCTGGAAGTACAAGTGGATTAATACACCACTGTGGCTTAGAAAACAATGCTCTAAAATCAAGCCATCAGAAGCAGCCTTGGAAGGAAATTTTCCTCTCTTGTCCTGTGCTCCTCCCTCTCAGTCCCATTCTCCCTGCAATGCTAGCTATAGAAACTAGGATCCCTCTTCTCCAAGGTGGATCACAGAAATCGGAGCCCTCTTCCCCCAGAACTAGTCATAAGATCTAAAGCTATTATTAACTGTAATTTTTCCTTCTGCATTTCTGTGTAAAAACTGGCCATCAAGAAGTAATCTGTTTGACCTTGTTTGATAGTAGATCATAAGACCCTGGCCCCTTTCTAGAGAGGGTCCTGCTAGTACTCAGAAGGAAGGAGTGCTGCTCAGAGACACCAATAAGAATCTAGACAGACAGGCCTTGCTCAGTTTCTCCACTCAATCTATTAGCATTAAGTCATTCCTTTTTTGTCCAATCATATTTCTACACAGCTGTCCATACTTGTATGTCCATAAACATAAAAACGGACAATTTTCCCTGTATCTTTGGGTCTTCATTCTAAAGGCTCCCATGTACGTGTTAAATGGATTTGGATGCCTTTTATCCTATTAATCAATCTGCCTTTTGTCAGTGATTTTCAGGGAACATTTAAGGTTCCAAGGGCTTTGGCCCCTATCACAGCATCTGAAAAACATTTACTCTACCGGATGAATGAAAGCAGATAAATGCTTCTGACTTCCTCCAACAAAGCAGATTCCTAAGACACATGAGTTCACATTGCCTCTTGGCTGAAGATCCTTACAAGCTTTTGCAGTCAGTTGATCTTGACACCAAGCCATGGTCAGTTCGTAACACACCTTAATATTGTTGATTCTCCTTCCCTACCTCCCTTTTCATTTTCCTCATTCCTCCTGCCCTGGATTTTGCTTCCTAATAAAGTAGTAGCACATAAGCATTTGCCTCTGGCTTTGCTTTCTGGGGAATCTAACTAAAACACAGCTTTTCAGTGAGCCAATTGACCTAAATCTCAGTGAATGTCTTAATCAAAATGTTCTCAGTTACAACTGGAAAAAACTGCCCAACTGAAAATATCTTAGGACGTTTATTAAACTTATGCAATAGGAAAGGCTGACTTTAGCATGGCTGGCTCAGGTACACAAGTAATGTAGGTCCTGTTTACTCCTATCAGCTTGTTTTTACAAATAGATCCAAAATCACCTCCCTCCAACCTACTATTCCCATTAGAAAAGAAACTTCGCTCTTGCAAAGCGATATCTATTTATCCAGGGAGGTATGCATATTCATCCCTGGGACATGCAATCATCCTACCATAGGATACAGTAGTGATGGGGATTGAGTTGGGGCAGGGAGGCCAACCTCATAATTGTCATTCTCTCTAGGAATGCATGACTTGGAGGAGAAGTTTTTTTCAAAAAAAAAAAATATAGATTCAGAGCAGGCGAAAGCAAGATATTACACGGCAAAAATAATCTACATAATTATGAGGTTCAGTTTCCACAAGCAAACCATGAGCTACAGGCTCAGTTTCTAGGATGAGTTAATATTCAGATTCCAGCTACAGTTAATCAGTTATTCCCAGGGGAAACATTTTTATTTGTAAACACCATCTTCATTGCTTTTATCTTACAATGTAGCCTACAATCTTACCAAAGTGTGGTCCACGGGCCAGCAGCATGGTCATTACCCGGGAGCTTGACAGCAATGCCAAACCTCAGACCTTAGGTCAGACCTACTTAATCAGAATCTGCATCTTAACAAGATCCCTGCTGATTTGTATGCACACTAAAATTTGAAAAGCACTTTTCAAATGTCCTGTGTGAAGACAAGCTGAACCCCTGGAATAAAAGATGTAAAAGATCCATTTGGCCTAACAAGGTTTAAGGGAGAAACAATAATTTTGTAATTGGAATAAGATGCTGTCATATTTTAAAATTAATATTAAAATTGATGCTGAAATAAAGTTATCCATTTCTTAGAGAGGAAGCCAGCATTTCCCCCAAAGGGAATTTATTTACACAACCAAGAAGATTATGGATTCAACACCTTTACTCTTTCACAGAGATTATACCAAAGTGTGATTTTTTTAAAAAAAGAAGCCAAATGTAAAAAATAGATCTTGCAAAGTAGAATGGTGGTCACATAATGAGTTGGCTAGCAAGCATTTAAGAGAATTCAAATATTTCTTTTTTTTTTTTTTTTTTTGAGACTGAGTTTCACCCTTATTACCATCTTGGTGCCATCTCGGCTCACCGCAACCTCCGCCTCCTGGGTTCAAGCAATTCTCCTGCCTCAGCTTCCCGAGTACCTGGGACTACAGGCGTATGCCACCATGCCCAGCTAATTTTTGTATTTTTAGTAGAGACGGGGTTTCACCATGTTGACCAGGATGATCTCGATCTCTTGACCGTCTGATCCATCTGTCTCGGCCTCCCAAAGTGCTGGGATTGTAGGCGTGAGCCACCGCGCCCGGCCTCAAATATTTCTTAAATGCAAACTAGCCAAAAGACTTATCTATAGCATCAGAAATAATATTTCCATGCAATTTGGAGGTTATAAAATGTATTGAACCATCACCTAGAAGCTTAGTAATGCATTATTTGTGGAAGTATTATTCTCTCCAAACTGTGCTTTCATTAACAAAAATCAAGGTCCATAGAAGAACAATTACCACTTTTGAAAAGGAAATATTATCTCTGCCTTTAATGTTGGAGGAAAATGCATGTAGACAGGAATAGGTTATATGGTCAGAGAAATAGAAAATGCTGAAAATTCTTCACCATCACAATCCAAAAGGAAGAAATGGTATACAGTTGTCATATTATCATTTGCTGTAATATTTTCTTTCACGGCCATTTACTATGAATCTAAATCACAGCAACACATTGTGAGACAGAAATGTATTTCCTTTTTTAAAAAATATTTTTTAACAGCTTTCTGTCTGAGGTTTAATAACACGAGATACGAACATGGGAAAAATCAATTGTGGCTCATAAGAAATCAGAGCCTATCATGTATTCACTGTAGTAAGTTGAATGATGCTTCCCATCCCCCATATCCCCCACCATTGCCAAAAAAAAAAAAAATCTATTTGGAACCTACAAATGTGATTTTATTTAGAAAAGAGATCTTTGCAAATGTAGTTAAGAATTTTGAGATGACATTATCTTGGTATATTCGTCTGTTTTCATGCTGCTGATAAAGACATACCCAAGACTGGGTAATTTATAATGAAAGAGAGGTTTAGTGGCCTCACAGTTCCACATGGCTGGGAAGCCCTCACAATCATGGTGGAAGGCAAAAGGCATGTGTTATATGGTGGCAGGCAAGAGAGAATTAAGAGCCCAGCAAAAGTGGTTTATAAAACCATTAGATCTTGTGAGACTTATTCACTGCTACAAGAACAGTATGGGAAAAACCACACCCATTATTCAATTATCTCTCACCAGGTCACTCCCACAACATATGGGCATTATGGGAGCTACAACTCAAGATGAGATTTGGGTGGGGACAAAGAGCCTAACCATATCCCTTGGATTAAAGTATCCCCTAAATGTAATGACTGGTGTCCTTACACAAGGAAGACACAAACACTGAGAAAAAAGCCCTGTGAGGATGGAGGCAGAGAGTAGAGTTAGTCTACTACAATCGAAGGACTACCTGGAGCTGCCCATAGCTGTAGGGGGCAAGAGAGGATGCATTCCTAGAGGCTCTAGAGGGAGCACGGCCCCACCAACACCTTGAATTTAGACTTCTATCCTCCAGGAATACGAGAGGAGGAATTTTCGTTATTTGAAAAGCATCAAATTTGTGTTGATTTGTTATGGCAGCCCTAGAAAATGAATTCACTCATTTGGGGTACTTTGTCTTTCTTCTAATTTCTTGGTGGGTTTTCTTGCAATAAGCATTCATAGATGAACTTTGAATGTATCACTCCCAGCAATCCAACGCTTTCTTTGCCTTGAGATATAGAGGGGGAGACTTGCTGTTGGCAAAAGATGCTGGTGACTGACTATGTGTAATGGATGATGCTTGAGTTATCTTTCCATGATACCTGATAATTCTTCCACGTGCACCCTATAAGTTCTTGTGTGATTGAGGCATGATAAATAGAAGAAACAGAAGGTGGGCATAGAAGTTGGTATATATAGCTACCTCACTCTGCACTTTATTTTCACCCTTTCCCATTTCAGAGAAAACCAACCTTAGATCATATTATTGTTGTAGTCTTTCCATTTCAAATCCTTGTCAGGTGTATTTGCGGAAATAGATCAGCATGCTAATAATTCATTCTGTGGTTTGGAGAAAAGGCAAGGGGTACAGAGGGCAAATGGGAAGCTATTATGAATTAAATGATAAAGCTACATGGTTATCCCTGGGGTAAAGGACGGACAGCCTCGAACCAAGTCCCATGCCAAAAGGAACTTGGCAGACCCAGTCTAGTGCTGGACTTGACAACCGGGTATGGTTACAGCAGATGCAGAGATTATCAGAGCTTGTGAACACACAGCTCATTGATAGTTTGTTCCAGCCTTCATGCTGGAAAGAGGTGAAAGTATTTCCCTTCCCTATTCTTTTTAGACCTAATAGTAGTCATTCCCTTCCTTTGCTTTCCCCTAAGAAATGGACACCTGAAGGTGAAAATTGGAATCAGATTCCACAGAGTTTACCTGACTATAAAAGCCTCTACACTCCAAAAGGAGTCAGAGAAGCCCTCAACGGCCAAGTACAGAAGGGAACCATCCCCAAGAGATCACCAAGAGGGAAACCAATCTACTCTTACACATCAGATTGTGTACTACCTTAAGAATTACGGTAAGTTCTTAAATCTGGGATAGCCTTGTAGGGGAGTCAAGGGAAAACTTCCCCTTCACCCTCTAATAGTTCACTGAAAAAAGTCAACTCTCAAAAGGCAGATCAATTAGAGAAAAGGCATACAAATTTATTTAACATGTGCACACAGGAGCCTTCAGAATGACGATCCAAAAATGCAGGGGAAATTGTCCACTTTTATGCTTAGGTTTAACAAAGTATGGACTGCCATGTGGAAATATGATTGGACAAAAGCTGAATGATCGAATGCTGATGGACTGAGTGGGGACTCCTAGCAAGGCCTGGTTTTCTGGAGTCTTCTTGGCCACTCTGAGAACTCATTCCTTTCTTCTGGGTATGGGGAAGGACCCTCTCTGGAAAGGGAATCTCATGACCTACTGTACAACAAAGTAGGTGAGAGAATTTCTTTATGGCCAGTTTTTACACAGAAAGGCAGAAGGAAAATTAGAGCAATAGTTCTATGTGTTATGGCTGGCTTTGGAGAAAAGGGTTTCTGGTTTCTATGCCCCATCTTCAAGATCAGGAATTCCAGTTTCTCTTACTAGCCTCAGGGGAGAATGGGACTGAGAGACTGGAAGGTGGGAGAAGATCAGAGAAGAACTTTTACTTCTGAGACGTTTATTTTAAGGTATTGTTTTGTGAGTTTCAACATCATCAGAGAATTCCCGCTGCTCGTACTCCAAATAAAGGCTGCTGGTACACTGACTAATTGTGGGAATATGCAAAAGGAGACAGTGGACTCAAGAAAACCCCTGTGTCCTCACTTTAGAAAACAGGTGAGAAGGAACCTGGGTGAGAGTGAAAACCAGTGATCTCAGACTGAGCTTCAACAAAGGGAACCTCTTAACAGAGATCATCATTCGCCTGTTGGGAGTGTTCTCCAGAAGTTCAGGAAATACCAGTACCCCACCATCCCAAAAAGGAAAAATCCCACTTGATTTTATAGCCATGAACAGTTAGAATAGGAACTGTGGTGAACTGAACAATGACCCTTCAAAAGATATCCATATTAAACCCCTGGAACTTGTAAATACTTTCTTATATGACAAAAGATGTGACTAAGTCACAGATCTTGGGAGGAGAAGCTATCCTGGATTAAGCAGGTGGACCCTAAATGCAATCATCTGTGTCCTTACAAGAGTAAGGCAGAAGTTTTGAGAGAGATGGATGAGAAAGCATTGTGAAGACAGCAGAGGAGAGGTGGCCACAAGCCAAGGAATAGTAATGAGCTACCAGAAACAGGAAGGGGCTAGGAAGGGTTCCCCCCTGGAGTCTTGGCAGAAAGTACAGCTTGCCCACACCTTTGATTTCATACTTCTGCCATCCAGGACTGTAAGAGAATACATTTCTGCTGTTATAAGCCGCCCAGTTTGTGACCATTTGTTATGGTAACCCTAGGAAACTAAAACAAGAACTAAGCCAGGTGTGGAGTGGCACACACCTGTAGTCCCAGCTACTCAGGAGACTGAGGTGGGAAGATCACTTGAGCCTGGGAAGTTGAGGCTACAGTGGGCTGTGATTGTGCCACTGCACTCCAGCTTGAATGACAGAGCGAGACCCCATCTCAAATAAATAAATAAATAAATAAGCAAATAAAGCAAAAATGAAAATCTCACAAACCTTAAGGGCCTCTTTGATGCCCTTTCACTCACACCCCAAGGAGCAAATATTTTTCTTCAGCATTTTAAATTAAGTGATAATAAATGTCCTAGACTTTGGAGCTTCATTTATCAAAAGCTAATATATTTTTATGTTTCAACAACATAATTTCCCCCCCAAGAACCATAAGCATAGATTTCTATTTGAAAGAAAAATGTGTCGAGGGTAGGGGATTTTGGGTCTTGACTTAAACATGGTTTTTATGCATCTGTTAAGTTCTGAATTATTTACAGTCATTTCAAACATAGAGAAAAAAAATTTCAGAAGAGAAGAGAGAGACCAGTATGAATTCCTTAAGGAAAAAAAAGTGACTGAGAGGGTGAGAAAGAGAGAGGTACCCCTGTATCAAGAAACAGGGTTTAGATCGATTGAAGGCACCTTACGGAGATTATGAACTGTAAATAATGGCTTCATCATTCCCATCCAGGAAATACAGTTCTCTTGGGAAAAGTACTGAGGGGCAGTGATAGACATTAGTGTACCATCGGACATGATTTACCTTGGGTATTAACAATATGGCAATATGCACTAAGCCAGGGGCTTCCTTTCCAAAAGTACATTCAGAGGTCAAAACTTGAGTTTTTTAAAATGAAAGTTACAGGAGGAAAAATTTCCACGAAAGTGTAAAGTCCTTCCGAGTTCTACAGATTTCGAAGTTTAAATCTAACTGCATCCTATGATGGGAACAGCTTGAAAATGACATCACCATCCTGCATCTCAGATTGATGTATATAAACTATTCCTCCATCCCACGGGAGCTGAGCTGTCCATTAGGACAGGAACATAGAGTAGGCTGGAAGCCAGAATGGACTGTGTTACAATATAGTGGGAATTTTCATGATCCATTGTCAATAATAAGACAGCCATAAACATATGCACTGGCTCATATGCCAAATGTTTATAAAACAATTGTTGTGAACCCATGTTCGTAGTTAAAAATCAAAAACGGGTTGAAAGCAATGCAGCATTCCTGGGCTTTCTTTTAAGGCAACCATTTATTCAGTTTTTCTGGGAACCTATAATTCTTGGGTTAACAATAAGCATGCTGATATAAGTAAAAATGCATTCTCATAGCCTACTGAGTATAATAAATATTGTTTCTAATAAGTAAGGTGTAGGATTAATGTATACTTAGTTCTTACTCTGTCTATAATGTTGAATTTCTATTGATTCAGGATCTGGAGAAATTGAGACTTAACTCAATTTGAAGATAGTACCTACTATAAGTTGGACACTTGGCTATGTTTCCTTGAATGTATGATGGTATTTAATTGTCAAAATAGCCTAGTGGATCAACTATCAGTAACTCTGTTTTACAGAAGGGTATGCTTTTAAAAACGATTTTTATTTTATGTAATCTTGCTCCTTCAAGATCACTTATACAATTAATTACGGATGCGTAATCTAAACTCCAACATGTGATTTCGAGATTTTAAGTGACAGAGCCAGGGCTCACAATCTAGTAATCTGTGTCTAATAAATGTTTTCTATCAAATGGTCCCTGCAGTTCATTCTAACTTTGAAAGGGTGTTTCTGTGACTGAGTGGTAGCAAACATCAACACATTCCTCCAATCAAAGTACTCACAACAGTGAAAAAATAAAATGCAAGTGAACCCATGGAAAACATTAAATATAAGGCACTGCTTACTCATTTTAATATGCTTTGAAAATCTTCTAGAAAAACAGGCTCAAAGAGACAAGAATAGAAAATGAGCTATGAAGACAAATATAAATGAAGCCCTAGTATTAACTTTATCTGTGTGGTTGTAATATTTTTTCCAATTATTTACTCCCTTTCCTATAAGAAGATAATAAATCTCCTTCTGTTGTCGTATATCTTGTAATATCTTCCTGCATTAGTAATTTAATTCCCCACTATATGGTCAGGCTTGGCCACAGACATTCTTTAGCCAAGGACATTTGGGCAGAAGCTTTAAGGGTCATGGCCCCAATACTCTTTTCCTTGCTAGAAGAATGGCAAAGCTCAGGCAGGGCTGCTACTTTATCTTAGATACTGAAGTGAGAAGGCAGATGGAGTTTAATTATAGCTGACTCACAGCTGACCACATGCAAAGTAGCTGAGAAAAAAATTATCATGATTGAACACAGCTGCAAATTTGTGGGTTGTTGCTGTAGCATAGCTTATCATGGGCTATTACATCTGGATATTGTTCTGATTTCTTTCTTAATTTCCACATGATCAAATAATTTCAACCTAAAACTCTATTCAGCCAAGCTAGAAACTAAATGTGAGGGTAGGATAGAGCCATTTTTAGGCATGCATTGCCCCAAAAGTTTACCTCCAATGCACTCTTTCTTTAGAGGCTACTGGAAAATATATTCCAACAAATTAACCAAAGAAGCCAAAATGGAAGAATAAATGGGATCCAGGAAAAGAGGAAATTGAATTCTAAGAGAAGCAAAGGACATTACCAGGATGATGATGAAGAGAGACGTCAAAATGACAACCATGTACAGTCACAGAAGAGCAGGTAAGGTAACACCAAGGGAATGCTTCACTAACGTGAAATTGACAGACTACTTATCGTGTTGAAAATGATCTTGTGTAGAAATTTTTACCACTGGATGAGAAGTTCCATTATTAATTTTTTTAAAAATCCAGAAAACTCAAGAAAAGAACAGGGAAAAAGAAGCTGAACTACTAATTCCAAGAAAAGAAATCATGTTGTGGAGGAAAATAAAGATAACTGTGCTCTAGCTGTAAACTATTTTTACCCAGTCATGATATAAACACTAAATACTGATCCAACCAAAATTATAACAAGTGTATTGAGAGAATGTGTGATCAGGACGCTTATAGCATGTGTAGGCAGTGGGGGTGAGGAGGTAGTAAAAAAAAGAGCTAATCTTTCATAGTAACGAGTTAATTGATAATACCTAAAACTGAAAAATCAAGCAGTAGAAGTATTTGCATATTCTTTATAGATATGTAGGCAAATTCGAAGTGTAGCTGGTGGGCCAGTTCAGATTCTTGACTTTGCTGAATGAAAGAATATGAGAGTGAGTACAAGGTAAAAGCAGGCGAAAGAATTTTTTTTTTTTTAACTTTTATTTTAACCTCAAGGCTACACGTACAGGCTTGTTACATAGGTAAACTTGTGTTATCTGGTTTGTTGTACAGATAATCTCAGCACCCAGGTATTAAGCGTAGTGCTCATTAGTTATTTTTCCCAAACCTCTCTTTCCTCCTAGCCTGCACCCTCTGATACTATACAGGTGAGAGAATCTATTGTAAAGCAAAAGTACACTCTGAAAGTTGGTAAAAGCTGGCTTCTCAAAGGTGAGGCAGCACTGACCGACATGGGGAAACTCGCTTTAATAATCTTATATGATTATTCATAAAGAAGTGGGATGGAATGTTACCATTAAGCATGTTATGGGTGGTTTCCTGGCACACATGCGCTGTGGTTGTAGCCGCTAGCACATGTACATGTGCTGTGGTTGTACATGCTAGTACATTTAAGATGCATGTCTCATAAGCGTCTTAAATCTCCACCCTGGGGTGTGCTTTTTATTATTATAATGAGCATAAGTCAGTACTAGAACACTGTTCACGGGTTCTATGATTGTGTACATTTGGGCATTTTCTCTTTTGCTCTTCTGCCTCTTTGCTGGAGGGTGTCCTAACCACCAGACCAGGATGTGATTGGTGCACTGTCAGGGGTTTTATTCTCTCCATCTATTTAGCAAGTTTGTTCTCCTTTAAAGGAGGCTGTGACTACCCTACCTAACCTCCCTCAAAAGAACGTCAGCTACAAGTGTTGAAATGTGCTGCTTTTGGAGAATGAGAAAGGAGAACATAAGAATGATGCATTTTTGCAAAAAGCTTCATAGAAAGAACTACATCAATTTATAATTTTGATACAAGGAAGAATTGATTAAGTAAAACCCCATGTTCCAATGCAAGGATTAGAATTTGGAAGGTGATATGAGGTAGCTAAGAAGAAAATAGACAAAACATTTTCTCTTTCAAAGTGTTTCCCTAGTTTGTATTTTTCTAAGTCAAAACTACATTCAGATCCGTGGGTTGTCTGGTAAATTTCTGCCCGTTCACTTGATCTCAAGCCTTAATGTTAAGCTCCTAAAAGTTTTCCACCTTAGTTTTCTCAGACAAGAGAAAACGTGTGTATAATGAAAAACCAAAAGTGCAAACAAAAAACAAAAGCCAACAAACAGAAAAAATCACAAATCAGATGGAAAATGCAGCCTCTGTTAGTCTCCTGAGACTCTTTATCAAAACAAGGGATCTTGGAACCTGAGGGGATATGGCAATCTAACACCTGCTACTTCCTTCTTTCTTTCGGATATATTTTTCCCTTTTGCTTCTGGTGTTGCTAACCAGCAGTGACCAGCAAGATGGTGTGTCCTTCCTGCCCAGATATTCACTCCATAGTTGGGTTGCATATTGAGTACCAAATTAAAAATCAGTATTCCTGAAATTAATTCTGACTAGTGGGAGGGGGGTTCCCTCCAGAGTCTGCACATGAGTGTGTTTGTGGATGTGTACGTGAGCCTACCTGAAGGCAACTGACAAGGATTGCATCAAACCTTTGTGTGTCTTTGCTTGTATCAACCCTTTTATAAAACAGCTACCTGAAAAGCTAGTCCTTGAGTAATCCTTACAAAGAAAGATAAGATGATCACTTAGATAAGCTATATTTTACATAAGTCTATCTGCAAATGATTGAACACACATATGAACGTGCACACACACATCACACGCCCCAGAGCAACAAATTCATAGAATTAAAAAAAAAAAAACTTAATATCTTCTTTCCGTAAACCACAGCCTCCAAAGTTGTCTGCTGTCAGGTGGTATAATCATTTTCTTGCAGAAGACCTTGCTTCCCTCCAAAAAGACATAATTAAAAGACTGGAAGTGAAACAACCTTTCTCAACTACTCTTATGAAAGTCTTGGACTAAAATGCAAATCTCAATTATGATCTCTCTCATGAAAGTGACTGTATCTGAAAAATGTGGCCTATTATTACTCTTCAATTTCTGGCACTTAATCTCTGAGAAAACATCCAACATGGAACTCTGCTGTTAGAATCACAGAAACATGGGTCTATGATTTTAAAGCTTATAGAATGCTTTGGGATAATTCAAAACCCAAGGGATCATACTGAAGAGATAGTGGAATCTCATGAATGCAGGTTCCCACAGGCCTTTAGTAACAGAATAGAAGAAGCCTGATTCCTGACTTCTAGTCCACTCATACAACTGATCCTGGTACAAACTGTTCAGAACCAGAGGCCATTTATTGGAAGTAGGGGAAAATTCCAGAAAGTAAAATGATCTTCAGTTTTCAGACAGCAAGCTTTGTTTCTACTTGGAGTATAGAATATTGCCTTCTGTATCAAGGTAAAATTCTATAAACAAAGAAGGGCATTAGGTATAGAAAGCCATCTGCCAACTTTGCCCAATTCAAGATTATGCTCATATATGCATTATTTTGAAAAACACTAATTGCAACATATTTATTGAGTATTCCATGATGTTAGAGAGGAGACAGATGAGGGGAAATTTAAATGCACATCAGCCTTCTGTCCAAGGACCCCTTCAGGTGAGCTCTGTACTTTTCTTAGGTAACTTTCCACTAGTACATGTTAAAGAAATGAGAAGGAAGCTTAACCTCAGAGAGCATTTCTCTAGCTTTTAAGTCATTTCTGGCAATGGTTTCACTTTTTTCTTTCACTCATCTTATCTAATGTAACATAATGTAGATCTGGGAATTTTAATGCACAAATATCTTTACAACTGAGCAAAATAATCTTGGCACACACACTACATTCTGGGTAAGGAGGATGCAGGTGCACATTTTAACATTAATCCTTTAAACCCATGTGAATGTAATCAACCAAACAATCTCTTTCAATTCTTTCCTGTTTGACTCCACTTTAGAATCTCAATTTTTATCTCATAATCCTTTATTTGCAAATACTATGTTCGCTTCTGGGTAACCTAAATAATTCCAGCACATATATTCCCAGAAAGCATAGATCGTAGCTGAAGTGAGGAAAATCAGGTGGATGTAGGCAGAGGCTACCTTCAGTGATTCTCTGGGGGCTGAAACTCGTTTCCTGTGCCAATATCCAATGCTATTTAAAAGAACATAATGGAGAGAGGATAATCTCAAACCCACACACCCAGAAACCAAATTCCAGAAAACCAGGCTGCAACAATATGAGAAAACAACAACAACCAACAACAGCAACCACAAACGCCCTGACAGATTTGCTTCTCTTTCATGCTAGCTGATTTCCCTGGGGAACTATTGGCCAGCTGCATGAACCCCAAGTGTATTCTCTATGCTTCTCTTACTTTGTCATTCAAAGGGAAGCCTAGGCACCACTGCCAGTGCATGTTACCTCACTTATCAGATACATGCTATGGGCAAAGAGGTTATTCAGTACAGAAAGCAATATTTAAATTCAAACTTTGCCCCTAAAGAGGACCAAGATAATGCCCACCTCTTTTTCCACTGGAAACTCTTACTCTCTCTCTCTTCCAACCTGGTTCTGGCCTGTGGTCTGATGCTACTCTTCGTCTTTATGCAAAAACCATGCTTTCTGCCAGCCACTAAGCCCCGTGAATTTTGAATTTTGCACATGATGACCATCTTAATTAGGTTTACCTGCCCTGGACACACAACCCTCTGTTTTTCTCTCCCTTGGTTGAGCTTCCAATCAAGGTCAGCATATTCTGCAAAGAGATTAGACACACACATACACATGAACAGCTCCTAGAACGGGACTCTGCACCCTTCATCTTTAACAGATGAAGTCTATTTATTGCTTTTTTCCCCTCAGGAGAAGCATTCTGTCTTCTGGCTTCCCAGCAATGACCACAGCTTCCACCAGCCACTATGGGATTGCAGTTACATGTCCTACACACTCAGTTAATTATTTCTCTAAAAATAGTATAATCATTAACATCGTTCTAGCCTAATTACAGTTCAATTCCTAGGTAATCTATTACACTGGACAAACAATCAAGTTCAACATGATTTTTAAAGTAGATTCCTGTCACAGCTCCTATCTCAGCATTCTTTTCATTGAATATTCTTCAACATGACAAGTGACGCTTTTCATTCATATTTATTTCAGACATCTTAGGAATGCTATGGAAATGGATAAGAAGATAAACAAAAGCCTGTGCGTGCTTCCTTCCCTGCTGAATGACTCCCCTTAGGATATACATTCTTAACCTTATGTTTTGACCACTAACCTCCCTACTTCCTTGGATGGTTAATAACAGAGGAGAGTAGGCACAGAACTTCTAATAAATCAGAAACGGGTTTTATTTAAAGCTCCAATCCATGCCTTTGCATTTTGGGGTCTGCCGAATAAAAATAGGAAGCCTAATTTGCACTTTCTTTCAACGCTTCCCCTCTGCTATCTCCACTCTTCCTTGGCATTCTGCTGAATATGCACCTCAGAAAGAATTGAAGGCTTCCTTGGCATGATTTTGATGAATAGGAACCTATGAGGCTTAATAAGAGGCACCAAAATGGACAGACACCTAAGGGGAAAAGCAGGTCTGTGTTGATGGATGTCTTTCCCTGGGGGGTTGGGGCACTGCTGAGATGCAGTTTTTCCAGCAAGTGGTAAAACGGAAAGATAATTCAAGGCAGCACATGCAAGGCTGGGTGTGCAATGTATTTTCTTGGCAGCAACGAGTGTGCAGAAAAAAATCAGATAAGTAGCTGCTTTACAGGTTGCCAGAGGGATATACAGCAGAGAAAAAAGTGCCAGGAAAGGATGGCATGGAATGAGGGCATGAATATTACGCTGGTCCAGCCAAGTGGCAGCCCATGGTAGCCTTTATCTACTCATTCATTATTGACATGAACCTCCACCAGGACATTCACTTTTGGTGTTCCCATTTTTTTTTATTTAAGAGCAAACAAACAACGACCACCCCCCACTCCCCACCCCAAACTCCAGGGGCTTCTAAACTTCATGTTTAGAGGAAGCAAAAGCTGCAAGTTATTACCATAGCCATTTTCTAGTAAAATTGTATGAGGTCACTCATAGGAAATAGCACCTTAACTTACACAGGACCCGCTTGGTTAACGGGGTGGGGATGTTGCTGTGTTTCCTGCAGATATATTCACTGAGCTTTTCCCCACATGGACCTGTTTTCCTAACACTTTTTTGAAGATAGAAATTCTTAAAATGTATTTAAAAGGAATGTTTAGCTTACCGTCTACCCTATCATACCTCATTCTGCTAATTTCCTTTATCTTTCTTTTTCTCTGATGACTTCTGGAAACTTGCTAAGGGAATCTGTGGTTGAGCTGAATCGGTTATGTATGAAGCATGTCTTTTCATTCTGATGCTTTGACTCTGGCACGTTCCTGGACCTAGAGAGACTGCCTTTCCTGGAGCCAACCAATTCCTAGAGATGGCAAATAACTCACCTGCCTTTCATATCAAAACCAACCAGTCCATACCTTCAACAATCTCTTCTATCAGCTCTTACACTCAGAGCCATTACTTCCCTTCCCTAATTCCCCAAGAGCCATGTATCAGACGAGGGAGAGCCCTATACCCTAGAACCCACTAAAATTATCAAGCTAACCAATCTCAAACCTGCTTACCCCATTTATTTCCAAGGAAATCATAAGTATGCCCAAAGGATTATAAATCATTCTACTGTAATGACACACGCACACGTATGTTTATTGCAGCACTATTCACAATAGCAAAGACTTGGAACCAACCCAAATGCCAATCAATGATAGACTGGATAAACAAAATGTGGCACATATACACCATGGAATACTATAAAGTCACAAAAAAGAATGAGTTCATGTCCTTTGCAAAGGCATTGATGAAGCTGGATGCCATCATTCTCAGCAAACTAACACAGGAACAGAAAACGAAACAGTGCATGTTCTCACTCATAAGTGGCAGTTGAACAATGAGAACACATGGGCACAGGGAGGGGAACATCACACACACGGGCCTGTCAGGGGGTAGAGGGGCAAGGGGAGAAAAAGCACTAGTGCACATACCTAATGCATGTGGGGCTTAAAACCTAGATGAGGGGTTGATAGGTGCAGCAAACCACCATGACACAGTATACCTATGTAACAAATATGTACATTCTACACATGTATCCCCAAACTTAAAGTGAAAATAAAAATGTGCCTTCACTGTAAAAAATTAAAAATAGAAAGAGAGAGAGAGAAAGAAGGAAAGAAAGAAAGAGAGAAAGAAAGAGAGAGAGAGAAAGAAAGAAAGAAAGAAAAGAAAGAAAGAAAGAAAGAAAGAAAGAGTCTTTCCAAAGAGAGAAAGACTTGCCTGTGTCATGCTATCATATTCCTTCTGCTTCCTGACTAAAACTGGTGCTTTTCCATGTGACCCTGTGTATGTGGCTTACCTGCTCCTATTTAGAACTGTGAGTAACAACCTATCTCTTCAATAGCAACTGTCTCCTGATCTTTTGGCTTTAACATTTCTGGGTAAGAATAAAAACTTTGCTTTAAAACAGGCTATTGTAAGCTTTCTTTAATTTCATATTTGACATAAGTGGTGGTGGAAACCAGGAGGATTTTTGTTAGTTACAGATAGTCTTCCCCATCTTTCTACCTAAAAAATAATCTCTTCAGGCCGGGCGCGGTGGCTCAAGCCTGTAATCCCAGCACTTTGGGAGGCCGAGGCGGGTGGATCACGAGGTCAAGAGATCGAGACCATCCTGGTCAACACGGTGAAACCCCGTCTCTACTAAAAATACAAAAAATTAGCTGGGCATGGTGGCGCGTGCCTGTAATCCCAGCTACTCAGGAGGCTGAGGCAGGAGAATTGCCTGAACCCAGGAGGCGGAGGTTGCGATCACGCCATTGCACTCCAGCCTGGGTAACATGAGTGAAACTCTGTCTCAAAAAAAAAAAAAAAATGGGATCTTAAACAATTCTAAAAGAGTAGCTCTGGTGGACTAAATAGTGTCCCCCAAAAATTCATACATGGAAGCACTAGTCCACAATGTGATTACGTTTGGAGATAGGTCCTTTAGGAAGGTAATTAAGATTAAATAAGGTCATGAGGATGGGATTCTAATTTAATAGGACTGATGTTCTGACGAAAAGAGGAAGAGACATCAGGAACACATGCATACAGAGAAAAGACCATGTGAGGATACGGCAAGAAGGCAGCCAACTGCAAACCAAGGAAAGACCTCATGAGATAGAAATTTTATCAGCACCTTGATATTGTACTTCCCAGACTCCAGAACTGTGAGGAAAACATGTCTGTTATTTAAGCTGCACCATCAGCAGCATTTTGTTCTGCAGTCCAAGAAGTCTAATAGAGAGGCTGATGGGCAAAGATAGAAATGCATGATTAGAGAACTCGAAAGGAAGACCTTAGAGAAAGGACAGCGTTTTAAAGGCTGGTCATGATAGTGCCTGTGAATTCAGGGTCTGGTGAAAAGCCAGTGAAGCAAGATCCCAGGGAAATTGAAGAAAATTGGGAAAAGAAGAAAAATACTAAAATGTTTTGGAAAGAACCTTGAATGCTGAAGTTAACAATTTTTAACTAATTGTGATTGCAGTAAGAAACAAACAGAAATGTTAAATAGAAGAGTGGTATGATAACATGTTAATAAGTTCTTTTACAGGATGTGGGAAAGATAACATATACAGCAAAGTGGAATAAAATACTAAGGGGAATAAAAGGTTGGAGGTATGTACAATAAATAAGAATTGATGAAGGGGCAAATGAAGCTGTAGGAATGAAGGAGAGACTCGAAGTTGCATTTACTTCTAGACGTTGAACTTGAGCATGTTTTCACTGAAAGTTGTATGTCACCCTCATTCTTTTTTTGGAGATATCTTTTCCTTCTGATTGCTTTTAAGATTAAATCTTTGACTTAGTGTATAGGCTATCATGATATGTAGGTATAGATTTCTTATTTCTACTTGTTATGACTTTTTATGCTCTCTAAATCTAAGATTAAAAATTTTAATTAGTTCTTAAATATTTTAACCCTTCTCTCTTGGAATATTGCATAGTCCACATTATATCCCTTCTCTCCTTTTCGAGTTCAGCTGCGCATATAATAGACCTCTTTTTTCATGTCTCTTACTCACTTTTTATATTTTTTCTTTTTCTCTGTTCTTCAGTTTAAAAAATTTTCTTCAAAACTGTTTTCCAGTTTTCTAATTCTCTCTTAAATAGTGTCTAATCTTATGTTTTACCCTACTATAGAGGTTTTATTCTCAAATATATAGTTAATTTATAGAAGCTCTATTTATTCTTTTTGAAATCTACTTGATAATTTTGATAATTTTATAGTCCTTTAATTCTTAATCCTATTTTAATCCATGTTTATGACTTTAAGTGTGTTAAATATACTTATTTTATATTTTACATGAATTAAGTTCAATATCTGAAGTCTCTTTTTTTTGACTTTTGATTATGGTGTTCTATATATGCTTATGTGTGAATATGTGTGTCTATGTTCTAAGCTTTTTATTTTTTTAATAGTGGGAAGGTTGTTAAATAAATCTAATTTATTATGCTATCAGATATACAACTGAATAAAACACAGTATATAACCACATTATGAGTATAAATTTATAGACTTTAGTGTCAAAATTAATTCAGGATTTGAAAGAAAAGAAAGCATTGAAATGAATCCCAAGTTTTTGGCTTGACATATTAGATAGCTGCCGTGAATTAATATTTTAAAAACTAGTCTAGGGGGTTAAAGATTCAAGCTTTGGAGATACAAATACCCAACTTAAAGTATAAATAGGGTTTCTTTTAAGTATGGAGGTTAGAGATTTAACTGCAAATTTGGTAGTAAAGCAAAATATAGTCAATGGTTGGGCCCATCTAAGTTACTTGTATCAGCCATTGAGTCATGTAAAACAAATGGAAAAGAGATTAAATGACAAAGCAGCAAGAACCAGAAGGGTAGGTAAAGAAGCTGTGAAAGAGTCAGAAATGTAGACTATCCAGGAGTTAGTAACAGTTCAGAAATCAATGGAAGACCAATCTTAAATCCGGAAAGCATTTAAAAAATCAGAAACTATAAAAAATCCTTAGTAGGATTACATATCATAGATATTTATCATTGAACTTTGGTGACAGGTTTGGTTTCCCAAATTTGCATAGCCTGATAATCAAAAGCCAAGGAATACACAGGGTTACACTTAAGATTTCCATAGTTCATGATTTTATTATTGGCTCCTTGGGCGATTGACCAGATTCATAAGCAGAAAGAATTGGACCAGTAAGGAAGGAGGTATGAAAGTGCATGGGAGAAGGGGTGACTGGTACAGCAAAATCTGGGAGCCTTGGTGGAAAGAATAAACTCCAAGATACAGTAAAGAATCATTAGGCTTTTAGAGGAAGAGAGACATTTCTTTCTGTAAAAATGATGGGAAAGGAGATGACCTTTAAAGAGGATTTAACTGTGGATTATCAGGAAAGCTGAAAATGTTCCTAATATTTTTTTCTCTTCTGCATAGTAAATTAACCACTCAATGCAAGAATGACAAAGATAGAAAACTTAAAGGAAAGAAAGGTTTAAAATAACCATGTGATCAAGGACAGGAAAACTGACCAAAAAGAAGGAAAATATAACCGAGTTGTGCCACTTGGTTCTTGAATTTGAGCATCCATCAGAATCACCTGAAGAACTTGTCAAAACAGTTTACGTATGCCACCCCCAGAGATTGTAGTACAGTAGATCTGAAACGGAATATGAAAATATACATTTCTAATATGTTTCCAGTTAGTACAGACACTGCTGGCATAGGGACCACGTTCTGAGAACCATTGCTATTAGGTGGTACAAAGTAAATAGAAAGCATTTTCAACCCAGATAATTTCTCTGTAGTACAGTTTAATGTATATAATTTTGTCAGATTGATCCTTGTAGCAAAATTCATGAAATTTATGAGATTTATTTTATGTATTTCCAAGATTTTCTGACTCTGTTCAGGCTCTTTTCTTGACTTGAAATAACATTTCCTTTCTAGGTCAATGATGTTTCTGCACATCCTTCTTAGGCCCGGCACAAATGCCACCTTCCCAGGAATTCCTATTACCACATCTCCCTTTGGAACTATCTGACCTCTGCTTTTTGCACAAGTATAATTTATTTATAGCTAAATCCCATTCTGTCTAGTATTGTTAGCATCCAGATGCCTGTGTCACTACACAGCTAAATGGTAAGCTACTTGAGGACAGACAGTGTCCCATTATTGTATCCCATTTCCTGTAATATTTAGCACAATGTCTGGCACAGAGACTTTTCTCATATTTTCTCTGGGATTGGAAAATAGGCATTTCTAATAATAACAGACTGCTTAAGAGACTAAAATATCCAGTAAAATAGGCGGGGGAACATTAAGTCAGAAAACATCAGAATAAAATTTTGCTTAATATGATTTGCCTTTTCCCCCTTGACAGAAGCTCTTACTAAAATAACATTAGCTAAAAAGATTTCTGTGTCAAAAGTAATTATGATAACATTTCTCTGCATTTATATAGTTCTTTTTAATCTCAAAGTTCATAGTACACAGGTCTCAACTCAGGAGGAAAGAAAAGCACTGAACTGGACTTGAACTTCTCTTTCTCTTCATTGGGAAGTCTTTTCTGTCTCCTAACTTAGCCCTAAGCCCATCACTGTTGCTGATGTCCGAGTCAAGGTTTCCATGTTTGACATCCTCATTGATTCTACTTGGGCATGAATTCAAAAGAGAAATTCCAGTTAGTTGCCTCAGAGGATTAAAGCTGTTTAATCCTTCAGAGGATTAAATTCTGTGTCCCTCTAGAGAACCCTGACTAATACAGATTTTGGTACCAGGAGTGGTTCTATAGGAACAGAATATTAAGGATGAAGTTCTTTCATTGGTTTTGGGGTTTCTAGAGTTGGCTGCTTAATGTGATTAGACCTCAAAATTCTAAGAACCCTACTTCTAATACTACGAAGAACACTGATAGTCCTTGTTGTGAACTATTTAGGGAATTATGCAAAATAAATGCATTTGACACTCCTGATTTACTACTCATGAGAGGCAAGGAGTTTATTGACTCTATACATAATACCTTTGACTATATGTGGAGTACCAAGGAATATAATGAAACTGGTTGGTTGCTCTTAAGTTCAGTAGATGAAGTGATGAAAGAAAATGATGAACTCAGGGATTCTAACTCCCAGCTTCCTAATTATGGGAAAGGAGGTGACCTTTAAAGAGAATTTAACTATGGATTGTCAGGAAAGCTGAAAGTGTTCCTAATATTTTTTTTTTCCTTCTCCATAGTGAGTTATCCACTCAAAGCACAAATGGTGAGGAGAGAAAACTTAAAGGAAAGAAAGGCTTTTTTAATAGCCATGTGATCAAGGACAGAGAAATGGACCAAAAAGAAGGAAAACTATTACTGAGCCTCAAATCTGCTAAGATTGCCCAGGTGAGAGTTTTATCTCCTGTAAAGAAAGAGCTGAAATTGTGGAAAAACCAGATACAAGTTCTTATCATGTGAGTGGCTGACCTGCAACAAAAGGTGTGTATACAGCTTTGTCAGGTGTCTACTGTTAAGATGATGGTATTGATTGGAAAAAAATGAGACCCAGCAACTTGAAATGGGGATGTGTGGGAGGACCGTGATGATGCTAGGGACACTGAGTTTGTAAACTCTGATGAACCTTTTTTGCCAGAGGAAACAACTTCCCCAACTGCAGCAGTGGCAACATCCCTTCCCTGACCCATGCTGCCGTCAGCCTTTCCACTTTTGTCTGAGGATGCCTGAGGAAACAATGATGGCCTCCCCTGAGGCAGTTGCCAGGCAAAATAATGTTCATTCTCCTCAAGAGCCGTCCTCATCACCCCTGTTTTCTTCTGGACGTATAACTAGACTAAAGTCTTGGCAGCTCCTAGAGGTGAGATTGAGAGCGTGACCCATGAAGAAGTGTGCTACACTCAAAAATAACTGCTTGAGTTTTCTAATTTATGTAAACAGAAACATGGAGAACAGGCATGGAAATGGATATTAAGGGTGTGGGATAATGTTGGAAGGAACAGAGTTGGATCAGGCTGAATTTATTGATTGTGGCCTACTACGTAAGGACTCCACAATTAGTGTTGCAGCTTGTGGAGTTTAAAAAGGTTCTGATAGTTTGTTTGCTTGGTTAGCTGAAATATGAATTCAAAGATGGCTTACTGTGAGTGAGCTGGAAACGCCTGATCTCCTTTGGTTTAATGTAAAGGAAGGGGTCCAAAGGCTTAGGGAAATTCTGATGGTGGAATGGATTAGTCACTTTAGACCTATTCATCCCAGCTGGGAGGGTCCAGAAGAGATACCCTTGACCAATGCCTTGTGAAATAAATTTGTGAAGGCAGCACCTACATCTCTAAAGAGCCCTATAATTGCTCTTCTGTATACATCAGATCTAACAGTGGGAATCGCAGTCACTCAACTACAAAATTTAAATACAGTGGGAATAATTGAATCTCAAGGTAATAGGGGCCAAGTGGTGGCTCTCAACCCTAAAAGTCAAGGTGGATGTAGCTACCATAATGAACAGGACAGGCAAAGTGGCAATCAGAATAGTCTGACTTGTATAGAGTTCTGGCATTGGCTAATTAATCACGGTGTTCCTAAAAGTGAAATTCATAGGAAGCCTACTGCATTCCTACTTAATTTATATAAACAGAAAACTTCTAGGTCAAATGGACAAAGGCTAATTTGAATTATGAAAACAGAATTCTGGCCCCTCAATTAATTTCCAGACTTGAGCCAGTTTACAGACCCAGAACCCCTTGAATGAAAGGCAGGTGGAGTCCCCTTGAGAAAGGACCCCACTACATTACCAACAACTTACACAGTGAATCTTTTGCCCATCCTTCCCCAAGGAGACATCCAGCATTTTACCAGGGTAACTGAGCATTATGGGAAGGGAAACGATCAGACATTTTGGGGACTACTGGACACTGGGTTGATTCCATGTGACCCATGACATCATTCCAGTTAAAGTAGGGGATTATGGAGGTTAGGTAATTAATGGAGTTTTAGCTCAGGTTCTACTTACGGTGGTCTAGTGGGACCCCTGACTCATCCTGTGGTCATTTTCCCAGTGCCAAATTGTGTAATTGGCACAGACATACTTAGCAGCTGGCAGAACCCCCACATTGGCTCTTTGACTGGTAGGGTGAGGGCTGCTATGGTGGGAAAGGCCATATAGAAGCCATTAGAACTGACCCTAATAGAAAAATAGTAAATAAAAAACAATATTGCATCCCTAGAGGGATTGCAGAGATTAGTGCCACCATTAAGGACTTGAAAGACACATGATGATTCCCACCACATCCCCGTTCAGCTCTCCCATTTGGCCTGTGCAGAAGGCAGATGGATCTTGGAGAATGGCAGTGGATTATCATAAGCTTAACCAAGTGGTGACTCCAGTTGCAGTTTTTGTACCAGATGTGGTTTCATTGCTTGAGTAAATTAACAAACTCTTGGTAACTGGTATGCAGCCATTGACTTTGCAAATTTTTCTCCATTCCTGTCCTTAAGACCCTCCAGAAGCAATTTGGCTCCAGCTGGCAAGGCCAAAAATATATCTTTACTGTCCTACCTCAGAGTTATATCAACTCTCCAGCTTTGAGTCATAATCTTATTTGGAGAGACCTTGATGGCTTTTGGTTTCCACAAGATATCACACTGGTTTGTTACATTGATGACATGATGCTGATTGGTTCCAGTGAGCAAGAAGTGGTAAACACACTGAACTTACTGGTGAGACATTTGTGTGCCAGAGGATGGGAAATGAATCTGACTGAGATTCAGTAAAATTTCTAGGTGTCAAGTGGTGTAGGGTCTGTCTAGATATTTCTTCTAAGGTAAAGGATAAGTTGCTGCATTTGGCCCTTTTACAACTAAGAAAGAGGCATAATACCTAATGGGCCTAGTTGGATTTTAGAGGCAACACATTCCTCATTTGGGTGTGTTACTCCTGCCCATTTATCGACTGAACCGAAAGGCTGCCTTGAATGGGGTTCTGAACAGGAGAAGGCTCTGCAACAGATCCAGGATGCTGTGGAAGCTGGTCCGCCACTTGGGCCATATGACCCAGCAGATCCAGTTCCTTTAGGTGTCAGTGGTAGATGGGGATACTGTTTGAAGCCTTTGGTAGGCCCTCATAGGTGAATCAACATCTTAATTTTATTTCCTTTCTCCTTTATCATGTAACATGTGATTTATTGACTTCACATCAGCATTTAAGCATTGTTAAGTTTATGTAACAACTTGGGTTGGGGATTGCTGCATTTCTGGTTGTATAAAGGATAGTTGTATTACGTTAGTAAGGTCAATTATGACCTTACTATTGTCTTTATTTGAGGATATGTATTATCTCAGGAGATGTGTATGGGTTCAAGTTAATAAGAGGTAAACTTGTGATTGTTAATACTGAGTGTAGCCTCCCAGCCTACATCTTTCACCCAAATTATATGGGACCTTGTGATCATGTGAGTTAATACTTAATAAACTCATATATATATATATATATATATGTGTGTGTGTATGTGTATATATATATATAGTTCTGTCCCTCTGGAGAACCCTGACTAATACAACTCTGGTACAATAAACTCTATATTTGGTCTTTGTCCTGTAGTTATTGGCATAAGTTTCAAAAATCCTTGAAATTTCCAGAGTGATAAGAATGTCTTTTATAAGATAATGAAGTAACTCCTGGCAGTTCCTAGATGCCTTCAGGATGGGGATGGAAATCGGTCACCAGAAAGACCAAACACATGATTAGAGGGTTGGAGCTTTCGGTCGCCCTACCTCTAAGGAGGGCAGGGAACTTGGAAATTAAGTTCAATTACACAAGTAATAATCTAATCAATCATGTCTACATAGTGAAATGCCAATAAAATCTCTGGATACCAAAGCTCAGCAGAGTTTTCTGTTTGGTGGCACATTGATGTGGGGAAGTGGTGCCATGCCTGGATTCCACCGGGGAGGAAAGGGAAGCTTTGCACTTCCTCTCTGATCTCTCCCTGTAAGTGTCCTATTAGTACACCACTGTAATAGTAAGTGTAGCACTTTCATGAGTTCTGGAAGTCATTCTAACAAATTATCAACTCTGATATGGTTGTAGGAACTCCTAAACATATATCCAGTCATTCAGAAGGGTGGAGGGCCTAGGGACCCCACTGGTGGCTGGCATCTGAAGTAAGTGCAATATTGTGGAGCACTGAGTCCTTAACTTGTGAATTCTGCACTAAGTCTAAGTGGTTTGCATCAGAATTGAGCTGCAGTATGCTCCAGTTAGGGTTTGCGTAGGGAGAACTGTCCTAATCATGCTTTTCCTCTACTCTCATGCCACAACCATCATTAACCCAGAAAACGACTTCTGTGACCAAATGTATGGGGATTTTCTCCCACACACCAAGCAGTGGACACCAGCTAGGTGTCCATTAATGCAGTTCTGACACTATCCTCAGATAGCATCAGGTCCAACTGGCTGAAGGCTCAGTCCCCAAAACTGCCCCTTGCCACACACCAGTTGCAACTCTAGGCTTCAGGAACTTCTGACAGACTACTGATTTCCAGTTGGGACTTCCATGATGCCTTCTTTGGGTTTGATAAATTTGCTGGAGTGGCTCACAGAACTCCGGGAAACACTTACCTTTCCTGGTTTACAATAAAAGGTCCTGCAAAGAATACTGATAAAGAGATATGTAAGTGTAGTGATGAGGGAAGGGGTGTGGAGCTTCAAAGCCCTCCCAGGGTGCCACCCTTCAGAAACCTCCATGTGTTCAGCTATCTGAAATCTCCTGGAACCCAGTATGGAAGCTCCTGGAATCCCAGTATGGAAGATTCATGATGTCAGCATTCCTTCCTCCAGGGTATAGGGTGGGATTCTCTCATCAGAGGGTCTTAAGGCTCACGATAAGAAAGATGGAAAAATATTAAAGTCCTTTTTGGGGGCAGGAGAAAGGAGGAAAGAAAGTCAGAGACCTGCCCTTGACGCCTAACATATCCAATATTATAGAAAAAGACTGCAATAGGGGCTGTGGGAGTTAAAAGCCAGGAACTGTAGACAAAAACCAATATATATCATTACACCACAAGGTTGAAAGAGAACAATGATACAGTCAGTAAGATCTGGCTAGCTTCTCCCTCAAGTTTCCTCTCATTTCTGCACCGAGGACAGAGCTTTTGCTAGAGCACTCCTGGGAGAGATATCTAGAAGATCATGTCCATTTGTTTTTTGTTGCATATCCCAGAACTGAGTGAAAACAGCATGAACTCCTGCTTGTTATTACATTGTCCATAAATTATTAACTAGATCTTTGAAAGCCTCTTAAAAAAGAAAAAAATAAATCCAGCAGGGGTGCCTCAAAGTCTACTGGGTAGGCCTCCTGCATCAGAATCACCCAGGGCACTTGTTGAAAGACAGATTCCAGAGACTCAACCATAAACTGCTGAATCTTAATGTGGGATGGAGAGATAAATCAAAATTAGCATCTTAGAAAAGCTCCAGCATTGATTCTTATATACAATTATGATTTGAAAAAACCTTTCAGTATACCTGATTGTCTCAATAAGGCTGAAAAATAGTCCCCTTGCTTCTATAAGATACTGAACCCCTGAGCCATGCAATACCTTTTTTTTCTCTTTGGTCTGGATTTTGGCTTTTAAATTAAAAAAAAAAAAGCAAGAAGAAGATGTGCTATCAGTTGTCCAAAATAGCAAAACATTTATCTGATTATGGGATAGTTTGCCATTGGACAGTTGCCTATGCTTAGTAAAATCTAGAACTCCAGTTGAGTCTACCACAGATGTTACAGGTTGTCAGAACTTTGCATGTGATCCTGGGATTGGATTTGAGCTGAGCAACCCATTAGGTAATAACTTAGAATGCAACCTCAAGGGACCAAAAGATTAAATACTTCAAGAACCTTAAGTCATAAAGAATACACACATATCTGCGCAGCTTTAGCTTAAAGCTTTTATCTTTTGTGAATTTCAAATGCCAGGAATGGACAGTGTGCAAGTGGAGTAACTGGTCACTTATGAAAAATACCATTTTTTTTGAGATGGAGCCTTGTTTTGTTGCCCAAACTGGAGTGCAGTGGTGAAATCTTGGTCACTGCAACCTCCGCCTCCCCAGTTTAAGCAATTCTCCTGCCTCAGCCTCCCCAGGAGCAGGAACCACAGGTACGTGCCAGCACACCCAACTAATTTTTATATTTTTAGTAGAGACGGGGTTTCACTATGTTGGCCAGGCTGGGCTTGAACTCCTGACCTCGTGATCCACCTGTCTCAGCCTTCCAAAGTGCTGGGATTACAGGCGTGAGCCACCTACCTGGCCTGAAAGATATCTTAAAGCTGCAAAATTTGATAGAGGGAAGGGAGGGAAATACTTCAATCCAAGGGCACTTGGAAAGGATAATCAGGAAAGGGAAGTGACAGGAAGTAAGAGGCTGGGGGAACAGAATAAATATAATGGAAAGTAAATACAAGCTTTGTCATGTTCACAATTGTGTCCCAGGCTAGCTTGTGTATGGGTCATGGATTGAGATGACTTAGTAAAATTAGACGAAAGGAAACGGGTGTGAGAGAGAAAACTGAGGCAAGCACTATGAAAGCAATCACACAGACATCTAGGCCCTCCAGTACTTCTCAAGAACACAGGGGTTAATGATTCAGCTAACTGGGCATGGGAGCTCATAGGTCCATTCAGAGACTCAGGTGCACAAAATGCTTAAGGATGCATAGGAGAGAAATATTTGGTTAAAGGAAAAAGAGGAATCCCTATCTTTGATTTCAAAGAGCTCTGATTTTTATCAAGGTCATCTTTTAGTTTAGTGTAGGTAAGTATGGGATCTAATACAAAGCTCATTTAAAGTTTTCAATTTAAAAAAATATGTAATTGAGTAAGAAAATTATGATACAAAGTAACACAACAGAATATATGTGCAATGTGTGCCACACATCCTGATTTGCATTATTGTCCCTCTGAATATGTGTAGTTTTATGGAATTTACATACATCAATATATAGTTCATATGTTGAATTATACATAAATTGATATATATAAATTACATATATTTATATGTATATATAATATATACAATATATAATTATATATAGTATATATAATATATACAATATATAATTATATATAGTATATATAATTATACAATATATAATTACATAATTATATTATATAATCATATAATTATAAATTACACAATATGTAATTATTTATTATATACTATAGTATATAATATATACTATATATAATATATAATTTTATATATATTTATATATGTAATTTATATAAATTACAAATTACATATATTTATATATAAATTTATATGTGAATATATATGATATAAATATACATATTATATAATTATAAATATATTATATATCTTATATATACTTATAAATATTATAACATATATAAAATATATTATTTTGTATATAAATATATATATATGCTTTCCAAATGGTTGTGCTTTATGTACAAACACTAAGCAGGTGATGCAATGCAAAAGCTTAATATGAAACATACTTCCTTCTCAAAGTTTCTGATATAGCTTGACGCTGATGCATTCCACACCAGACTAAACACTGTAACAATTTAAAAGAGTGAATGATGTCATTGGCTTGGGTTTAGATGAAGCAAAGAAATAAAGCTGTCTTGCAAGATTTGAAAGATGATGCTAAACATAATTTTATTTGTATAGATTTTTATGGAGCAGGAATTATAAAGCAAAATCAAATTGTTAGAGAAGAAAACAACTAGAATCTAACACATGTTTCTGTTTTTCATTAACAGCTCTATCTGTTCTCTTATTTATTTATTTATTTTCAGAGATGGAATCTAGCTCTGTCGCTCAGGCTAGAGTGCAGTGGTGAGATCTCAGCTCACTGCAACCTCTGCCTTCCGGTTACAAGCGATTCTCCAGTCTCAGCGTCCCGAGTAGCTGGGACTACAGGTGTGTGCCACCATGCCCGGCTAATTTTTTGTATTTTTAGTAGAGACGGCATTTCATCATGTTAGCCAGGATGGTCTCGATTCCCTGACCTCTTGATCCACCTGCCTCAGCCTCCCAAAGTGCTGGGATTACAAGTGTGAGCCACCATGCCCAGCTTCTTCTCTCATTCTTAATTATCAGTGCTCTTGTGGCTGACCCATTTATGTTTACCTCAATTCTGTCGAGAGTTTCTATTGCTCATATCCTCAAGCCGTGTTAACTTATTTATAATTCTACACGTCACTGTCCCCAGGACATAAGAAAAACATCAATGTGGTGGAAAAAGCATGCGCTTGGAATATATCAATTCATAAGCCTCAGTTCATAATACAAGGTTTGCTATAGTCTTGAAACCTTCAATACAGGGGATACAAAAATAAGAAAAAAAAGTACAGGCCAATCTCACTGCATGAACAGAGATACGAACACTGTAAATGAATTATTGGCAAAGTGTACATATCCCAAGGATGCAAATTCATTTAACACAAATTCCAATTAACGTACCCACCAAAGTATCAGATTGGAGCAGAAAAATCAAATGACCATCAACAGATGCATTGTATTGGGCAAATTCAACATCTATTTATAACAAGATAACAAAGTTCCAAAGTTCCTGGAAGTACAGCGTCTGCGCTTGGCACCCATATGTCCTGGTTCTTGCTTAAGCACACTCCAGCCCGACTTCCATCTGCTGGCATCTGCCTATGGTAAGCTTTCTCTTGCTTTGTAGCCCAAAGGTGCTAGAGAATGAGCCCAACCCCCACGCCAAACCTCCACTGCCCTGCCCTCGGCAGCCTTCAACCCAAGGCTCCTTGCTCCCTCATCTCTCAGTCTGAATAACTCTAAGGCGTGGATTGTACACTGGCTCCCTGAGTTTCCCCACCTGGATTAAGGACCAGTTGCCCACAGTAGTAGCTGGCTTTATTAGACATTTTTTATTGGTTTTCTTCTCTTCTCTAATTTACTTATCATTCTCTTTATGAGAATGGTAAGGTTTTTCCCAGGATCTTCTCTCAAATAAACTATTGCATTGATATCCTTGTTTCAGGGCCTGTTTCTGGGGCAAACAAACTAAGGCAGCAAGCTAAGACTAGAAGAAAACTCTTTAATTTCATAAAGAATATTAAAGAAAAAAAACAGCAATCACACTTAATGATGAAATATTGAACTAATTCTTTGTACTGCCAAAATAAGTCAAGTGTGTCCACTATCACAACTTCAGCTCAGCTTCACACCAAAGGTTCTAGTTAATTGCAGCAAGGCAAAAGAAGTAAGTAAAAGGTTAAAAGAACAGTAATACTTTGAAAGGAAGAAAACCCGTCATTATTTGCAGTTGACATCATTGCATTAAAAAAACAACGAATTATTTGAATTGTCATAATATTTTAGCAAAGTAATTGGATACAAAATCAATATACTGATAGTCTTTGACTTACAATGGTCCTTTTGGATTTTACACAGTGAGTTTCTTGAGCGGTAACCCCATTGTAAGTTGAGCAGCATGTGAACAATGGTTCAACTTAACGATTTTTCAACTTTATAATGGATTTATTTGTATAGGTATTTTGTGCATTTTCAGCTCACATTGTTTTTGACTTACAATGGATTTACTGATGTTACCCCACCCATAAGTTGAGGAGCATCTGTATAAAAATCAACTGCAAAGGAAGTGATCAGGAGCAAAAAAAAAGACAAAGAACAACTCCACAATCACAAGTTATGGCAAGGGACACAGGGCCTAAGTGAAAGAGTTCCCAGTGGCCAAAGTTGAGATGATTTTAGCAACGATATAAATAAAGAAGTATATAATTATAACCCAAAGTATAATTTAATATCCATGAGTCCACAGGAAAACAAATAAATGATTAAATAAACACAAATTAATAAAATGAAGAAGAGAGAAGTCTCCTGTTCAGAATAATTCCAAATAATTTATGTAGCTATTCTGCCTCCAATAAGATGGAACATAACTCCTCAATCCTTAGACCTGGGCTGTATATGGTGACTTCCTTCTAAAGACTGCAGTATGGGAAAGGCGTGGGGGCAGTCATTTTAGAGTGGAGAAATCTGACAAGCAGCACCACAGATGGGTGATCAAGGTCAACCTCCATAATATGTATCCTTGATAAAATGTGATAAAAATGGCACTTTACCTCTGTGGCCTTTCTTCCCAAAGCCCATAATCGTGAGAAAAATATCTTACAAACCCCACAGAGATACTACCAAGCACCTAACCAGTACTCTCCAAAATTGTCAAGGTCAACAAATAATAAAACTCTCAGAAACTCTTAACACTAATTGAAGGCTAAGGAAGCAGGTAGAGCAAAGGTAATGTGGTATTCTGGTGAGACTCTAAAACAGACAAAAGACATTAGGTAAAATGTAAGGACAATTTGAATAATAATCTATCAATATTGGTTTATTAATTTCAATAAATGCATTTTACTAATGTAAGAAGATAATAGGAGAATTTGGTACAAGATTTATAGGAACACTGTACTATCTTCACAATAGTTTTCTGTAAATCTAATACTGTTCTAAAAAATAAAGTTTATTAAAAAAGAATAAAAAAATCAATTGCAACTCGGTACATGCTCAAAAACATTTATAAAAGTAGTTATTAAAACACAGCTTTTACTTTGGCTTCACATAAAAAGAGAGTAAAATACCAAGAAATTAATCACGCAATATATGTGCAATATTTGTATGGAGAAAATTATATTAAAGATTTTTTTCAGACTTTAATAAATAGAAAATCATACCACGTGCGTGGTCTGCAAATTAATAACAAAAAGCAATATCTTAAGGATATAAATTCTTGCCAAATTGCTCTTGTGATGCAATTTAATTTTAGTCAAAATGCCAACAGATTTTGGAAGAATTTAAAGAGCTGATTTTAAAATTTATGGAGAAAATCAAAGGTAGATGAATACTAAGACATTGCTTAAAAACAGCAAAGTAATGAGATTTGGCCTACCAGATATCAAGTATTACTAGAGGCTATAAAAATTAAGGTAGTATAGAACTTTCACAGAATAACCTAAAATACAGAATAGAAAGCCCAGAAACACACCCAAACATATATGGACACTAGATTTAGACAGAACTAGCACTATAGAACCTTGAGAATAATTAGATGAAGAACCAATAGGACTAGGATGACTGCTTACCTACACAGAATAACATAAATTGATTGGACTTCTGCATCACAGACTGAGAAAAAGTCAACTCTAGCTGAATTTAATACATAAATGCAAAATGCAAAACTATGAATCTTTGAGCAAAATGATTTTATGTCTTTGAATTAAGGAAGATTGTCTCTGTGTACAAAGCATAAAAGGAATGATTGATAAATATGTATTTATTAAGATTCGAACTTGTGTTCTTCAAAAGTCCACATAAATAAATGGGCTCACAATCTGTAAGCAGGAAGAATTTATTCACAATAGAAGAAATGACAAAATTTAATATTCAGAATGTATAAAAAAAAAAAAGCCTGCAAGTAGATAATAAGGCAAATTACCTAATTAAAAAAAGAGGGCAAAAAATAGGCAATAAATAGGCATTCACAGAAAAGCAAATACCAGTAAACATACTACATTAAAAGATGTTCAATCATCAATAATCAGGGAAATCCAATTTAACTTAATTTGGTGTATTAAATTTAAAATTAAATCAAATTGGAAATTCAATTAAATTAAAACTTCAAGATACCATTTCAAACCAATCATATTAGTAAAAACTAAAAATGGGTAACAACATCAAATAGTGACAAGGACACAGGGGAAGCTGAATAACTGAGCAAAGACTTTTTAGATTTAACCCCGAAAGCACAGATAACAGAAGCAAAACTAGGCAAATGAGATTACATCAAAACAAAAAGCTTCTGCACATCAAAAGAAACCAGAGAAGAGTTCAGCTACAAACCGAGAGAAAATATGTGTAAGCCATGTATCTGATATGAGATTAATATCTAAAAAATATAAACAATCCAAACAACTCTATAGAAAGAAAACAATCCAATTAAGAAGGCAAAGGGGCCAGGCACAGTGGCTCACACCTGTAATTCCAGCATTTTGGAAGGCCAAGGTGGGGGAATTCACTTGAGGCCAAGAGTTCGAGACAAGCCTAGCCAACATAGCGAAACCCCAACTCTATTAAAAATATAAAAATTAGCCAGGCATGTTGGCACATACCTGTAATCCCAGATACATAGGAGGCTGAGGTAGGAGAATTGCTTAAACCTAGGAGGCGGAGGTTGCAGTGAGCTATGATCATGTCACTGCATTCCAGCCTAGGTGACAGAGTGAGGCTCTGACTCAAAAGAAAATGGGCAAAGGACCTGAACAGACATTTCTCAAAAGAAGACAACTGGCTAACAGATACGTGGGAAAATGCTTGACTTCTCTAATCATTAGAGAAATACAAATTAAAATCACTATGAGATATCATCTTCGACCTCTTATAATGGATGGCTATTACCAAAAAGATGAAAAATAACCTGGCAGGGATGTGGATAAAGGGGAACCCTTGTACCCTGTTGGTGGGAATGCAAATTAGTACAACCATTAGGGAAAACTGGATGGAGCTCCTAAAAATAAAATTACCACATTATCCAACAATCCCACCTCAGTGTATTTACCTGAAAGTTTTAAAATCAGCACAGGAGATTCTGCATGCCTAGGTTCAGAGCAGCATAATCCACAATAGCAAAGTTTTGGAATAAACCTAAGTCCCCATCAACAAATAAATGGATAATGAAAATGTGGAATGTATACATGATGGAATACAATTGAGCCTTAAAATGAGAAGAAATTCTGTTATTTGTGACATGACGGTATTGGAAAACATGGTGCTAAGTGATACAAGCCAAACACAAAAAGACAAATACCCCCATGTCCTCACTTATATGTGGAATCTAAAACAACTGAACTCAGAGAAGCAGAGAGTGGAATGGTGGTTTCCGCAAGCTGGGGGACTGAGTGGAATGGGGAGATGGCAATCAAAGGGTACAAAGCCACCATTAGATAGGAGGAGTAAGTTTGATTTATTTTGTTTCATTTTTTGAGATCTATTGCACAGCATGGTATTCATAGCTAATAATTGAGTACTGTACATTTTAATTTCACTAAAAGAATAAATCTTCATATTCTCATTACAAAAAGTATCTAATACTTGAGATTATGGATGGATTATTTAGCTTGATTTAATCATTCTACATTGTATTCAAAAATCATAACTTCACTTTGCATGCCTTAAATATATACAACTATAATTTGTCCCTATAGAATGAAATAATTAAATATTTTAAACATAAGAATTAAGACAATATTTTATTTATAATACTGAAGCATAAATATTTGGGTGTTTTTTATATAGGTGTTCTTTGTTTCTGGAAGATTTTTCTAAATTGCTCTTCTGTATCTAAACACTTTCTAAATTAAAAGTAGAAATTTAAACATATGGGTGGAACAGCTTGAACTTTGGAGTCAAAGTTCTTTGAGCTCTATTTTCAACCATCTCATTCACTAGTAGAAACTGGGCAATTCGCTTAACCTATGATTCCTCATCCTTAATATAGTAATAATAAAAATAGGTACCTAATTGCAGATCTTGTGTGGAAAGAACATAAAAGCAGAATATGAAATCACTTTACATAGTGCCTACTGCCAACTCGACATTCAGTAGATGTTAGATTGCTTCACTTGCTCACTCATTCACTCATTGCATCATTCATTTTTCATTCTTCAAGTATGAAAGAATACCAATCAAGTTAATCAGGTAATGGAGGTAATCAAAGAAAAATAGATGGTTGTCCATCTCTCCACATTGTAATTTGTATATTTTCATTTAGGTTTTCTGGAGACAATACTTCTATCTCATTAACACTTTAGTAGGAAAGTGTCGTCAACTAAAGAATGATGAGGCTTATAAGTTTGGAAAGCAGAGCTTTAATTCTCATGAAGGATTGCAGCCTCCAGGGTGGCCATTCTCACAGGCTGGGAAGCACAGCCTCTGTCCAGAAGCTGGAAACAGATACTTTGAGGGAATAGCCAAAGGTACAGGAATTTATGCTGAACAGAGTGGCCACATATACATATGCAATAAGCTATGGGAGAAGTCATGAATATTTATGAGGAGAGAACAATGTGTATGTGCAATTGGGCCTCATTCCCCTTCATGGGACCCACATACAAAAGATGGTGTCATTAGCATGATCTGAGGGTGGAGTTTTCATTCCTCTGGTGTCAAAAGGTAAAGCACAGAACACAAAAACCCTTATTGCACATTCTCTGTAGACTGGCCAAAACCACTGTGTGGTCAGTAGTTTCTTTTCACACAAAAAAGGAAAGACAGCATCAGGTGGTTGGTTAATACTAGGGGTGTAGTCTTTTGAAAGGGCTGGGTTGGGCATGGTGTCTGGCTTCTGCAATCCCAGCACTTTGGGAGGGTGAAGTGGGAGGATCACTCTAGCCCAGGAGTTCAAGACCAGCCTTGCCAATGTAAGGAGACCCCCTCTCTACAAAAAATTAAACAAAATTTGCTGGCTGTGGTGGTGCACACCTGTAGTCCCAGCTACTCAGGAGGCTGAGGCAGGAGGATCACTTGAGCCTGGGAGGTCAAGGCTGCAGTAGGCTGTTATTGCACCACTGCACTCCAGCCTGGATGACAGAGAGAGGCCCTGTCTAAAAACATAAATAAATAAATAAATAAATAAATAAATTGAAATAAATAAAATAAAAACAAGGGATAAAAATAAAGGGCTGGTTTCTGTCTAGTTCTTAGGGTTAGGGTTAGTGAGAAAGGGGGTAAAACAAAGCGTTTCCTTCCTCCTATCCTGTCGTGGCTGAGATCTCAGTTTTCAAGGTTCCTCTGGTGTCCCCCTGGCCAACAGGTGGTCCATTCAGTTGGTTGGAGGACTTAGGATGTTATTATTATATCTCAAAAGTAAAGTCAGAGACTAGGAAGAAAGATTTTTGTTCTTGGCCATTGATGGTAAACTGAAGCTACACCTTGCAAACAACGTGAGAAAATTAGCAGAGCAGAATGGGAAAAGAGATGCACACTTGAGCTTATTCTGCAGCTTAGCCTTTGGCTTAAATATGACCATGAGCAAGTTTTAAAAAACCTCCATGCTTCATTTCTCCATGTACAAAGTGACGATAATATTTCTTGCATTGCAGTGATGAGGAATGGAGATAATATATGCACAATGCCAAGTAGAGTGTCTGACACATCATACTAGGAGCTCAGCAAGGGGTGAAGGTTAGTAGTTGTTCTATCTAAACAGTGATGCAGCTTATAAGCATTTTGTTATTTTATAGCACAGAAATCTTGTATCTATGTTTAAATTATGCTGTAAAAACATAGTAGATTAAAATGGAGTGATTAAGAATTCAGATACTGGTCAGATCTGACTTAGAGTCAGATGGCCTCCATTTAAATCCTGAGTCTACTAATTACTCGCTATGTGATGTTGGGAAGGAGTCTTAAAATTTCTGTGTTTCCTCGTAAACACAGAAGAGTAAAAACAAATAATGAGATAATAGATGTAAAGTGCTTAGAGTATACATAGACATGTTATATATACGTGTATGTCAATAAATTTTAGCAATAAATGTTAGTTGATTATTATTGATTATATTTCAATTACTGGCTGGGAACAGTGGCTCATGCCTTTAATTCTAGCATTTTAGGAGGCTGAGGGGGTAGGATTACTTAAGATCAAGAGTTTGAGGACAGCCTAGGCAACATAGTGAGATCCTGTCTCTACAAAAGACAAAAAAAATTAGCAGAGTATGGTGTTGCACACCTGGAGTCTCAACTACTTGGGAGGGTGAGTTGGGAGGATCACTTGAAGCTAGAAATTCAAGGCCAGCCTGGGCAACATAGCAAGACCCTGTCTCTACAAAAAGCAATGAAAAAATTAGCTGGGCATTGTGACACATGCCTGTAGTCCCAGCTACTTAGGAGGCTGAGGCAGGAGGATCACTTGAGCCTGGGAGGTCAAGGCTGCAGTAGGCTGTTATTGCACCACTGCACTCCAGCATGGGTGACAGAGTCAGACCCTGTCTCTGTAACAAAAAAAAAAAAAAAAATTACTATTATTAACATTATTTGGTTGCTTTTGAGAACTTCCTTACTGTGAAATTCCAAAGAATATTCCAAAAGTACTCTTGGTTTTTTTGATTTATTGGTTTTATTATTATTGTAATTAAAGTCAATTCAAGCTCCTTTTCAGTTGGCAGATGGTCTTAAAGCCTTTGTTGTAGAAGAAAACCTTAAAACAACCACAAAAATCAGAGTTTCAGAAGACTGACCAATAAAAACAAGCAAAGGTTTCAAGGATCGTGGGTCCTACCAGAACCTGATTTGGGTTCCATCATGGGCAGATTTCTTCTCATTTCAAGGGTTCAATTTTCACATCAATGTGTGGAAATAATTCTTTGTCTTACTGCTCATTTAGGAATTATAAAAAGAAATTTCTTTTCTTCCTTCATCTTGGCTGAAAGCAGCTTACAGCATGACAGTATTTTCAGAACTTCATGGTAAGGTCAGACTGAGGAAGTCCGTGGCCACCATAAGCCTTCTTGGTAATACAAGTAGGAGTCCCCAGGTCACCTTAAATAGTCCACTTGGGAAACAACCTCAGGATACAACTGTGCTTTTGAACAAACTCTGTAGGAAAGCAACATCACTTCAATGTAAATTGGATTCTAAGTTAACCATATTTATTTTCTTGAAACTCTTCTCTGAAGTACAACTATGCATTTATCTTTAAAAGTTGTCTTTTAAACAAAAATAAGAAACACAAACCAGAGCTCCCTTAAGCCAACTGTAACGAGTAATTCAGGATTGTAAAGTTGCCAAGCAGACCCCCATACCTCTGACAGAGATGACAGAGGACTCAAGGGGGTCCCATTTCCACACCCCAAGAGCACAACAGGATGTTCTGTTGCCATGACTATGAAGGCCAGAACTCAGCCTGCTGCCCGTGGTACCAAAGTTCGTGATTCTCTCTCTGTGCGTGGCTGTTCCCAATAGCCTGCACAAAGACCAGTGTCTGCAGCTGCCGCTTCTACGCATCTGTCTATTTTTAGTACGTATTTTAACAAATAACTTTGTTTTTCTTTCCCCTTTATTTTTTTTCTTTTTTTATTTTCTTTTCAGAGTTGTAGAGTTAAGAGTTATTATTTTTTCTCTTTTTCTCACACAATTCCTTCTCTGTAGATAACAAAGTCCAAATCCCTAGCCGCGTAATTATTAGTATATTCCTGGAGAAAATTGCAACAGTCTACATTAAAGGACTCCCTGCAGAAATTTACACAGTAGGTATCCAATTTCTCTTTAAATAAAAGGCACTCAGAACAGTGAGGGGTTTAAAACAAGAGAAGAAACGGGGAAAAACAGAGCTTTGAGGAACAGCAGGGAGATTTGCAGTGGTCAACAGCAGATAGTCAGATTGAATTATTTGGATAATTAGTCTTCGTTAGCAAATTGGAGAAAATTACAATGCCACTGTAAGATGCTATAATGTGCCCACAGCCTGGCAGTATTAAGAATCAGGTCTGACCCAATTCCAAAAGGTTTGGATCTTATTTTGAATATTCTATAGTAAAAAATAAATTCTAAGCCTATGAGCTCTCTTCAAAATATTTCCAAAATTTAATCACATTTGCATTTAGTAGAGGTGATCTTGATGTCACTGTGGATCCTTAGCCCAAGGTATACCTTTAAGGACCTCTCTATCAAGAAACTTTCAAGATGAAAGCAAGGAGATACAATGGCAAATGGCAGAGTTAATTTCAACATTATCTTCCTCAACGTGATGAAAAATATGACAGCTAGATTTACTATTTTTATGTTTCAGAAACCCAAGTAGAGAATGTAACTGGTATCAATAAAAGGAATTTAAAATTTATCTTAAAAAATGCAAATCTTTTTTTTTTTTTTTTTTTTTTTTTTTTTTTAGAAAAAGCTCCTCCCCTTGATATGGATCTGGGAAAGTTCATTTCTTATTTCCTAGATTTTTGAGCACCTGTGTACAAGTTCCTTGTGAAGGACAATGAAATGCATTTTATTAATTAGTAGTAAGGAAAAATTCTGATCTGATGAGAATGTTTGCTGCTTCTCCAGGACAGGAAATGTACAGAGTGGGCTGAGATGAAGAGGATAGCAGAAAAAGAAAATTAACAAGACTGGTTCTAAGGACATGGGTAATTTGTTTCCTGGGAAGCAAATTCATTTTCCCAAAAAGATTTAAAAGTCTTTCACATTGCCTATGCAACACCAGACTATGTTTCATGCATACTTTTGTGCAATGTTCACACATACACAGAAATGACATTAGAAAAGAGAGAAATGGACTCATTTCTATCTCCTAGAAGTTGTCTTTAGAGCTATCTCAGGGTATGCTACTTTGAAATTGTCACTACCACTTAACGTATAATATGAAAAATGATTTAAAATAAATTAGGTAAACAAACTGCAGCATGTTCTTTCAGCCTTATACTGAGGCACTGTTTAACAGTATCAATCAAAGATCATTTATACTAGGGGAATACAGTTGGTTTGACCCATTGTTTTCTACTGAGTAAAAACATACTACAGTATATGTTAACTGACAGATTTTGGTCCAGTAGAGATGTGAATAGTTTTCCTCAGGGAGAGAGGATGACCCCCAAGAAGGGTTGCCTGTGGAACCCCAGTTGGGCTTGCTTTATCCTGTCATTCTTGCTCTAATGTTGTTTCAAAATGCCCATAATAACCCAAATTCTCAAAATGCCCTTTGAACCATCTTACTGGTTTTCTCATGTTATGTCAAGTTTAGCCTAAGTGAAGTTTATGCCTCCTTATATACTTACGTTCAGCCTAGCTTTTTCTGTACATTGTGAACAGTAACAAGGAGAGGTGTGAACAGACCATAGCCTACTCTTGTGTTAATCACCAAATTTTGGCCGATCAAACGTAGCCAAATGTTCAAACCGTGTTCAAATAAGGCAAATGCCAAGTTATAACTAATCCAGCTGTACCTCACATCCGTTTTATCACTTTCCTTTGTCCATAAATCTTTTTTCCACCACGTGGCTGCTAAAGTCTCTGAGCCTACTCTGGATCAGGAGGCTGCCTGATTGGCAAATCAATTCTTTGCTCAAGTAAACTCTTTTAAATTCAATTCAGCAGAAATTTTTCTTTTAACACTCATTAATTAATGAATTAAATAAAATCTTTGAAATATGCTCATATAATATTTGTATGAGTCATACTTTCAAGGTTTTGGAAATTATGACACTTTGTCTTTAAAAATCAATGAACAGAAAACACTACTAAGGAAGTCCGTAATAAAGAGGTTTTATAGTTATACAGTAGAAGGGCTTAAAATAAAGAAATGTGAAAAAAAAAAAATCCACTGATAAACTGCACACCACTCATAGGAAAATGAGGACAAACCATGTGAGTGAATTTACAAGTCTTGTGGCTAAAAATACCTTGCAGTGATCTTGTTGGATAGAGTTCTTGTCTCATCTCCCCTTTAAAAAATTACACTTTAACGAATCATTTTCCCATCTTATACATAAAAAGAAATGTCATGTCCCTGACCCAGTTCCTTGCCTCGCCCAAAGATACCAGCACAATTGAAATAATGAACATCTGGCATCATTAAAGGGAGATATAGAGGGCTTGATCTTGCATAAGTAATCTAAGAATGTAAAACTCTCGGAATCTTAGAACACAGCCAAATTCTAAAAATATAAAATAATAATCATAGCAATCAAAAGTAAATTGGAAAAAACAAAGTGCATTGGTCAATTATTCTAATTGAAAATGCTATTTTTTATCCCCTACTTCCCTCCTCCTGCTCACATTTCTTTTGCATACCTCAAAGGACGTTAGAAGTAAAATGCACATATCAGGAAATTGTCAAAGACAGCATAAGATGATGAGCTATTCTCAGAGTCCCTTTTGTGAGGTCAGATTATCTTAATGTCTCACAACATTAAGGTAAATGTAATAATTGTTGAGAGAAAGTATATTCAAGCATGGCTGGCATGTGACTTCTCTGGTCACCCAAATCTGACAATATTATGAACCACTTTCATCTCCAACAGCCTGAGCATATAAGCTATTAATAGCTAACGAATATTTTTTTTGTATGAGGGATTTACTAAAACATCTTTATTTTTTACCAAAAAAATGTTCTATAACAGTTCACTATCAGTAGAAAGGAGAAAATTGCTTGTATAAATTTGAGTCACTTGTTGAATATAAAATGAATGTCATCACTTTTAGATCTAGGGAGTTCAATGGCCCCTGCTTCTGAAGCCCAATCAGAATTGTTTATGGAATTAAAAAATGAAAACTGTCATTACCGAGCCTCACCTTATACTTACATCATCAGAATTTTCATGGGTAGAGTCTTGGCTTTGCTATTTTTAAAATTCCTTGGGCAATTTGTACACTTGGCTAGAATTAAAGTATCTGGGAATAAAATAACTAAGCTAGTAAATGGTCATTTGAGTTTATATTTGGTGCAATTTTTAAAAAGATATTAAATTTTCTTCTTATTATTAATAGTCCTACTGCAGAAAGGAATCTTTTTTAGAAATTAAGGTATGGTTTACACTTTTAAAAAATAAATGTATTCCATCAATTATCAATATACTTCTTATAGTACAACCTCTCTTCTACTAAAGAAATACAGAAACAACATGTCTAAAGCAGACAAATGCCTAGGTGACACATACAAAGGTTAGAAATTCTGTTTAACTTTTCCAAAGTTAATGAGTCAAGGCAACTGGACTGAACACCATGTACTGACATCTGGAGCACTATGTGATCATTTAGGAAGAGAGCTTGAGATCTCCACGAAAGCAGTATCTTTCACAAGGGCCTGTTCATTTCTGCCTCCTCAGTGTCTAGACAGTGCCTGGCACATAGAAGATGACTAATTAATACTGGTTAAATAAATAAATGAACAAATGAATAAATAAGTGATTTATTCAGTGAGCTATATATCTTCTGATAATTTGAATGCATTGTTATTCTGTTCCTTTTACTTTATTGAACTTGTTTTTCTCCAAGCTTAGGCTATGCTTTCTCTAAAAATGAGATATTACATTCCCAGATTTCTTTTTCAATTTGCTGCATAGCCCAAAATTCTGTACTCATTTTCACATTTGTTGATATAGTTGTTATTGTTGTTCCTAAGTTTCTATTGATCCTGTAGAGGCAAGCAGATGAAATCTGGAAGGAAATTAACAGTTGATTCGAAATAAGAAAAAAAAAACAAAGATAAGTTTCTACAGTGGTGTACCTTATAAAGTCCAAGTGAGCAAGAAAAATCACAGGGCTCAAATTAATGACTAGAAAAGCTCTAGTAAAATCAGGGGAGACTTTGAGATTCTAGACTTCATTAGCAGTTAAAGGAGAAAAAAACCCCCAAGGCCAGCAGGTTAGAAGTTAATTAGAAGAAGTGCTAGGGGATTTGCTGTCTGACAGAGAGGCTTATGAGGTAGTTTTAGGCTCTTTATTGCCACTATAAAAGTCTCATATTAGTGAGCTCCCAGGAAACAGAGAGCAAATTCCCGAGGTTGTTTGGAACAGGCAGGCCTTGTGCCTCCAACACTCAGGGGTCCCCTACCCTGCCCAGCAATGGGTGCTTTGGGACTTTCTGTCCATTTGTTCTCAAACTAAACTTTTTCTTGAATTAAATAGATACAGTTGGCTGCAGCACCAACAACAGTTAAGAATTCAATTTAGATGCATAGGCAGATAACAGTGAACAAAGAAGAGAAGGACTGGAGGAGAGCAAAGGAAAGTATTCCATTTGGTCAAGAAATAGTCTTCAGAGGATTAAAGGACTTCTCTCCTTCGGTGACCTGGTGGTTCCACAGACTGAAACCTGTAATTACCATTGGCTTCCTTCTCTGTAAACTTTCTCATATGTTCTGCAACAAACTATGAAAATGGATGTTTCATTTTGTGGTCCATAGGTGAAGAGATCAGGTATCATAGTGAGTTGTAAGACAGACCCCACTGTAGAACTAGAAAGTTGCAGGTAGCAGAGACTAGTTCAATGATTCTGTAATCTATTACCAACATGCTGGTGTAGAAAGGGTCTACACCCTACATCAAAAGAAAAAAATGGGGAAAAGAGTATTTGGAGATAGCTGTGGAGGGGGTTTATTGTTGTCTACTTGCCACACATGAGAAGGGAAAAAAGTTCTTTCCCTCACTTCAAGTCAGCATAGAAGGCCTTTGACTCACCTCTCAGAGAACTTAGCAGTTTATGGTGCCAAATGGCTGCCTGGAAAATCTAAAACTCAAGCCCTGTCTTCTCCTATCCCCTTACCTCCTATTTCAGCATTAGTAGAACATAGCCCCTACTGGGTGTGAGAGAACATGAGACAGACAGAAGACTCTGTCCCCACCTTTCTTCCCTGGCTACAGGCTTTCTGCCTGATACAAGCCTTACAGAGAGGAGAAGGGAAAAATCCCACCTTTGAATGGATTGAATTGTTAATTATTCTATGAGAGTAGACATCCTAATTTGTAAAACAACCAAAATCTAAGTTTTAAACTAAGTGACTGTGATTTGAGAATATAGATATCAAAATTAGTATTTTCTGAGCAAACTCAGAAAAATCATAAAATTACACATATTTTCATTGGGAGCTGTCTTTTCGACTAAATTTAATTGGACATTGAAAGGCAAATTAAATTAACTTTGTGATTCTATCCTATGAGTAAGACTTATTTGATGTATATTTCTAAATCCATCTTATGGCTAAGAATGTCAGTTGTCTGTGTTAAGGAGTTGGGAGAATGTGGGGAAGTGAAATAAAAAAAGATAAATTCAACCTAGCTTAACGTCTAATAGAGTATAATTCATACAAGTAAGTTAGGGCTGTGCCCTAGACTAGTAGACAGTTCTGTTAGTAAAGTAACCTGAAGTTCCCCAGAATTGTTATTATTAAAAAAACTCAAACATCACTGGATCTAGTTCCTACCACCCATATAATATCAAACCTCTGACTCCCACAAAATCCCTGACACATAATTTCTAGGAACTCCTTTTATAATGCTCTGCATTTCTGGATTGACTTTGATTTTCTGGGAAGTCATTTAATATCTGCTTCTTATGGATAACATTGCCACTGTCCAAAATGTTTTGAGACTCTGTAACTTGGAACCTCTAAGTATTTCAGTGAGGCTGGAGAATAAGTGTGTTTGTAGAAGGACAGGGAGCTGAGGCAGAAGAGTAGATAGAAACTAACATAAAAAACCTTAAGACCTTAAGGTTGTTCAATAATCATCTTGAAAGTATGAAAATGATGTGCTTATCACAACAGAATTATGTACTGGAACAGATGGAGGGAATTTCAGGTATGGCTGAGAATAGATCCTCTCATGTTTAAGTCCTCCAAAATAAAGAATTGCTTCTCCCAAACAAAAAGTAATGAATCCAGAGTTCTCTGTGAGTCTTCCTTCTGGAGTAGAAGTGACTTTGAGATTGTTTACTTTGATGCCTTCTTCTTGCCCATTAAAACATTGAAATCCAATGAAATGAAATTATGAATTCAATGTCCCTACTTTGTTAGTGGTGGGAGAAAAACAGAATTCTTATTTCCTCAACAGCCAGATTTCTGGTGTCCTTGCCACAACATATATCTTCTCAAATTTAGGAATCACGTGAAGATAATATTTGGCCAAACATAAGAGAAAGAAATGAAAGGCATAAAAATTGGAAAAGAGAAAGTCAAATTATCTCTGTTCACTGATGATATCATCTTATATTTATCCAGAAAACCTCAAAGACTCTACCAAAAAACTCTTAGACTTGAAAAATGAATTTAGTAAAGTTTCAAGATACAAATTCAACATTTAAAAATTAGTAGTGTTTTTATATATACCAATAATTATCAAGCAAAGAATTAAATCAAAAAAGCAATCTCACTTACAATAACTACAAAAATCAAATAAAATACTGAGAAATAAATTTAATTAATGAAAAATACAAAACACTAGTGAAAACAATTGTAGATGATACAAATGGAAAAATATCCCACATTTATGAATCAGAAGAATTAACATAGTCAAAATGACCATACTTCCCAAAGCCATCTACAGATTTAGTGCAATCTCTATCAAAATGCCAATATCAGGTTTCACAAAATTAAAAAAAAATAACTTGTAAAAGCCATTCTAAATCAAAAATCAGAGCAAATAGCCAAAGAAGTCCTAAGTGAAAAAGAACAAAGCTGGAGGTATCACAGTCCTCATTTCAATTTATACTATAAGACCAAAACATCAGGGTATCGTACAAAAACATACACATAGACTAATAGAAGAGAATAAAGAACTCAGAAATAAATCCATAGATCAAAATCCAGATGATTTTTGGCAAAGTCAACAAAAACATACACTGGGGAAAGGTCACCCTTTTCAGTAGGTGGTGCTAAAAAAATATGGATATCTGTATGCAGAAGAATGAAACTAGACCTCTGTCTCTCACCATGTAAAAAATAAACTCAAGATGGATTAAAGACTTGAATATAAGACCTTAAACTGTAAAAATACTAGAAGAAAACTGTTCTGGACATGGATCTAGGCAAAGAATTCATGATTATGCATTCAACAGAAGACTGATATCCACAATTTACATGAAACTCAAACAACTGAACAACTAAAAACCCACAAATAACCCCATTATAAAGTGGCAAAAGATGTAAACAGACATTTTTCAAAAGAAGACATATAATCGCCAACAAATATATCAAAAAATTCAACATTAGTAATAATCAGAGAAATGCAAATTAAAACCATTATGAAATATCATCTTATAGCAGCCATAATGGCCATTACTAAAAAGTTAAAAAAAAAAAAAAAAACCTCACAGACACACAAAAAAACAACAGATATGGTAAGGGTATAGAGAAAAGGGAACACATATATACTATTGGCAGTAATGTACAACCACTATGGAAAACAGAATGGAGATTTCTCTAAAGAACTAAAAATAGAACTAGCATTCTATTCAAGAATTCCACTACTGTATATCTACCTGTCCCCAAAAATTATATAAAAATAACACCTGCACTTGCATGTTTATCACAGCACTGTTCACAACAGCAAAGATACAGAATCAAGCTAAGTGGCTATCAAAAGATAATTTGATAAAGAAATATCAAATTAATTTAGTAATCCAAATTACCAAAGCATAATTTTGTAAACGAAATGTAGTACATTTACATTACACAATGAAAACTATTCAGCCATAAAAAGAATGAAATCATATCTTTTGCAACAACATGGATGGAACTGGAGGCCATCATCTTGAGTGAAAAGACTCAGAAACTGACAGTCAAATACCACATGTTCTCACTTATAAGAACTAAAGCATATATACACATGCTTTAAATTATGAAATGATAAACATCAGAGACTCAAAGTGGGGGGTAAGGAACAACAAATTATTTAATTGGTACAATGTGCATTATTGGGGTGATAGATAAACTAAAAAATTTATACTTTAAAATAAATTCAGCCAAAACATTGGTTTCTTATGCAGCATATCAGAATTTTAAAATGCCACGGAAAATAAACAGGTTCTTTCAAAGTTAAGAAATGCAGATCATGTATATTAGATTGAAAGGTAAATAAATTTAGATGCATGAATTTGCTTAGACAAGACAGTTGTAAGTACGGTTCTTACTACGGAGACCTAGAGTGACCCAAGGAGTGGCTTTTTTTAAAGGGAAGATTAATACAGAAACAGGAATATGATAATTATCTGAAAAGTCAAAATGAACTCTAAACCTCAAAATGTGCTCTAAAATCTCCTTCTATTATAATGTTCTAAGAATTATAGCTCCTTTGTGGTTGATCAGCTTACAGAGTCGTAAAATGTCTTGAAACTCCATATCATTCTAGAAAAGCACATCAAACCATAGTAAGATTAATAGGAACCTGTGGTTTATGGAATAGATACACTGCTCCCCTATGCCTCATGTCCACATCCTAATCCCAGGAGTGTGTGAATATGTTACCTTACATGGAGGAAGGAACTTTACAGATGTAATTAAGGTTAAATATTTGAGATGAAGAGATTGTCTTGGATTAGGAAAACCTTTTCCAACTGAGATCAGAGTCAGAGGAAGGAGTGACTGTGAAAGCACATCCAGGGTGCCATGTTGCTGGCTTTGAAATGGAGAAAGGGAGCCATACGCATCTAGAAGCTGGAAAAGTCAAGAAAACTTGTTCTCCACTAAGGCTTTCTGAAAGGGACACAGCCCTGCTGACACCTTCATTTTAGCCCACTTAGACATTGATCAAATTTCTGACATCCAGAAACGTAAGATAATAAAATTGCATAAACTTGTATAGTTTTAATGCACTAAATTCATGATAATGTGTTACAATAGCAACAGAAAACCAGTATAGAAGCTAAAAGATAATTCGTCAGCTTATTCTACAAATCAGAGGGAGTGGAAGCTAATTCCAATTCAAGGGGTACGTATGGTGTATAAATTCCATACAGAGGATTTAGAACCTCAAATTTAAATGGCAGGCTGGAGACAGAAGACAGAGCCTTAGGTGTCTGCTAGGAAGGGGTCTAGAGCTGAGACTCCTGCACAAAGCTGAAATTCTCACCCTCAGAAAAAAGGTAAACTTCAAATAGTTATTATACCAGCAAAGGAGAAGCAAGTAATCAATCAATCAAATATCTGCCTTAGCCTTGACTCATATGGAAAATAACTATAAACAGACACCATCTGAACCTTAGGCAAATATTAGTTTCAGAGATGCTTGAGAATAGAAAACAAATTGCAGTGACTTGTAGAGTAAGTGAACAACATGCAAGCCAGTCAACATCTCCTACACAGCAACCCTACTTGCCTCTTCATATCCTTCCATTTCTTTTTTTTTTTTTTTTTCCATATGAGACAGGCCTTGCTCTGTCACCCATGCTGGAGTGCAATGGTACAACCACAGCTCACTGCAACCTTGACCTCCTGAGCTTAAGAGCTCCTCCAACATCAGCCTCCTGAGTAGCTGCGACTAAAAGTGTGTGCTACCACACCTGACTAATTTGTTATTATTATATTTTGTAGAAATGGGATCTCACTATGTAGCCCGCACTGCTCTCAAAAATATTGGATTCAAGCAATCTTCCTGACCTGGCCTCCCAAAGTGCTGGAATTACAGATATCAGCCAATGTGCTCTGCTTCCACTTCCTCTTTGCTCTCCAACACATATGGATCCCCAGTGTTATCCAAGTTGTTCTACTTAAAACTTACTAGATGATTGATTGTAATATTCTCTAAGATCTGAAATCTCCTTTCCTATAATTTCTACCTATCAACCAGTCTTAATTTTACTTTTTGGAACCAAGGTCCGAACATAAATCCTCTTCCACAATTAACTTGAGATATTTTGAAGCCATAATTACATCATCTTTAAGCAAATATCTGATTTCTAAGCTATATCATTCTGCTTATGGAAAAATGAAATGCAAATAGGCCTTGGCTGGAAACTTGTAAATGGCCTTTACAAAGCAAATAACAGGGAGAAAGGGATTTTATGTATTAATCTTATATAATAACCCTTATATCCTTATTTCTTTGACAAAATAATGGGAAATGTCACTTTTTATGTAATTATGGGCCATATTTCTGAAAGATTTTAAAATCCTGGAAAGTAAAATCTGGATACTTCTTTTCTCTCCCTCTCCAGGAAATCCAGCAGGAGCTAGTTCATCTGGAAGAATCAAGTAGTTTAGGAAAACAAGCAGACTTACTGCAATTCAGGAACTGGGGTATTTTTCACTTTTGTTTTCTCTGTTATTTATTTTCTTCACCTCAGGTTTCTGAAAACCAGAAACAGATGGACTAATCCAAGCTCCTCAGAACAGACGGCTTATCAAACTCCCTGCCTTGAGGACTGGGGGCTCCCCTGTGGAGTGCAGCGTCCGCACAATAATTCACTCCAAGTTCTCCGAGTGAAGAACACTCACAGAATTTTCAACAATTAGCCTTTCCTTGGCCTCATTATCAATAACTGGGAAAGATGTGTCTTTATCTGACCCTGGAGGACACAAGCCACCCAACTGCCAGACACCAGATATTGTTGTAGGAAGCAATGCTCACAAACATATGCAAAGATGAACAGAGGAGGTGGCAATGGTGGCCTTGATCAATTCGTGCCTTGGCATCTGGAGTTTGGTGAAAAATTAGAAATAAAGACACACGTTGGATAGAAGTTTAGTGTAAAGTAGAATAAAATTGCCACCTCTTGCTTTACCTCGATGATCCCCATTGGTCCCTGTTCTTACCCTCCTTTGCCATCAAAACAAATACAGCAAAGCTGTTTTTACACAAAGGGATAATGCCTAATAAATAAAATCCTATTACTTCCCCTTACGTGATTGTATTTTGTTGTTGTTTTTCTGTTTGTTTGTTTGTTTCTTGAAACAGCGTCTTGCTCTGTCTCTCAGGCTGGAGTGCAGTGGCGCATAGCTCACTGTTACCTTAAACTCCTGGACTCAAGTAAACCTCCTGTCTCAGCCTCCCAAGTATCTAGCACTGCTGTAGAGAGCCAGAGTAGCTCACCCCCTCTGGGGGGATCAGCAGCAAGGCTGCTGTGAACTTTGGGTCAACTCTAGAGAATTGAACCATAACAGGAGGCTGTGTATGTCTCAGAGAAGAACAGACAGGCTTAGAAGAGATAAACAGCTTTCACTGACCTCGCTGCAAGATAGTTGTTAGCTGAAGTATGTTAACTGAAGTAGGAGAATATAACCACAGGCTGTTCTAAGTAACTGCACCCTCTCTCAGCTATGTGAACATATAAAATAAAGTACCTGAGACAGGTCAGGGCCAGAGAGACTGACATCCTCACTCTCCTGGGCCACCTGGCCCAATTTTCTCTCTATTTCTGTTTGTGTCTTTCTTTATCCCTGACCATTTCCTCTTAGGTCTTTGAACCCTTATGCAGTGTGGGACGCATCAGGTGCCAGAGACAACAGGACTAAAAATTAGCCAGCCACATGCCACCATGCTTAGCTAATTTTAAAATTTTTGTAGATATGGGGGGTCTCGCTTTGTTGCCCCAGGCTTATCTGGAATTCCTGGGTTCAAGCAATCCTCCCACTTACATCCCTTGAGCCAGAACTGTGTCTGTTGGCCATGTCTAGCTTCTACAAAGGCTGAGAAATTAATTTTTTAAAACTAGGCTCATTACTTGCTTCCCCCAGTTGTAGGTGTGGTATTAATGATGAAGGGGAGATAGATATTAGCAGCTAGCAGTCCCTGTCTTACTGGCATTAAGGACAGATGATACATTCTAATTAGGAAATTACAGTAAAATCTTAATGGAATTATCTTAATGACACTTATTTGTGAACAATACTGGGAGCTGGTAGGGAGTTTTGGTAATATAATAAATTGTTTTCAAGGATGGGATTAAACAAGCAAACTTTATAACTTTAGATTAAACCTTAGGGTCAATACTGCTTCAACCCAAAATCTCACACAGGCTAAATTACAATGCAGCCCTGAGAATCCATGTTTAGACTGATCCTCACTTTACCCATCTTCCTTTGAGTACTGAAAATGTTAAACTCTTCTCAAGATCCTGTACTGTTTAGTGTGTGTTGATGTCATACTTTCAGTATGCCATTAAACAATTTATACAGTAAGGTATTTAATGTTTTTGATGTGATGTCATGAAGAGGACGTTTTCCTTAACCATGAAGCAACTCACATACCTTCAAGTCACAGTCATAATGGAGCGTGTGGTCTGAGTTTCCTTCTTACACTCAGGGTAAGTGGAGTTGATTCTACACTTGACCCAATCTTCTACTAGAGGGGAGATCTGGACCAAAGAAATAATTTAAAAGGAGCTGGCACCATTAGTGAGATAGAACCATTCACAGTGGAAGTGGCGATTCATATAATATGAGCCCAGCTTTGATAAGAGTTACATAATTCTTAATTCCATAATGCCATGTTTTGATGTCTTTTTTCTCCCCAGGAGCAAGAGTAAACATGTGTTTTTAACAAGGACTACTTTCTCATATAAAACTAAGCTGTGCTCCTTCCATTAAAACAAAATTAAAAAGTAGAAGGAAAGGTTTGCCGTGCTGAGATTTGGTTATTTTCACGGAGCTGCTGGGGATAACTTAGTCCTATCTACCGAAACTCTAGCAGGTGAAAAACTGGATTGGACTTAGAGGGACCTACTTCCCTATACCTATATCCAAATGTCATTCTTCATCATCTGAAATTGGCAAAACTTGGGCCCAAACTTTGGCAATTTTTTCTTGAGTAGACAGCTGAAGCTTGAAGTGTCTGACTTTGTGGTTATTGGAGAGGTCAGAAAAGCTGAACCTCTTCTTCCTATAGAAGTGGACCTTGGACCACAGAACCTGGTGACTGAAACTTTGGAAGGATGTGCTATGAACACCGAGGAGACAGTTGAAGTTGGGAGAGAAGGATGTTGTCGTAGTAACTTGAAAGTGATTTATCATCATGTATTCCTAAGAAAAATGTGTAGGTGAGGGGGGAACAGAGGCCCAGAAGAGGAAGAGACAAAGCAAGTGGGAGACATCAGATGAAGTCCCACACAGCGTAACTCGATCCTACAAATAAGCTCTGGTGATAGGAAAGTCACACATCTGAGTGGCCCTGATCAGTCACAGAGGACTTGGAGTCTCTGGTGGACTGCCCTGCTGAGAACATAAATTCCTAAACACTTTAGCTCCCTAGATGTGTAAATAAAGTGGGCTTTGATAGTCAAGGGCAGCTTTCCAACAAAAAATGCAGGTGCCTGCTATCTTCTGGGAGTAAAACGCATTGACAATATGTGGCCAGACGTGGTGGCTCACGCCTGTAATCCTAACACTTTGGGAGGCTGAGGTGGGCAGATGCCTGAGCTCAGGAGTTCAGTAACACCCTGGGCACCACAATGAAACCCCATCTGTACTAGAATACAAAAAAAAACTCTCTTCAAAAAAAGAAATTAGCTGGATTTGGTGGCACATGCCTGTGGTCCCAGCTACTCAGGAATCTGAGGCAGGAGAATCACTTATACCTGGGAGACAGAGGCCGCACGGAGCTGAGATTGCGCCACTGCACTCTAGCCTAGGAGACAGAGGGAGACTCTGTATCTACTTGGACAAAAGTGAAAAAAGAGATTTGAGGGTTTGGGGTCAGACTGTCATTGGACTGACTGCATCTGTTGCCAATGCCCAAACTGGACAACCTTTCTCTCAAAGTCTCAGCAGGTTAAAGAGCATTTTTCACCCAGCTGCTTCCTATGTGGTGTAGCTCTGTGAAAATGATTCAGAAAATCTTGGTGGGGATAGGGAGGAGATTAAGGAGGTTAGGACCAGCTTGAAGGGCTGAAGAGTTCTGTCCAAGAAAATTGCCATGGATTCCTAAGCAAAGTCACCCAGTTTCTGTAACTACAGAGTGACAGTGGTTGAGAGGAAGTTCTAGCACGCCAGGCAGCAGATCTCAGTTTTGTGAATTCTGTGCCCACTCTATCAGTTAGCAAGGGACATAATCTAGCAGGACAAAAAAAGTTGACACATCTGGTCATCATTAAATGAATTGCTGAAATGAGACTGATGTTTATTCCAGGCAAGTTTCTTTCTTTTTCTTTTTTTTTTTTTTAACTACTTCCATACTCTTTCCTCTTTCAGTGAAACTCCTGATCACCCAAAACATACATGGTGACACCTTCCCAAGCAGCCATTTCTTTCTTTCCTTCTTTCTTTCTTTCTTTCTTTCTTTCTTTCTTTCTTTCTTTCTTTCTTTCTTTCTTTCTTTCTTTCTTTCTTTCTCTCTCTCTCTCTCTCTCTTTCTTTCTTTCTTTCTTTCTTTCTTTCTTTCTTTCTTCTTTCTTTCCTTCTTTCCTTCTTTCTTTCCTGAGACAGAGTCTCGCTCTGCTGCCAGGCTGAAGGGCAGTGGCACAACGTCAGCCACCCAAGTTCAAGCGATTCTCCTGCCTCAGCCTCCTGAGTAGCTGAGACAACAGGCACGCACCACCACATCCAGCTAATTTTTGTATTTTTAGCAGAGATGGATTTTCACCATGTTGGCCATGATGGTCTCTATTTCTTGACCTCACGATCTGCCCACCTCAGCCTCCCAAAGTCTGAGGGAATTGCAGGGGTGAGCCAGCCACTTCGCCCAACCAAGCAGCCACTTATTTAATCAGATTAGAGGGATTGAAGCGAGGATGCATTAAGAGTAGCACTAAAATTGAGACGGGGATTCTACTGTCGAAACAGTTCTGTAAATGTGTCCGTATTCCTTTTGAAAGCAGCCTTTCAGCCTGTGGCACCTGCGCCCAAAGGTTGGAAGTTCAGCAGCTCAGCAGGCACTGAACAGATGAAGAAATGCAGTCAGAGCTGCCACATCTCTGTCACTAGCTTATCCTAGGGAGCATGTGCCCATGGTCCTGTCCTGAAGCCTCAGGAATAGCTGGTCTATTCTGAGTAACAAGATTATCTCTAATACATGGTTTTGCAGAAGTTATAAATTTTTTTGATGTTTTTTCCCATAAGATTCAATTTGTGACCTTGTTGGGATCCAGAAAACAATACCCCAAAATGCAGGGCTGAGAAGCAGCCTCAGAAGCAAAAGTTCCTCTCTGACCCTCTTGTCTCTCAACTCTCCCCCAAGACTGGCAATAGAACCTGAAATCCCTCTTCCCCAAAGTTGGTCTTAGAAACCAGATCTCTTTTTCTCCAAAGCCAGTCATAAAATAAAATTATGACTCTAACTTTCTCCATATGTTTCTGTGTAAAAACTGACCATAAAGAAATCATCTGACCTCCCTGATTGGAAAGTAGGTCATGGGACCCCCCATTCTAGTGAGGGTCCTATCCCATACCCAGAAGGAAGGGGTGCTGCTCAGATAGGCCAAGAAGACTCTAGACAGGCAGGCCTTACTCTGTGTCCCCACTCAGTCCATCAGCATTAGATCATATCCTTTTTGTCCAATCATATTTCTATGTGGCTGTCCATAATTTGTTGACTTTAAGCATAAAAATGGACAATTTCCCCTGCATTTTGGGCCTTCATTCTGAAGACTTCCTCGTATACAAGTTAAATACATTTGTATGCCTTTTCTCCAACTAATCTGTCTTTTGAAAGCTGATTTTTCAGAGTATCTATGGAGCACCAATGAGATCTTTCCTCTTGGCTCCTACCACGTGAAATTTGTAGCAGAGCCCTTTAGACAACTGTGGAAGAAAAACAAGAAACCAACTTTTGATACTAAGAACAAACAGTTGTGATTAAGTTATCACAGTAGCTGGCAATATTAAAATGAGGGAGAGCAGAACCACCTACTGGAATATAACATATAACTACCTCATACTTTCCACAGTGACTATCCTTATTGGAAGAAGTTATCATGAAAAGCCATGATATTAACACATATTCAGGCTCCTCCAACCTATCCAGGAAAGTATGTGTTAAAATAGTATCCATTGATAAGGGCATTTCAAACCTATAAATAAACTTCTTAGAATGCAATTTGTTGAAATTCTTGTGCCCATCTTTGCCCATGAAGCCAAGCAGGCTTTTATCTAGCATGTAAGGCAAACAATGGTTGAAGCTTATTCATATTAACATTGTACCTGTACATAGTTCATCTAGGTAAGATTGCACTGCTCTTTTTGCTTAGATAGCTCTTTCCATACTTTGATCTTCATAAATAGGACAGCTTTCAATATAGTGTTGAGTTAATTAAAAATAGAGTGAAAACAAACAGGCAGAGCACAGAGGACTTTGAGAGAAGGGAAACTACTTTGACAACACTACAAGATAAATTTTCAATTGGTTATAAGCTTTCTTTGTTTAATAATTTCAATAGTCCTTTACACAAATATATATTTATATGACAAATTTAAAGCCTTTAATTTTAGCTTCAACATATTAATCTAATCAGAGAATGGCTCTACCATGTTGAACTCTCCATCTTAACTGGAGTTTTATAAAGTCCAAAATTGTTGTATATAGACAAGAACGTTTCTTCAGAGAGATGACATTGAAATATTTATTCAGACAGTGCAGGTAAAATAAAAAACAGTCCCAGATGATTTGCAGAACTGTCTAAAGTCCACAAAAACCAATCTTTAAGAAGACAATAATCATAATTTAATTAGTTACGTATGTGTACATTCTCATAACCCTGAATACTGTATGAGAACTGATAATTTATCTGATTTCAAAACAGACTTGGAAGTTTAGGAAGTGAAAGATAAAATTACTTTCAATAAAAAATACCCAGTCATATATTAAAATGCTAAATTTATATTTTATTCCTCATTGTGATAAAATTAGAAGACACCTTGCTAATTTTTAAGACAAAGTTATCAAACCCACCTAATTTATCAAGGGATTTACCTCAATTCGTAGGTGTATTACATAAACTAGGACTGTATAATAATTCTACATTTATTTATTTTATGTGCGTTAGAAGCTTTCATTAGTGCATTTTTATGGCCATTTGTTGCTGGCTGATACTATTTGCATTTCTTTGTTCTTATCTAGTAATCTTTCATTGCCAGCACAGCTTGACTTTTCCTGAGCTGGTAGGGAAATTTTTCTTAAAAGGCCAGTGAACTTAAAGCATTAACAATTCAATTTCTTCCTTCCCTTCTTTAAATTTAAGATGCTGTATTCTAATTGTTAATCTCCTCCAGAGTAGACAAAGGTATACCAGAGCTGTGCTTAGAAAATATTTGAAATTATGCATCCAACTAATCTTATCAAAATCTTAGACAAGTTAGGAAATATTTGGGGTTTGAACCCCACGTAGGGATCTTTGTTTGGGTGCCAAGTTACTAAGGTAGAGATTTCTAGTTTATTCTCAGAGGGTATAGCTCTTACTGTCTTTCAAGAGAAAATCAAGAAAAGGCCAGGTTATACAGATGCCCTTCAATTTCTTAGGAAGGTGTTCATTGATAAGAGGTCCTCGGACTCCAGATAAACCCTGTGAATTCCATCTGCATTCCCATTCCATCATCCTTCAGGTTCATCCACAACCGATAGACAAGCCAAGGCAGGATCTGTGCTCTGCAAACCATGCCAAACTGTTTCAGTTTTTAAAAGATATTTGCCTGTGCTTTCTCTCCTTTAATGGAAAATGTGCGTGTTTGTCTTGGGGTATGGAAATATGACATATTCTCATGATCGCAAATGTCTAAACATGCCCCTTAAACAAAAATCTAGCTACAAATGGATAAGGGTTATAATTAAAAACAGATCATTCATTGTGATTGTATTCCCTCTGTAAAGAGTGAGGAAGCATTTCTTACAGACACACACAGGGCAGCATCAGAAAAAATCTGCTTTTACAAAAGCCAGTATACAGGGGACAGTATGCAAGTGCTGGGGATTCCCTGAAAACTCAGCTCAAAAAAGCAGATTAATTGGAGAAAAGGCATACAAATTTATTCAATGTGCATATCCTGGGGCCTTCAAAATGAAGATTCAAAGATGCAAGGGAAATTGTCCATTTATGGGCTTAGGTTTAACAAAATTTGAACAACCATGTAGAAATACGATTGGACTAAAAGGGTGTGATCTAATGCAGATAGACTGCAGGGAAAACACAGCAATACCTGTCTGTCTAGATTCTTCTTGGCCTCTCCAAACAGCATTCTGTCCTTCTGGATGTGGGGCAGGACCCTCTTTGAAATGGGGTTGTTTTTTTCCAACCTTTATTTTAAGTTCAGGGAAACACAGGCAGGATGTGCAGGTTTGTTACGTAGGTAAACATGTACCGTGGTAATTTACTGCACAGATCGTTCCATCACCCAAGTATTAAGCCCAGCATCCATTAGCTATTCTTCCTGGTACTCCCCCTCTCCTCATCCCACCATAGGTGCTCAGTGTGTGCTGGTGCCCCCTTCCCCCAAATGTCTATGTGTTCATATCAATCAGCCCCCACTTATAAGTGAGACATATACAGTGTTTGGTTTTCTGTTCCTGTGTTAGCTTGTTGAGAATAATGGCTTCTAACTCAATCCATATCCCTGCAAAGGATATAATCTCATTCCTTTTTATGGCTGCATAGTAGTCCATGACGTATATGTACCACATTTTCTTTATCCAGTCTATCATTGCTGGGCATTTGGGTTGGTTCCGAGTTTTTGCTATTGTAAACAGTGCCACAATAAACATATGTGTGCGTGTATCTTTGTAATAGAATCATTTATATGGAATGGGATTCTTATGCCATTATAAATTATCTTTATAGCCAGTTTTTACACAGAAAGGTGAGGGAAAAGTTAGAGTAATTGTTTTAGGTTTTATGACTGCCTTTGGAGTAAAGGAGTTCTGGTTTCTATGACTCACTCATCTTGGGGAATAGGGATTCTAGGTTCTATGGCTAGCCTTGGGGGGAAAATAGGACTTGAGAGGCAAGAGGGCATAAGAAAGTGAGAGAAAAACTTTTGCCTCTGAGGCCTTCACTTTGGGGTATTCTTTTCTGCATCCCAACACAAGCAACCCCTTCATAGACAAGATAATTTGAGACAATCCATTGGGGGGTGCTTTCTATGTTTCCCTATTCTCCCTTTGCACCAAGAAAAAGATCAATGTGCATAATGTATGATGTGTCTTGGAGAGATTTTCTCCACCAAATGTTTAGGCTGGGCTGTGGTCTCAAAAAGTAGCTGCTCCCTTGAAACAGCTGTAAAAAGCAGAGTAAGGCCAGAGTCCATGGAATTTCGCGACATCACGCAGACATACAACATGGAATCAACCTCTTAGCACTTAACACTGGTGGAGAGAAAACAGATGGCCACTAATTAATGACAGAAATAATTCAGATCAGTCATGAACCAGAGATAAACCAGACAACCACACAGTTGTGAACGAGAAATAATCCAGAAATGAACTCAGTGAGCTTCTGATGTTACTGTCCATGACAGCTCATTCAGAGAACCAGTTAGAGGAGCCCCATGAAGATACCAGTGAAGTCCATTTCTGTAGCACCACACCTGGGTGACTTGGACAGCTGAATATTCACGGACAGATCATTGTTAACACAAATGAAAACCCAGACTAAAACCTGATGACAATTTTGGTCACAGAGTAAGGTGCTCCCCCAACTCCCACTCCATAATAAAGAAATAATGCATGGCAGTGCTCTAGTTTTTCACAACAAACGGACTTACAGAATAAAGGTAGAAAGCTGCAACTATAGTTGAAATTATCTTGATAAATAAAAAATAGGATCTTACAGCTGTTCATGGTGTATCCGGGAAACAGGGCTTTTAGGATCTGCTATTATTCTGTCTCCTGGTACAATCAACCAGGATGCCTTGCTTATTTGTAACTACTATTCTCCTACAGGCTCCTATGATTATCGACCCATCTCAGAATGCAAGATGTTCAGAAACAGAAATCTCTTCCAGCCAAGCTGTGGAACAGGGTTCTTTGTCAAGAGGGTTAAGCTGCTAAGGACAACGTGTCAGTTTCACTCTTTCGTGATGGCTTTATGTTAGTATTTTAGCTAAATGCTATCAGTACACGTGACATATATTTAATAAAATGTTCCTAAAACTAGTAATAAAATGGTTATGTCTATAAATTTTCCCACAAATCAAGAAAATCGTCCACATGTTTTTTTTCAAAAAGAAAAAAGCACATCTTTCTTTCTCCTTCTCTTTTCTTTATTTGCATCTCACCTTCCAACCTGCTCTTGCAAGGAAGGGCCAGCCAAGGGGAGGGACAGGCAGGTGGGTGTGTTCTCCTGCAGCTAGTGGTGATTATCCTGAGTCATTTGGGACGTTTACTTTATGTTTTCTTTAGGTGTAAAACTGCCTGCTTCCTGCTGATCCTGTGCTGAAAGTGTTAATCTGCAATGAAGGCAAAGTTAACAAGGGACATGCCATAAATGGCTCCAGCTGTGTATAATTAACTGTAATACTGCAGAGTAAATGACTTTTATTGGCAACCATGTCATAACTTCATTAAAAGTCATATTTACAGCCCTCTCATATGAAATGAGTCCTCCTGTATTCTGGAATTTAATGAGCATTCATTTTCACCTTGTTCAATTATCTTCAAATCTACCCCCTCCCCACAAACCCTCTTCCTCTCCCCAGTGTGGGAAGCATGGAGCCAAGATACAATAGGAATGCAATTAGCACCTGGCAGAGGGCTCCTCTTTGAGGGAGCATTTCCCAAACCACAATAAAACTGTTTCTCCTTGTTTTCAATTATAAATAGGTAACTTCCTTACACAAAAACATTAAGTAACAATCATAAAAACGTCAAATTGATTTGATGGAAAGCTTTAGAAGGTTAGGCCTCTGAAAATAGGTCATGTCTAAACTAATCAGGAACTAAGTCCAAATCTGTAAAGAGTAAATGCGCTGTGAATAATGATCTCAGGGAAGAGGACAGAAAATGAAGCAAACAATAGATTCTTAATCAAATCTTTTCCATTGCAGCCCCTGTAATCTGAGAGCACATATCTTACTCTTTTTTTCTCCTTGAGTGGTGTATCTAATTAAATGTCTCTCTCTCCAGTTCTACTTCCTTTCACTCCATTCTTTTTATCTCTTTGTTCAAGTTTCAAGGGAAATATTTTGTCTGACCCATCAAGTGATCTAGAAACTCAGTCTCATGACCTCCAACTCAGCTTGCATTCAATCTCTAATGCCTTCTTAGGGTTTTTGGATATATAGGGAAATTTTGAGTGTGGAAGTACAGTAACAAGAGTTGCTTATCTTTTCTTTTTTCTTTTTTGTAGAAGCAGGGTCTCTCTCTGCCATGCAGGCTGTAGTGCATTTGCATGATCATGGCTCATTGCAGCCTCATACTCCTGAGTTCAAGTGATCCTCCTGCCTTAGCCTCCCAAAATATTGGAATTACAGGCATGAGCCACTGTGTTGGCTAAAAGTGGTTTTTTCTTTGTGAAAATTCCAGTTGATGTACTCAGGGTCAAAGCGAAACTATACTGTCTATGTGCATACTAGGAAGGGCTGGCTCAGGGGACCCAGACAGAATTGTATTTTCATTCCCATCACCCACTAGCTACAGGACTTTGGAAAATTTAGCTCAACCTTCCTGAAGATCATAAATAGGATTAATTACCATTTTATGGGGTTATTAGTATTAAATTAAATAATGTGTCTGCCATTGTGTGCCAAAGAGAAGACATTGAATGAACGCTTTTTCCACCATCAAAATGGAACGTTTGACACTAATGTGTGGGGCTCCAGATTAACTGAGAATTACTCTTGACAAAGGATGCATGTTGATTGACAACCCAGAATCTGTAAAACAGATCTGTCCACGATAAAAGGATGCCATGAAAGGTAATGATGCCTAACTCAGTCTGGAAAGCAGTGAGAAAAATGATAGTCATGGCCAGCCTTGGACATGAGGCCATCTCACCTCACAGACACCCAATGGTCTGAGGGTCTGAGCAGGGGGATGGGAAGGGGAGCAGTGCTGGAAAACCATTCAAACATAGCCAGCACTTACATTTGGGAACGTAAAATGCCCTTGGAAGCTGGCATCATTTTAAACATAATGCCACATGCCAGGGAATACTTTCTGCTGCCAAGCCTGCCGTCTTCAGCAAATCCTACTGCACACTTGTGCTGCTTTTCTCAGCCCTGCTGTTTTATCTGACTTTAGGCTGACCCTTTATAATGAGCACTTTGGGCTGGAGGTATTGTTTAGGAACACCGTTTCCATCATTCATTTGGGGTTTTAATGAAGCTTAGAAATGCCATGAGCAGGAGCAGCATCTAATGGAATTTTCTTTTCTTTCTGTCTCTCTTAAACAGAAGATCAAGTTTGCTTATTGAGTTTTAACTGGGTCGCAACCAACATTTAAACATTAAAAACATAGAATAAAGTAAAGCAGAATAGAATGGAAGATAAATAAAGTACAATCGCATAGAAAAGCATAGGCTGATAAAATGTTAAATGCACACCGTGTGTGTGTGTAATCCTGCAAAATATGGACCCCAAATTTGAGAATCACCAATATAATGGTTAGCACCCATACTTAATAAGCACTAGTCTTGGGGCAAGTTGCCCTGCACTGCTGTGTTATTGCCTTATTGCAGTTTGCTCCTCAAAGCACTATTTAGCTTCAGCTTCCTCATCAGCAAAATGTGCCCAGCAGCACAAAGGAGAAAGAAAATGTAAAAAAAGAAAAAAGAAAGAAAACACGACTGGGACAAGGGGGCCTATTTTAAATTAAACAAGAAGATAGTGGTCTCCTTGTGGATCATTTGAGCTTCTACAGTTAATCAGTCTTAACCCCTTTCAGTATAAAGAAGCAATCATTTGACTGATCAAATTTAATAAAAATCTCAAATACAAAAATTTGCATTTAGATGCAGTATGCTACAGCATGTTCCTAACAAGATAATTAATCAGGAGAATGCAGGGTGATATTTGATCTCTCTTTCACCAAGTGTTCCAGGACAGCTTATTCCAAATGTTTTGAAATGGGTGGCCTCAGGAGAGTTCCACGGTGAATGTCACAGATATATTCTGGCTCAGCCTTTAGTGCAAGTAATGGGACTAGAGAAAAGCAATGCTGAGGGTAAGGGAAGATTTTAGGAGGAGGTGCCTACTGGAAGGGGTTATTGCATTGTTGATTCCTGGCCCAGACTTGTACCTTGTTAATATAATATTTTTTTCTAGTATCTTTGATCTAGCATCTCTCTTGATCTCTGGCATCCACTGCCCTTCTCTTAGAGGCTGAATTGTAGGAGAGAGGCAATTACATACAATGTGTGAATTCTATTTAAAAGTAGACTCCAGGAAGAGCAGAGGGAACAAACTAGAGAGCTACGGATGGTGGTAGATCCCTACTGGACACTAGATTTTTAGATCCCCCGTCTGTCACACTGTTGAAGTGGGCAAATAGACCTCATATGGAAACCGTAAGATGCCCTTGCGCATGTTCAAACAGATGGCCGGCCGGCAAAGGCATCTGCTCCGATTTCAGGCAGAGCAGGGGAGGCCAGAGAGAATGCCCTCTGGAATCTGGGACAGGTTTTGGAGACCTTCATGACTTCCCACTGCTCTCTCACTTGTCTTGACTCCTCATTCCTTCTTGATTTCTTGATTTTTAAGTATCAGTTTGTTGGAAAGGAAAGGGAGGCAAACATATATACAGGTTTTTTTTGTTTGTTTTTTTTTTTTTTCCCCAGGATTTTATTTTAAAGAAAGGTAAAGGAAAATAGGTAAAAAACAAAACAAAACAAAACAAAAAAACGCAAGGCAGAGAAATCAAAAGGGGAGGAGGAAGTGAACAAAAAAGAGAAAAAGGCAATATTCAAAAACCAGTTTTACATTGTATCTCACTACTTTCTTCTTGCTGTTCTATATATAATTATATATCATATAATAAGATATTATTATTTATTATATATTATATAACATATAATTTACTGTTTATTATGTTATATAACATATAATTTTCTTAAACTGAAGATCTGATCCAGTATGATTCAGTGAGTTTGGAGGGTAGGCTCACAACTATGCACATTATGTAACCACACCACATGAGACACATTAGGTGATCACCCATGTGAACTCACACTTAGCTCAGAGCCACTATTATCTGTAAAAGGTGTAATTATGCTGCTAATGCTGTACATATGGCTCAGCTCACGCCCAGGCTCGGCTCCTGTCCAGGCTCGCTTGTGCCCAGGCTTGCTCACACCCAGAGAGAGTAAAGCCATGTCGAAACTATGATTCCTCGAGTGTTTTACCAGCTACCTGCCACTCGCCCACTGACTCCCCTCAGACCACAGTAGAACCTGACAAATGTCATCACAAACAGAATGCTGAGCTGTGCTGCTCAGATGGGCTTTAGTGGAAACCTGGGTGTTGGTAGATGGGTCCCCACAATCACAGAGAAGGTGCTGAAGCAGCTGGAAGCACAGAGCACCGAGAAGGAGCGAGCTTTTGCTGGCAGAGTTGGATGGGCATTTTGCATTGTGCTACAAGAAGTACACACCCAGTCCCTGAGGGAGGCAGCTTGGGTAAGGGCCCTCCAGATGCTGGCGGGTCACCTGGAGGCCCAGCTACACAACTCAGAAAAAGAGTTAGAGGCTGCCATGAATGAGGACCTCCAGACATCATGTTCCCATTTGTAACTGGAAGCTAAACATTGAGTACACATGGACGCAAAGATGGGAACAGTAGACACCAGGGACTACTTGTGGGTGGAGGGTGGGAAGAGGGTGAGGACTGAAAAACTGCCTATCATGTGCCATGTTTATTAGCTGGAACACAAAATAATCTGTACACCAAATTGCAACACACAATTTACCTATATAATAAACTTTCACATGTACCCCTGAATGCAAAATTCAAGTTTAAAATAAAATAGATATATTCGCCTTTTATTTCACTTTGAAAAAAATTGTGTGCTTCTCAGTAAGCTTCTATCGCATATCAAATATTAATTTGCAGTTCTACTATTTTATCTCTAATCCTTAAATATATATAGCCTATATTCCTTTGAAATTTTGAAGAGTACAAAGTAATATATTCTTAAATTTCTGCAGTGTCTTTTTAAAAAACATTTTTCTATAGTTCTAGTGTTTTATTTTTCATTTTTTCATCTTAAAAATGTTTTACTTATTCCATGTTTTTTTTGTTTGTTTGTTTCTTTCTTTCCAGTTACCTGTCACTAGGCAAGAAAATATATCCAGCCCTGGAATAGTTTACTTATTTTCTGTCTGGTTGCTGTTAGAATTTTTCTCTCAAATCTGAAGCTTTGGATTTCAAAGACACTTGAATGCCCTAACCACACTTCTCATGTTTTGTCATCTTTTATTTAGTGTAAATATACAGCCATGAGGCGGAATCATCTAATTTCGATATGTGATATTTTACAATGTGGAATGAAGTTTGTTTCTGAATAATCCTGAGATCAGTCTCCTTTTTTGTTACATTATTTGGTTTTGCTTTTTTTTCTCTCATTATCAACAGAAAGGGTAGCTAACTCTAACTCACAGCATGCATACACCTTTCTGAGACTTTTGCTACGTATCTCCTCTCCACTGTCAATTCAGCAAGTGCAAGCCCTTCTAACTCCACTCCGCACTGTTGTTTTCTTGAGAGTTTCTCCTACTGTAATCGTGTTAGGAAAGAATCTCTAAGCTTAACTTGTGAAGTCCAGACCTTTGTCATTCTTTCATAGCTTGGCTATTGACTCTAAAAGGTGAACGGATCTTTTTGCACATTTATTTTTATATGCTTTTATATGTTTCACAACATAGATGTAGGGTACGCCTACGGCTTGATAACACTGAAATATTGGTCTTCTATTTTATTATTTAGTATTGTGAAAGTTCCTGGCATAAAAAATGCAAAGTGGTTTGAGAGCCTGTAAAGAGAGAAATAAATTAAAAATTGCTGATTATTTATTATTGGATTTGAAGGGAAGTCATTTAGTCTTATTCTCCTGTAGCCTTCTGATGAATGCCCTTCTCAGTAGCATTTTCCTGGTGATATTTTAAAGGTTAAAGTTTAAGACACATCTCTGAACATCAAACCTTCAGTCAATGTAGCCCAAAAGTAAGAAGAAAGAAAGAATTATTGGCCAGGTATGGTGGCTCAGGCCTGTAATCCCAGCACTTTGAAAGGCCAAGGAGTCAGGATCGCTTAAGCTCAGGAGTTTGAGATCAGCCTGGGCAAGATGGTGAAACGCTGTTTCTACACAAAGTACAAAACATTAGCTCTACATGGTGGCAGTGTCTATAGTCCTAGCTTCTCAGGTGGCTGTGGCAGGAGAATCACTTGAGCCCAGGGGGTTGAGGCTCCAGTGAGCCGTGTTCCTAGCACTGCACTCAAGTCTAGGCAACAAAGTTGAGGCCCTGTCTAAAAAAAAACAAAAATAAAAATCTACTGCATCACGTGAAGGATATGAAGAATAATGTTACTGGACACCAAAAAGAAGTACATTTTTACTCCCGTCATCCCATAACCACAACTGATTGCAACTTGAATGTTCTTAAACTGATATTTATGCACCTACCTAGATGGCAATGAGGGTGAAAAAAATAAGCAAAGGAACTGAACGCCACGGTTTTTATTTTGGATCTTGAATATGTGTCACGTTATCCAGTGCATTGCTTTTCAAGATGTGGACCATGGGCCAGCAGCATCAGTGTTACCTTAAAGCTTGATATAAATGTATAATTCTGGCCTCATTCCAGACCTTCTGAATCAGAATCTGCACTTTTTGAGTGTGGGGTGAGGGACAAATACTTTTTCATGGCTTTACAATTTTTTATTACAAATGCAAGAGATAATCATGCATTGCTGACAGCACTGGACACAATGTGGGGCCAGAAGGCTGCACAGTCTTTTGCAACTAGTCCTGTAATGACAGACCATTTCATCTCACCTTTATTGTTCACTGTGACCCCTGCATTATCTTCAAAATAAAGCAACATGCCATCTTTTCTCCAGTATGCCTTTTGTTGCCTAAAGACCTCAGCTGGATCTGCCTTCCTTTTGAGCTCTGGTGTGCCTCTCTTGACTGTGGCCATCACCATATCACCCACACTAGCAGCAGGAAGTCTGTTCAGCTCATCCATGATCCCCTTCAACAGAGCTGACATACAGAAATTTGGCTCCTGTGTTACCAGCACAGTTGATCACAGTTCCTCTGGAAGACCCAGGGAAATCCAGAATTTCACACCAAGAGGACTCACCACATCCTTACTTTGATGTCTTAAATGCCAGAACAGAGCAAAAAGCAGAATCTGCATTTTTAACATAATCTTCAGGTGACTCCTGTGCACCTGAAGAGAAATTGCTCTTTTTAATGCCCTTCCTGGTGAGTTCTAGACAATCCTGAGTTGTCTGAATTGTATTGGCTGCCCTGTCCACATATGACTATGAAGTGATCAGGTAGGTGCACGTGCTCCCAACATCTTCTTATTCTTGCCTTTACTAGGGCTCTGGTTAATTATCTTCCAGTGCCAGAGAAACAGTGATTAGTTCCTGGGCCTAATTGCCCAGGTTTGCATGAATACAATAAATTTACATTTTGGAAAGAAGATTTGATGGGACCAATAAGAACTTTAACATGTTCTTGGTGCTTTTACTACCAAATAAATGGAAGAGATTTTTTGTTTGTTTGTTTTGTTTCTAAATCAACCCAGTAAATGAAGTAGCAGTAAATGGAGCTTTCTGCTAAGCTATTTTACAGTAAAATGGTGTTTCTCACCAGGTTCCATGTCATATGGAACTTTCGGTTACCTGAGCAGACAAGGCCGTTTCCCCGAACTCTAGCCAGGTTAAAGCAAGTACCTGTAAAGTGAATACTTTCTGCACACTTGTCTCGAGGGGGTTGTCAGAGGGGCTTTACTGCATGGGTGCAGGATGAAGTACGTGAAACTCCTCCTTGGGGTCTAAATCCTGATTGGAGATCAGAGCACTTCCTGGGCTGCTTTGATAAATGCATAAAAGAAATAACAAATTTGCAAAACAGATTCATCAAAGGCTACTTTTGACTTATTGAAGAATAACAGCTTCTGCTATGTTTTCCCAACAGCATTTAATACACAAATTTATATATTAAAAATCTATTCACCTTCAATTCTAAGAACATAGTTATTATGTTACCTGACACATACTAACTACAGATCTTTATGCATTCATTAAAGCTTTCAATTACTGTCCCCTATAGAACTAAGATTGTTTCAGAAGCTGTTTTTCTTTTTTCCTTTTTCTCTGACTCTCTCTGTCTCCATTCACTCAAGGTTATTGGGTGAAAATCTGTCCTTCCAAATGGATTCCACTTTATTGCTTCTTTACTCTAGTTCCTGCTCTAAATTGTCTGCCTGCCAAAGAAATGCAAAAGTCAATGGAATAAAAAGGTTTCCACATTTTGGCTGACTTTTCACACAGTCATTTGAAAGGAAAAGCTCCCTGCTTTCTGTCAGTGTAAGTCCCAGCTTTGTTTTCTGCCCCTGGCTAAACTCCACACTGAGTGATTTCAACTGCTAGAGGTTAATTTTCCTGTAATAGCCTTATTGTGATTGAGGGTTTTGGAAATTAGGAAAATTAGATGCACTACTAATTGGCCTGTCTTGTTTTGGAGCTGCTCCCTGGGTTATAACACAGTCAGAGGAGGCTGTAGTAAGGCTGGATCTGATTCCCAAACCAATACTTAGCAAGACAGATGCAAGGAAAAAAAAAAAAAAAAGGGTCTGAAAAGAAGCATATACAGTGTGTGATTTTCTTTCTTTTAATTGGCTGGGAAAAGGTAATAGAGAGATGCATTCCCTTTCTTTGGGACCCAAACCAGCATTTCAACAATTATTCCTGAGAATCTACTGTGTAATTGAACACAATTGAGTGGGCTGAACCAGCAGTAAATGCAAAATAAGAATATGCCACTTCCTAATCTCAAAGTGTTTAGCTTGGTAAGAAGAAAATATTAAATCATGTAGCCACATCGGGTGGTTCCAAATTTGCTCAAAGAATAACTTGGATGTACAAAGAAAATGATCTTGATGTTTCTTCTGTAATACATGTGATTTTTGCGTTTCTTCTGTAACACATGTGACAGATACCACTCCATTGGGTAGTAAGGGCACTTCAACCTGTCCATCTTTTCTTTTGTGTGTATATGTATGGGTGTGTCTCCAAGACTTTATTTTTTTAAATTTTTACATTTTTATAATTTTAACTTTTCTTTTGGATTCAGGGGGTACATGCACAGGTTTGTTGCCTGGGTATGTTGGATAATTGATCTCATCACCCAGATACTGAGCATTGAACCCAATGGTTAGTGTTTGACCCTTCCCCCATCCCCCAACCCTGTCTCCATGCTAGTAGTACCTAGTGTCTACTGTTCCCATCATTATGTTAAGTTCCTACTTGTCAATGAGAAGATGTAGTGTTTAGTTTTCTTTCCTGCATTAATTTGCTTAGGATAATGGCCTCTAGCTGCATTCATGTTGTTGCAAAGGACATGATTTCATTTTTTATGGTTGTGTAGTATTCCATGGTGTATATGTACCACATTTTCTTTGTTCAATCCACCATGGATAGGCACCTAGGTTGATTCTATTTCTTTGCTATTGCAAATTAGGGCTGTGATGAACATGGGACTGCCTGTGTCTTTTTGGTAGAATGACTTATGACTTATTTTCCTCTAGGTATGGACCCAATAATGAATTACTGGGCTCTGTTTAAGGTTCTTTGAGAAATCTCCAAACCACTTTCCACAGTGGCTGAACTAATTTACACTCCCACCAGTGTATAAGCATTCCTTCTTCTACTCAGCCTTGTCAGCATCTGTTGTTTTTAATTTTCGTTTAGAGGACCTCATGATGCGATAGTAGATTTTTAATCATAGCCATTCTGACTGGTGTAAGATGGTATTTCATGGTGATTTGGATTTGCATCTCTCTGATAATTGGTGATGTTGAACATTTGTTCATGTTTGTTAGTGCTTTTATGTTTTCTTTTGAGAAGTGTCTGTTCCTATCTTTTGCCCATTTTAAATGAGGTTATTTGCTTTTTGCTTGTTCAATTGTTTAAGTTCCTCATAGATTCTGGATATTAGACCTTTGACAGCTGCACAGTTTGCAAATATCTTCTCCCATTCTGTAAGTTGTATGTTTTCTCTTTTGATAGTTTCTGTTGCTGTGCAGAAGCAGTTTCGCTTAATTAGGCCCCACTTATCAATTTTTGTTTTTGCTGGAATTGCTTTTGAGAACTCTGTCACAAATTCTTTCCCAATGCTAATGTCCAGAATGAAGTTTCCTAGGTTTTTCTTCTAGGATCCTTATAGTTTGGGTCTCACATTTAAATCTTCAGTCTATCTTAATTTTTGTAACTTGTGAAAGGTAGGGGTCCAGTTTCATTCTTCTGCATATGGCTAGCCAGCTATCCCAGTACCAATGGAATCTTTTCTGAAAGGTCTAAGTTTCTTTCTAGCTTACACTTTTGTTCTACACAAAGTTTTCCTTCCAAGTTTAATAGTATAGTAATAGTTTAACGATAGCTTTGGATGATTGAGTTTCTTCAAGTAGTAGTTCAGTCTTTTAGATTTCATGTTTTCCTTTAATTTGACTGAATAGTATCTAGATGTGAGAAGGGGGCTCAGTACATTTTTGCGGAAGTCGAGGAGAGTAATAATTGACTTTGGACATACTTGGATTTCTCTAGCTCATCCCTACATTCCTATGAGGAGTTCTCAGTTATTCTACTTTTGTGTCTAGCCCCAATAAGGGGTACATGGTTGTATCTGCCCTTTGAAGTAAGCTGGTGTCATTAACATTGGCCTCATTTTTGAGGTCTCAGTAAAGAGCTGTCTCTTTTCCTAAACAAGGCCTTCTCCAGTTTGCCATTGTTCTCAACCTCCCTTCATCTCCTCTCAGAACATGTAGGGCTTTATGTCTCACTTGCTTGCCACACCCAGAATACAGGGAGCCTAGAACATGATTTCCATCCCACTTAGTTATCCAATTTTCACTACTCACCCTCCCATACCATCATCCTCATATCATAGGGAATATAACCCTGAGTAAAGGCTTTTATTTTCCTAAGATCATAGAAAACCCAAGATATGACCAAGGAAATGAATCATTAGCTTTGATTTTCCTATGCTTTATAGTTGTTAAAGTTACCATTATTGAGTATAGATGAGAACAGTATCATTAGAGTCTGATTTATCACTCTTACTTTTTTTGTGTTTCTCGTCTTTATTCCTCTGGTTGAATGGGAAGGACTCAGAATTTAAACTTTCTCTAAATCAGATAATTTTTCTGTCTTGGGTCTCTTTGCCCAAGTCATTGTTAGCAAAAGGACTCTCTTCTCTGTTCTATGAAAAACACCTTGTAATTGGATCCTTCAGGTTTTATCTGTGGCCTGCTAAATGGGATTTTATCTACTAACATAAACTAAATTTTTTACTTTTAACTTGTTGCAAAATCCAACTTGAATATCAGAAGCTTAATTTAAACTCCACCTCTGTATGTAGGAGTAGTTTAAGAGCACAAGCTATGAAACAAGACTGCTGAATTTGGATATCCAACCTCACTTACTAGATTTGTAATCTTCATTAAGCTCTCTATGCCTCAGTTTCTTTAACTGTGAAATAGTAATAATACCGTTTACATGAAAGGGTTCCTGTATAGATTTTATGACTGTGCATATGTAAAGCGCTCAGAACAGTGACTGGCACATAATAAGCACTATAAAGATAGTGGCTATTACTCTGTGAATTTTTTCTGGAACAATCCTTTCTGGAAAGAAAGAAGGGAGTGGTGGTCAGGCATTGTGGCTCGTGCCTATAGTCTCAGCATTTTGAGAGGCTGAGGCAGGAGAATAGCTTGTGACCAGAAGTTCAAGACCAGCATAGGCAACAAAGAGAGATTGTATCTTACCCTCCCCACCCAAAAAAAAAAAAAAAAAAAAGCCTGGCACAGTGGTTCATGCCTCTAGTTCCAGCTACTCTGGAGGCTGAGGCAGGAGGATCACTCGAGCTGGAGAGATTGAGGCTGGAGTGAGCCATGATGGCATTATTGCACGCTAGTGTGGACAACAGGGCAAGACCCCATTTTGAGAGAGAGAGAGAAGGGAGTAGAGTATGTTAAGGCAGGGACTTGGTGGGGCAGTTGATATCAGGAAGTATAAAAGAAAAATGCACAAATGTATTTTCAAATATCATTTTCCTTATACTTACATGAAATAGATAAAGAATAATGAAAGGCAACTTGTAACGAAACACTAACTTTATTCTTTCTATTGCATGTACTGCCAGTATTCAGATAAAAGAGAAGAGAGCAATTTTAGTGGCAGTGTTCACAGAGGATTTTTTATAGAGGCCTAGGAAATGAAAGGATGGGTAGGGTTTGGATGAATAGAGAACAAGTGCAGAGCCTGAAAGATATAAATGGAAAGATTTTTATCTTTACAGGCAATATGTAAAATTGAGTGGCCTTTGTTATTGTCTTTGCTGACTTCTTCATTTTATTCCTTGAAGATGGTTCAAAGGAATAAAAGGGAATGGATTAATAGTTTTCTCCTTGAGTGGAGGTGAGATTGCATTAAGTCAGTGTATTCTTGACTACGTGGCAAGTGGTAAGCTAACTAAGATGGTCAGTTGCATGCTCTCTTGTGATCTGCTTCTGTGAAGAGGAGGGTTATCAGAGGATGTTTCTTTTTCCCTTCTTAAAGGAAATGGTAGGAGGGGACTGGTGTGCTCTGAGCAACCTCAAAGCCACTCAGTCCGTGAAGGTGAAGGCATTCCATTCTCTCTTGCCCTGCGGCCTCCTATTTTCTCTTCTCCCACACCAGATGCTGACCCTGAAAAGCATTTATTTCACCCCTGAGTTTCCCTCAGGTTTCTTTTTGTCTTGCAGCAGACTCAAGTCCAGAATGAATGTTAAGTTATTTGCTGGGAAGAAATAAGTTGCAGTAAGAATATTGTTTAACCCCTTTCTGACCTTATACCCTCATAAACCAACAAGACCAGAACTATGGTTCAGTCTAAGACTGAAAATTACTCCTGGAAAATAACAGAATGAATTAAAGAACTCTCTCAAATTAATTCAAACTCTTTAGACAGTTTTTGCTGCTTCTTTTACTCTCTTTTGAAAAATGTAAAAAGAAAGAAAAACGGGGACTGGATTGCAATTTAATCACATCGGATACAATTGTTTCTCCTCGTTACAGCCATGCTAAACATCCACTTTAGCCAGCCCTTCAGTGACTCTCCTATTATTACTCTACCCAGAGGAAACCAAGAGCATAGCATTCCACCTGGGGTTCCAAGGAGTCCTTGGGCTCTAGTGCATTAGGCTTAATGTTCTGTGTTTGGGTGCAAGTGAATGTTACTATTTATAAACTAGTCTCAGTAAGAGTCTCATGATTATTTCTAAGAAGAGGAAAAATCCATGGAGTAGCAAAGTCTATCAGCAGGAATTCTAATCTCATTTTACAATTCTATAAGAACCCATCATTGAAAAGGCAAATTCCCCCGAATTCGATCAAGGGGACTTGCCAAAATCCCAGCAAGTGTCCTCAGAACTGCCAGAGGAGCACCAGTTATTAGACAGATTTTAATTTGTGCAAATCCATTAACAAAAATCCCTAATTAAAAAAAAATCGATGGATGCCTATGACATTAACCAGGAAAATCTAATAGAGGGCCATTAAATTTTTTTCTATTCAATTAACTTGAACACAACATGATGGACTCAACAGATACTTTAATTAGATGCATATGAAAAGAAATTTTGCAAAATTAAACAGACCCTCTATTTGCAACTGATATGAGGAAAACTGCAGTAAAAGATTTATTCAAATCCCTAATGACTGGTAATTTCCTTGAGAGGGACATGAATTCTTAGACAACATCCTTACATATCAATCCTTCCCCAAGAGGCTGTCCTTTGTCAAGAAACAGTACACTGGGCTGCTTGCTTCTTTTTCAATTCTTCCTTCTCAGCAAGATAGTCATGTGAAAAGCACAAAAGGCAAGTTTCAAGGGACTGTTTACGAAACTCACTATTCCAAGCACCTCACAGTAAAAAATGGCCCAAAATAAATGGCTCTCATTTAAGGGATGAATATGTATCCGAGACTGCCCCAGACAGTCTCAATGTATGCTTGTTGCCTTAGCATAATTATTAATAGTGCTTCATTTTGCTCTAAATAGTGTGCTGTGTTGGGCAATAAATTATATAGTCATTCTACTAATTATCAGCCATCCCCACTACGCGTTTCACACTACTAAGTCAGCCCTTTCAACTGTTGGAAGAAATAAAAGAATTCCCTGCTCAAAAGAAGAGGTTAAGGTATGGGAATTTGGTGAGTACCCATGACCGCTTACTGGAGATGCAGGCAGATTGACATTTGCCCCCTACTTCATTTGGTCGCTCCTCCCGACTTTACCTCCAATTCTTTTACACTTAAGGTTACTGTTGAAATCTTGTCAATGAACTTAGCCTAACGCCTACTACAGAGATTCTCAAATCTGAGACGGTTCTGTCCTCTTTAAAGAGTTATCCCCATCTGAAACAATATACTAACAACATATTACATAAACTTTAAGTGGAGAGTTATATGTAAAATGTTACATCATCCTTACGGAAGCCAGGGTCCAAGATGATCCCTCAGTGACATCCTGACATTCACGTTCTTTTGTGGTTTCCTCCCAATCCGTTGTACAAAGATTGGTCTTAGTGACTGATAAATCAATGATGGTTTGTCATTCCAAGGTTAGGTAATAAAAAATTGATATTTCTATTTTATATGCTCTAATGTTTACCAGATCACCCCCTCTCATTCAGATTATTTATGCTGGAAGAAGGCATGCTGTGAGCTACATTGTTAAGAACCTTAGGAAAAGGCCCACAGGTCAAGAAGCTGAAGTCTGGTCAACTGCAAGCAATATACTGAGATCTACCAACAATTACATGAGTGAGTGGGTAGTGGATTCTCCAGCTCTATTTGAGCCTTAAGATGACCACAGTCTTAGACAACAGCTTCATGAAACTTAGTGAGAAACTCTGAGCCTGGACAACCCAGATTCTTAACCCGCAGAAACTGTGTAAGATAGCAGATGTCTGTTGTTATACACTGCTAAATTTGGGGCATAAGTTGTTACACAGAAATAGCTAACCCGATACTGTTAAAACCCCTGCCTCCTGAGGTATGTAGGCAGACAAGTGCCCAAAAACATAAGTATCGGATTTCTTGAAATATGTGGAGATAATGTGGACATAATCCATTTATCTGTTCATTTGACAAACTTTACTAATCACAATGTCCCAGGCACTGTGCCAGGTACTAAGTACCTGGCACCTGATACTGTACTAGAAACTATACCAAGTACTTATTAGACACTGTAGCAGGTACTAATTACTCAGTACCTGGTACTGTACTTGATTCTGTACCAGATCCTAAGGATATAGGGATGAGCTGAGTATATAAGGATGAACACTTGCTTTCACGGAGGTGAGAGTCTAGTAAAATCTGGGGAAATCAGAAAATTATCCATAGGTTTCCAAGTGAATGTCTGTTTGGAAGGGCAAGTATGTGAAAGTAGACATAATTACATTAAATGTTAAACATACAGTGAACTTTTAAAATTCCTGGCTTGGCACGGTGGCTCATTCCTGTAATTCCAGAAGTTTTGGAGGCCAAGGCAGTAGGATCGCTTGAGTCCAAATGTTCAAGAACAGCAAAGTGAGACCTTGTCGCTAAAAAAACAAACAAAACAAAAGAAAACAAAATGCCAGGCATGGTGGCACTTGCCTATTGTCCCAGCTACTCGCTCTGGGAGCTGAGGCAGGAGGATTGCTTGAGCCCAGGAGGCTGAGACTGCAGTAAGCTGTGATTGCAGCGCTGCACTCTAGCCTGGGTGACAGTGAAACCCTGTCTTAAAATAAATAAATAATGAAAAATTTAAAAATAAAACATTAATTTTTACTACTTAATTTATGCATGCACACACATCCCGCTCAGAAATCTAGTGATTTTCCTCAAAAACGTTTGACACTAGTGAATAAATTTAGGAATTGTTTTTCCCAATTTGGAGAGGTAGCAAACTAAAACTATGATGTTTAACGCTGAGAGAAGTTTGCATATTAATATGTGATAGACTGATTGGTTTTAGCTGACTACTGAATACATGGTGAAAAATTCTATCTGGTGTTAACATATGGCTTAACCAAGAAGAAGGGGGTGGAAGGCAGTGAGGGAAACTAGCCCTGAAATTTTGGTACTGCTTCTTAATCTGATCATAAAAATGGGAGTCATGGCTATTTAATCTTAAATTCCAGATTCAACATTGACTTCTTCAGTGGTCTAAAAGAGGCAATTGACTGTCTCATATTTCTGTCCATTAGTGTATATTAAATGGAGATAATAATACCTAGGTGGCTATAGCAGGAAGGTTTCAAAATGAAATTGCACAGTGCTGGAAAATACTTCTGCAAGAGAGAGTGATTGCTGAGAAGGAGTTTGTCTCTTCCTTTTCTGTGCTGTGTCATCACAGTTTTAAGGACATCTATGGCTGTGATTGTGAGATCCACATTCACTGAGTTGTGCTTCCCTCTGCTCTGAGAGTCAGGTTGATTTTCTTTCAAGGTAGGACATTACTTCCACTTGCATTGCCGTGAATGCCCTTGCTCCCCACACTAATGAAGAATCAGTGCTGACAACTCCAAAGTAATCACCATTCTTTTCATCTTCCCTTTTCTCCCCAAAGCTTAAACTAATAATAATAACCATTTTAAAGCTTTCTCATGGGAAACTTGAACATGACTAGAAGGGAAATCAATTGTTCTTAAGACAGCTATTATTGTAAGAATTAATCACCGCTATTTGCAATTACTGTACCATACAATTATCACTAATATTTAGGCCACTTTGACTGCTGCCAGAGACTGCATTGCCTTTGCTGCTATTCCCACAGAACAAAGAGGAAGACTGGAAAAATAAATGAAACCAAAGCATAGAGATGACAGGTTGAGGATGTCGGATTCTTCCACTCTCGGACCAAGATGTGTTAAACAGCCACTGCCTACATATGTTAGAACAGCAACCCGCTCAGAGCTGGAAGTTTTCCATGGAATGAAAAGAAGACAACTTAAATAGGTTGAAGAGTGTACAAATTAGAATCATTCTCAGCCTTAAAATCTATTTTATGAGGCTGCACAACTCAGTTCTTCAAAATCATACGATTCTTCATCATACCAACAAAACCCCAAACTTCCAAAATAGACCTGCCACTCCCCAGTATGAAATGAGCATCTTGCAATATACCAGTAAGGCTGTCCACAGTTTATCAGCCTGTCTCTGCCAGTGAGAGATGCTTGGCTATCCTAATGGAGGAAGGGTACTTAGGCATTAGATTTCACCGAACAATAAACAAATGACAAGTCCATGTTTCTCTTCTATTTTGTGCAGCATCAATTTGAATTTTAAAATACTTAAAACTTTTTACACTTTTATATGTGAATAGCTTTTGACTTAAAAAGAAAAAAAAGGTTGATTAACTGTGTAAAAAATATCCATATAAACTTCACCCAGATTCCTGCCAACACAGTGCAATTATCAAAATCAAGAAATTAACATTGAACTGACTGCAGGATTTAATCTACAGACCTGCACATTTCATTAATTTCTCAATTTCTCTATGGCTCAGGTTAAACCCAGCGCTTGGTATTGTCAGTAGCTTTTATTTTAGTCATTCTGATTGGGGTGTAGTAGTATCTTGCTGTGGTTTTAATTTGCATTTTGCACATGACTGATGATGTTTAGCATCTTTTCCTATGCTTCTTTTTTAATTTTGAGGAAGGCCTATTTATTAATTTTTCCTTCTATGAACCCGACTTTTTGGGTCACATTTAGTAGTTCTTCACTTTGCCCTAGCTCCTGAAGATTTTTGCATACTTTTTTGTAAAAGTTTTATAGTTTTATGTTTTTCATTCAAATCCATAGTCCATTTTGGGTTGGTTTTTTGTCTAAGGTATAAGACTTATGTTGAAGTTTACTTTTGTTTTTAATTCAGAAACGCTCACTTGTTCTAGCACAGTTTCTTGAAAAAGCTATATTTTCTCTGTTAAACTGTTTTTCACTTTTGCCAAATATCAGTTGGGCATATTTGTGTAGCGCTATTTCTGGGTCCTCTGCTTCATCCCATTGATTTAGCTCCCATCACATAATCACAACTTTGATTACCTTCATTAGTCATCCATAGTCTGATTACTGTAGCTAATACAATAGGAACTGAATCATTTCTCTTTATTCTTCTTCAAAATGGCTTTATCTCTTCTAGTCCTTTTGACTTTCTATGTAAATTTTGGAGTATTCTTGTTTATATCCACCAAATATCTTCCTGATATTTTGATAGGAATTATGGTAAACTTGTGTATCAGTTGGGGAGAACTGAAATCCTTACTACACTGAGCCTTCCAACTTATGAACACAGGGCGTCTCTCCTTACCAGATTTCCTTTTGTTCTTTTCATCAGCATTTTGTAATTTTCAGCACACAAGTTTTCTACTTATATTGTGAAATGTATACTTGTCTTATTTGCTTTTTTAGCTTGTAAGTTGTACGGTGTTTTCAATTACGGGGCTCACACTTTTGTTACTAGCATATAGACATATGTTGATTAGAATTTTATATATTTATTTTGTTCCCTGTGACCTAGCTGAGCTAATTTGTGAGCTCTAAGAGGTTTGTTCTGTAGATTCTTTGGGATTTAATATGTAGAAAGTCATGTCATCTGCAAACAGCAACAGTTTTATCTATATGTACATTTTATCACCTATTCTTGCCTTATTTCACTGAACAGAACTGCCAGCACTATGTTAAATGGGAGTGGAAATCCTTGCCTTGTTCTCAATGTTAGGGAAAAGACATTCAACCTTCTACCAACTGTAATGTTAGCAGTAGTTTAGTTGGGTATGTTCTTCATAAGCTCAGGAACCTACTCTCTATTCCTATTTTTCTGAGAGTTTTTATCATGAATGGATATTAAATTGTGTCAAAACCTTCTTTTGTATCGATTGACATGATCATGTGATTTTTCTTATTTAGCCTGTTAATACGGTTAATAAATAATCAGATTTGCCCCAACCACATGTGTTTTGTGACATTGTCTCCTGGTTTCAGTTCAGTGACGAGAACACATATCAAACAGCTTGACTCAATTGTGGTATAAACAGCCCGGAAACAGGCAGCACCCTTGGGGAAGCCACTGTATGCTTTAAACTTTGGGAGTCTTGCTACCTTGGATCATCACTCCTTTTCATGTTTGAGTCACAGAACCAGGCCTTGGACTTTCTAGAGGTAGTTTACAGCAGAACCTCTGGATTAGAGATGATTTGCATTTTTCTGCCACTTTCAAAATGTTCTTTTCTGCAGAAGATTAATTTTAAGGGAAATAAAACAAGTCCAAACATTTCTGTTCTAAAGTGAACTTTTCAACTCAATGTAAACCTTGTTTATATTGACTGGTCCTCCAACATATGAATTTATTGTAGACTTAATTCTGTGAGGAGAATTCTCAATTATACTATTTCTCCTTTTTAATATACTTGAGAATCAAGGATTAAATTAAACATTTATTTCCTGTCACTCTTTCTTTTCTCCTAACCTTGTTTCCCCTAGCTTTCTGCCTGGCTAACCATGGAAAATGTTTTGGAGACTTTCCCACTGACCTCATGAAACTTATCCTTTATTAATACCCACTGGCATCCAACAACTTCAAGGTGATAGGAGAACAGGAATGGCATTAAAAATTTAGAATTGACTAACTAACTAGAACAGAACACTTCCCTTCACCTCCATACCCTCTCTCAGCAACATGGGTAAATTGCCTGTGCCGAGCAAAACAGGGCAGGGCACTGACTGAAAGGCAGAGATGGAGCCATCAAACAGAAAGAGAAGGTCAGCTGGGTTTTCTGATGCCGATTTTCTACTCAATGAAAAGTAAATAACTCGTCATGAAACTACTTGTGAACAATAAGAGACCATGATGACTCTGTAGTTTGGTGCTCTCTTCATCACAGGAGAAAACCGAGACTCAGAAAGGTGAAATAATTGCTCAGAAAGGTTACCCAGGGACCTGATGGATGGTTCAGGGCATTTTCTAGGACAAAGCAGAGTCATTTTGAAGAAGCGATGTAGGGGAAGTCACATATATCTTGAAACTAGGATTTTCACATAGGTTTATCCTGGTAGAATTTTCAAATTTGAAACTTAATCATACTAGAGAGGAGAAAATGTGCGAAATCACTTAAAAACTTTTCTGCAAGATCCTCAGCAGGACTACAGTGGTTTTCCACAACTCCTAGGCCCACATGACACATTGAACCCACCTCCTGGGTCTAGAAGATCCCTCAGGTCCGCAATATATTCCAATTCTGTTCTTTTTGCACTTGACTGACACACATGTCCACATCAGTGTGCTAGAAATTTTCGTATACTGGTGTAAACAATGAACTTACATTGTACTCCCATAAGAGTCTTCCCAACTAAAGTACATTGTCCATAGAGACTACATGTTTTAATTATTTCTAGATCCATGGAGCCTAATTGATTGTTCATGCCATACTAGATGCTCAGTAAGTACACGTTAATCCACTGAGAAGTGCTTATTTTTATGGGTGTCTATGACCATGTTGCACTAGATGCAGAGAAATAATCCAATTGTCTGAGGAGCTAGGCCTATAAACAAATGAACCCCTTCGTGTATAAGTGTCCTCTTGAGAAACCTTAAATCCCCTTTAGTATTAATTATTTCTAGATTTGAAAAATTCTGCTGAGTTTACCTACATGCCTCTCTCAAGGCACTTATGAGCATTCCTGCAAATAAGTAACTGTTATTCAACTATTGATTTCTGAGGAATTTCAATCCTATTACAGAAGAGAGCTAATGCAAGGGCATCTGAGTTGTCAAGCAAGTTCATTCTGAGTGACAGATCTGTATTCCGATATCGAGGAAATCCTATCATTCATTAAAATGTTTCCAATAAGGCCTAATGAATGTATTACCATTAAAAATAATCCAATCTGCCAGATGATTGATTTGAACTACAATATGGAGATTGGCAGCTAAGTTTCTTTTCTTTATCTCCCAAAGTTTTCCATGCAATAAAGATTAATTCCTTTTATTGTGTTGGTGAAATAATAATAGAGTCATAAAACATAACAGAACAAGAACAGGTTGACAAAGTGTGTGTTTGATTAATTGCCTTAATAGATTATAGGCACTGACTGAAGTGTTTTTATTTCCCAAGGCTCATTTATCAATATTTGAAGATATAATACAAATATATATATTTACCAACCCCTAACTTGACAAACAAAAACTAAAACACAAAAGGTATAGGTCAGAAATACTCTCAAAACATGAAGAGTTTAATATCTGTTTAGAGAGTATGTAGGTGATTGGCAGCTGACTGGATTGGTTTATTAGGAGGAGGACAATTAACAGAGAAACCTGGCTTTGCATTTAAGACCTTTGGACTTTCTCTTATCTAGTGATGTCTGGCCTTTCTCTCCCTCTTTTTTTTTTTTTTTTTCCAGACATGGTCTCACTCTGTCACCCAGGTTGGAGTGCAGTGGCTCAATCATTGCTCACTGCTACAGCCACAAACTCCTAGGTTCAAATGATCCACCTACGTCACCCTTTCAAGTAGCTGGGACTACAGGCATGCACCACCATGCCTGGCTATTTTTTTTTTTTTTTTTTTTTTTTTTTGTAGAGATAGGGCCTCCCTATGTTGCCCAGGCTTGGCTTTTCTCTTATGGGAAAGAAGTTCCAAAATTGTTGGAGAAAACACAGACATTCTCAGTGGCACCTTCCCCTGATTATTTTTAACCTTGGCCTCAACCCACATGGGTGTCTTTGTGGGATCCTGTGAGGATCTCAAAGGCGAGATTGAGTAGATACTCAAGAGCTGTCCAATGAGCTACTTCCAGTTGGTAGGGGCAACGTCAGTGTTCAAGGCTTAGAAAGCCTTTTCTCTCTTTCTGTTCTATTTTGTAATCCTGAACTATGTGACTTTCCCTATCAATCTGGATTTATTCACTTTTTCATTCATGTTTATCATTTTCTACCATGTGGGAGGCCCTGAGATACAACAAAAAACATGAGACACATGATTGTTATCCTCAGAGAATTTTTAGTCTATTCAGATAAACAGACATTAAAAACATCACTTCAAAAAATCACGATGAATGTGGTCATGGTGAGCATACAGGGAACGATAGGAAGATACATCAGAAGTGAGTAGACCTAACCTCCTCTAAAGCTCAGGAAGGCAGATTGCATATGGACAAGGATGTTTAATCTCAAATCTAAATATTGAGGAGGACTTAGCCAGGGAAAGTTGTGTTATGTGGTGATGAGTGGATGGTTTACTTCTTTCTTATTCAGAAAACTGTAATACTGAGAGCTCTCCTTTGAATAATATTGGAGTAGCTGGAATGAAATGAATCCTTTCCGTATAAGCTCTGGGCAAAATATTTAAAAAGCAGCTACTCAAAGTCACTGAAAAGAAGCCAAAGGCAGAAAGACACTTGGAAAGTTCACTATTGAGAAAAGGGAATCACATTGGGTGAGGCCCATTATTGCATAGCTTTTCCTCCAAGAACACATGGTGCTGGACAGTTAGAAATCAGGAAGAAAACCTCAGTCTTACTGGACACAGGTGGATAGAAGTTGAAGTGAAGAGGAAGAATCCTTTAAAGAGCCTGAGCTAAAGAGGGGTGTCTCCATTCTGCTTATAAGATCCCCTCAAAAACTAAGCTAACCCCCAAACTGCACATGCTCCGGGAAGATTACAAATGCTCAGAGGTATACAGCAGATTACCAGCTGTAAAGGTTGAGCAAGAGAGCTCAGCTGCTGTCTCACACAGGAGACACGAAGTGCAGAGTTTAAGTCCTGTGCCTTTGAGAAATCTTAAAGAGACCTACTTGCAGAATCCTGCTACTATGAAAATTAAGTCCTAGGCCTGTTTCACAATGGTCTCTACCCTGCTTTTGGAAAAGGTGAGAGTATCTTTATCTGCCTTCAGCAAGGACATTAGCTTTTGCCCTTATCTTTCAATTGACTATCAATTTCCCTTCAATTTTTTATTACCTTTTTCCAAAGCTCAATTAGTTTAGTATCATTTTTTGTTTGTTTGTTTGCTTTTGAGACAGGGTTTCACTCTGTTGCCCAGGCTGGAGTGCAAGGGTGTGATCATAGCTCAATGCAGCTATGAACTCCTGGGCAGAAATGATCTTCCCACCTCAGCCTTCTGAGTAGCTGTGATAACCATGCTTGTCAGTAGTAGTATAACCATGAATGGCTTTTTTTTTCAAATTTATTTGTGTAGAGACAGGGTCTCACTATGTTGCCCAGGCTGTTCTTGAAATCCTGGCCTCAAGGGATCCTCCCGTCTCAGCCTCCAGAGTACCTAGGACTACCGGCACATGCCACTTCGTCTGGTTCTATTGTTCTTGAGTTATTACTTTATATTTTTCCAATGTTTATGAATTGTGTAAGCCAGTACATTCTCTTTCAGTGATATACCAACCTACTTCACCACTGGAAAGAGTTCTAGCAATTGACCACCAGTTGTGCCAGGGACTGTCTACTTCCATTAATGGGATTCTCATCACTAGCCTGGCAGCAAGTGATCCAGGTCAAAAATGCACTCTTACTTGTTGTTGTCTTGACCGCTGAGGTACCAACGACTGACATTCAGAAGTAGACTCTCAGATAGAGTTTAGCATGTGGGATGTTTAGGAATACCCTTGAAGTAAAACCTTTTGAAAGAAAAACAGCAGATTCTGGATCAGAGAAACTAAGAGATTGAATATAATGCCTTAGCCAACCAGGAACTCTGGTGTAAGAAAGGCCCTTAAGAATTGTCCCCGACTGGGACTAGATGGCCAAGTGTTTATGCACCTGTATCAGTAAGTAGTTGCACATAGGCCACCCCAAAAACGTCTTGAATTTTTGTAATGTAGCTCTCTGCAACCAAGGCAATCCCTAAAAAAGTTGAAAGGTGAAGGCTGTCTACTAAGGGTATTTCCAAAACTAGGACCAACAGGTCCTTTCATTAAAGAATATTTGGGTGACTTCTTCATAGGCTATATACACCATCTGGGCTCCTGCAGTGATAAGCATAATGATAAAAGCCAACACTCTAAAAATGGCAGAATGGAAAGAGGCTGGTTCTTAGAACTGCAATATAAGAGGCCAAAATAAATGCCCCTTTATCAACTGAGACAGACCCAAAAGTTAAGGAAACAAAGTTACCTATAGGTCAAGAATTCAGAAACCTGCTTGTATAGCAAATTTCTAAACATCTGTTTCTAACTCCCTAACAATAGGAGCTATCAGGTCTGATTTATAACCCAGACCACTAAAACTCTGGTTGGACACAGGACCAGCCTTACAAACATTCTTTTTTTTCTGATAAACAACTATAGACCTTCAGCTGGTTTCAGCCAGCTTATGGAGGCTGTGCACGAACTGTCTTTGTGTCCTATAGTTCATCTTTTGACATAAAGAGCTAAATTCCATCTCACTTTAATGCTAAAACTCTGACCCAATGTAAACATGGGTAGCATTACATATATGTTTACCCAGTCTGCATGCATTTGGCTCCCCTAACACATATGTATAGCTTTTCTCCAAAACCTGCTGAATATGTATGATACTGGCCCTGTGAGACATAAAACCCAACTTGTTCTTCCTCTCTTCAAAGAGAGAGCACTTTATGTAGATGCCTATAGACTGTATCGTCCTGGCTTGCAAACTAATAAAACTCTCTTTTATAGTATTTAGCTGTCCCAGTGGTCTGTTGAATGATAGAATCTTGAAAACATGTAACTTAGAGCCCTTAGAGCATTTACGGGATACTTTAGATATCTCGTCATTGCATTGCAGCCGTTATGAAGACTTCTTAACATATAGAAGAAGATAAGAGCAGGGTGGCATGTAGGCAGAGGAAACATCTTATAAAATAGCCAAGATGTGAGAGAACATGTTTACACACCTGGAGAAGAACTGAAACAAGTCTAGTAGCAGCATTAAGGTATATATTATATAGAATCTCTGAGATGAAAGAAGTAAAGCTGGAGAGGTAAGCTGACATGAAATCATGGAGAACTTTTAATAGTTTACTATGCAGCTGACGTTACCCCAAGAGCAGTGAAAAGCAATAGAAAGGCTTTAGGCAGGAAAGTGATGTGGTAAGATTGAGCATTTGAAAGATCTAATAGCACTAAAGACTTTTGCTTAGAGGGGACAAGGTAACGTACAAGGAAAGCTTTTAAGAAGTAATTGCTGTAATCCTGGTGATGAGGGTTTGGTATAGAATGGTAGTAGTGTGGATGGGAAAAAAGTAAACAGAATAAGAGCTATTTAGAGGTCAGAACCAATTGCTCTTGGTGATTAACCTAATGAGGAAGAACTTGGGCTTTGAAATGCTTCCATAGTTTCTGGCTTGGGTAACATGTACCTGGCACTTCTTGACTTGTAGCCCAGAGGGGTGGTGCAGGAGTGGGCTCTGACAACAGGCTCTGTGTTTCCTTTCTAACACTGCTATTTCTTAGCTGGGTGTCTTCTACCAGTTTTCACCATTTTGTACCTCAGTTTTAAAATCTGTAGACTGTGATTAAATGTAAACACCTTCGTTAGAGACTTAAGGACCACATGGATTAATGCACGTAAAATAGTTAGAAAAAGCTTATAGTGACGTACCTCTAAGAAATTGTTAGTTCAGTGACAGAACACTGAAATAAAAAACATGTTGCAATAAAGTGAGTCACAAACATTTTTTTGGTTTCCCTGTACATAGAAAAAGTTATGTTTATAATATATTATAGTCTGTTATATGTGCAATAGTATTATGTCTGAAAAAATGTATATACCTTTTTTAGAAAATACTGCTAAAGAATGCTAACAATCATTTGAGTCTTCAATAATCTGTAATCATTTTGCTGATGGAAGGTCTTCCTCAATTTTGATGGCTGTTGATGACTGATCAGGGTGATGATTGTTGACGGTTGGGATGGCTGTGACAACAGTAAAGTTAGACACGGTAATTGACTCCTCCTCTCAAAGATTTTTCTGTAGCATGAAATGCTATTTGATAGCATTTTTACTCACAGTAGAATTTTTTCCAAATTTGAGTCAATTCTCTCTAACCTTGCTAATGCTTTATCAACTAAGTTTATGCAATATTCTAAATATTTTGTTGTCATTTCAACAATGTTCATAGGAGTTTCACCAGGAGTATATTTTATGTCCAGAAACCACTTTCTTCGCTCATTCATAAAAAGCAATTCCTCTCTTCAAGTTTTATCATGAGATTGCAGCAATTCAGTCACATCTCCCTAAATTAGGCTCTACTAATTCCAGTGTTCTTGCTATTTGTATCACATCTGCAGTTACTTCTGCCACTGAAATCTTGAACCCCTCAAAGTCTTCCATGAGCATTGGAATCAACTTCTTTCAAATTCCTGTTAATGTTGACATTTTGACCTCCTCTCATAAACTATGAATATTCTTAATTGTATTCAGAAAGTTTTCAATTTACTCTACCATTTGATACATAGTTACCCATCAAAGGAATCACTATCTATGACAGCTGGAGTCTTACAACACATATATCTCAAACAAGAGGACTTGAAAGTCAAACTTACTATTTGAACCATGGGCTGCAGAATGGATACCGTGTTAGCAGGCATGAAAACAACATTCACCTCCTTATACATCTCCATCAGAGCTCTTGGGTGACTAGGTATGTTGTCAATGAGTGAGGTAATATTTTGAAAATAGTCCTTTTTTTCAAGCAGTAAGTCTCAACAGTAGACTTAAAATATTCAGTAAACCATGCTGAAAACAGATGTGCTGCCATTCAGGCTTTATTGTTCCAGTTCTACACCACAGGCAGAGTAGATTTAGCATAGCTCTTAAGGACTGTATGTTTTTAAAATGGCAAATAAGCATTGATTTCATCTTACAGTCACCAGTTGCATTCATTCCTAATAAGATAATCAGCCTGTTTTTTGAAGCTTTGAAAGTAGGCATTGATATTTTCTCTCTAGCTGTGAAAGTCCTAGATGGCATCTTTCTTCAATAAAAGGTTGTTTTGTCTACATTAAAAATCTGTTGTTTAGTGTAGCCACCTTCATCAGTGAGCTTAACTAGATCTTCTGGATGACTTGCTAAAGCTCCTACATCAGCACTTGCTGCTTCACCTTGCACATTTACATTGCAGAGATGACTTCTTTCCTTAAACCTCATGAATCAGTCTTTGCTAGCTTCCAACTTTTCTTCTGCAGATTCCTCACCTCTCTCAGCCTTTATAAAATTAAAGAGAGTTAGGGCTTTCCTCTGGATTAGGCTTTGACTTAAGATAATATTGTGGCTGATTTATCTTCTATTCAAACCACAAAAATTTTCTCCATATCAGCAATAAAGTTGTTTTGCTTTTTATCATGTATGGGTTCACTGGAGTAGCACTTTTAATTTCCATCAAGAACTTTTCCTTTGCACTCATAACTTGGCTATTTGGTACAAGAGACCTAGATTTCAACATATCTCAGCTTTTAACATGCCTTCCTCACTAAGCTTCATCATGTCTAGCTTTTAATTTAAAATGAGAGATGTGTGACTCCTCATTTTACTTGAACAGTAAAAAGCCATTGCAGAGTTATTAATTGACCTAGTTTCAACATAGTTGTGTATCAGGAAATGAAGAAGCCTGAGGAAAGGGGGAAATGGGGAATACCTGGTCAAGTGAACAATCAGGACACAGATAACATTTATTGATTAAGTTAGTTGTCTTATATGGGCACTGTTCATGGTGCCTCAAAACAATTACAATAATAACATCAAAGATCAATGATCAGAGTTCGCCATAACATATATAATAATAATGAACTTTGAAATAGTTTGAGAATTATTGAAATGTGACACAGAGACATTAACTGAACACACGCTGTTGAACAAATGACATCTATAGACTTGCTGCACGCAGGGTTGCCACAAGCCTTCAATTAGTAAGAAACACGATATCTGTGAAACACAATAAAGAGCCCCACAATAAAATGAAATGTGCCTGTAAATACAATACATTATTATTATTAGGGTCCTCACACTGGTTTTCCTGTTTCTGCTACTTTGGTTTTTTAACCACCTCAACCTCAATGCTTCAGAACCCTGTGCAATAACCCACTCTGACTGTCATTTGCTTCTTTCATGATGACTTGCCTCAACATTCCTGACACCCTGGCCAGGTCCCTTTAAATCCCTCCCACCATCCCAGTGGAAGGGCACTACTACTGCAGGGAACTCACTTCCTAAGAAACATTATTTATATTATACTTAGATGTATTTATCCTTAGGCACCTGTGGATTCCAAGCCTCATCATATGATTTCTTATTTTCATACTGCAGTGCTTCTCTGTACTACTCCTAATCTTTCATCTTTCATTGCCTTCCCAAGCTCTTCCATTGACACTCTGGAATTCAGAATTTGCCATCAAGCCCCACAACCCTAAACACATTCTCAAAATTCATCTTCTGGACACTAACTGAAACTAACTCCAATACTATTTTGCCTGCAACATCTCAGGTATAGATTGTCTTTTTCCCCATAATCTATATACTTCAAGTCCTAAGATTTAGGTAAGAATGCCACTTGCTTTCCACAGATGTTTCCAAATTGCCTTTCTGACTTTCTTCTTCAAAACTCAGGGCCCCATTATTGCAAATGTCATCAGGTTTTACCATCTCTTACTATGTTGTTTTCATTGCAGATCTTCTAATCACTCCCCATCCTTAATTTATAATTTCAGCATCTTGTTCACTTTCTCCCTGCCACACTTTTAGTATTAATTTTTAGAGACTAAACCTTATGTAGATGGCCTCTCAGTTCTTGAACACATTAGTGTTACCTTTTATCCTACCCGATACCCAATTCTAAAGTAATCATCAGTGATTACATTTCACCAAACTCTTTGTTTAAAGGTTAATCATGCTCTACTCTTCTACCTTACTTACTCCAACTCCAATTTTATGTCCTCAGTGAAGTCTTATGTCTATTGACACTTCCACATTTTCACTCTTCATTTTCCTCCTTACCTTCCTCCCTTTCCTCCTTATCCAGTCTAGAATTCATAGTGAACACTTTCCCTCTTTAATTCACCCCCAATCTGTTTCTCTCCACCCTACTTATCCCACACAGCTTCAATTTTATTTAAACTCGAGCATCTACTTATTCAACATTTGTACATGGTCCATTGAATTTTGCCAATGGGGAGAAAAGTCACAGGGCCATGGTGACTGTACTCACCTCAAATTTCAGATTAGACTAGAATTCTAAAACAGGCACTCAACATCATTAGACTTTGTCTCACTTTGCTGATTAAATTTATTTTCCACAATCTTAGAGGATTGTTTTATACGTTTCTCATCAAATTGTCCAACCTCCCTCTTTTTATACCCTATATGCATCTGATAACCTCAATGTGGATTTGGTAGGTAAATTAGATAGGTTATCTCATTTATTCATCATTTCTACCAAGAACTCCTTTTAAAAGAAAGAGCAGTGTTCTTTCTTTTTGCCCATCTCAATGAAATATGTGCATTTACTAATATCCTAGACAACTCATTTCACTTGAACCCTGGTTTCTATCCCTAGATGTCTTATGAAGGACTTCATTTTGTCACTGTCTTCTCTCCTGCATCAGTTTCTTTCTTGTTAGTAGATGCTACCAAATCCTCAAATCTATGCCCTCTGTAGCTATGCACAATGTACTAACAATCCAGTTGTTCCAGCCAGAAATCTGGTTTTCTTTCTTCTCTTCACCTTCTACATCTAAGTCACTGGTAAGACCCAAGCCCCATAAGATAGACTTCAAAATATAGTCTGAATCGACTGCATTTCACTCTCTCCAATGTCATGGTTCTATCCAAACCTTTGTTTTCTTTAGCATGAACTATTGCTATGCTCTCCTACCAGCTCTTCCTGTCTCCACTCTTTTCATTCAAAGTGCATTTGCCACAATGCCCTCAAGATATTCTTGAGAATAACTCAGATCATATTTCTCCTCTGCTATTAGTTCTCCAATAGCCTCTGATTATTTTTCTAAAAACCCAACTTTTTACTATGGTCGATAAACTTACCCTTGTCCAGTTCTCTAGACCCATCTTTCTCTACTATCCTTTTCAATAGACACACTAACCCTCTTTCCATTCCTTTACTATACCATTCCAAACTCTTAGCAAATGTCCTTTCCTTTGCTCATTACTCACATTTTAAACCTAATATCACTTACTCAAAGAGACCTCTTCCAGCCAACCCCACACTCTAGCTATCTCATTATTACTATCATATTCTATATCTTTCTAATCACTTCTTTGTTCTCAACATTTTAATTTTTTATGTGTATTGTCTCCACCCTTCTCCCGTCAGACACACACCACATATACCTGCATATAATCCTCTTAGAGTAATAACTCTCTCTATCTTCTTCACTGCTAACTTGCTGGGACTTGAATTGTTTTTGACACATTGCTTTTTAATCTGTAAACACTTTATAAGTGACTAAATGATGACTGACTAAAATGTGAAGCCCTTCTATTAAAAACCTATACTATTGGAACCTTCTGTTCATACTTGAGAAAGTAGGGAGAGGTATTAAATTAAATAAAACAAAAGAATGTCAATAGAGGAAGAAATCAACTCCCCATATTTAAGCAGAGACAATGAGAATAGATGAGCTGCATAGAAGAAATACAAGATGGATAGGAGCCACAGAGATATGACACAGGTATATTTGAGATTTTACAGTATATCTCATATTTCCCTGCTTTTTCACTTAATATTTTAGTACTTTTTCACATCATTAAGATTCTTTATAAATATAATGTTCAAAAAGGAATCATATTTTACTTTCTTTGGTGGGATCCTAACTAATTTAACTCTTCTTCTATTCATCACATTTGCTCTTTTTAAATATTTTAAAATAAATGAATATGCTTATGCATTAGTCTTTTGCAACATTTCTGATTACTTTCTTAGAATAAACTTTTAGTAGGGGAGAAACTACTTAAAAGGGATAAAAATTTTTAGTGTTATCAAGACTTATTACTAAATAGCTTCCTAAGAAGTTTTGTGTAATTTATATTCATAGAATTTATAAGAAGAACAATTTCAAAGTACCCTCCAACATTAATAAAATTTATTTATTTGTTGTTCATTTATGAGAAAAAAGCTATTCTCAATATTTTTATTTACATTTCAGTGGTTACTAGAGTCATTAATATTTCACGTTTGCATTATCTTTTGTATTTTATGCATTTATAGTCTATCTTTTCTCTTTTTGGTCTTGTTCTCATCTATTTGCATAACATTTTTATACATTATTATATTAACAATTTATCTATACTTGTTTCAAATATTTAACTTACCTACAGATTTTAGAAAGAATATTTGACCTAATGTCAGCAACAGTAAAGGCTCTGATGTCAAAAGATAAATCTAAGATAGAATAAAAGAGTACCTTCCTCCAGAGAGCAGAAAGTGCTAAAAATTGGTCCATGTGGAAAAACTAAAGCAAAGTGAATTAAAGATTTGCCTGAGTAGAGTTCAAGTGGGGCATAAAGGATTCAGGATTTTACAGATCAAAAGGAAGCAGCATTTGGTAAAGCAAGCTGCCCAGACTAAGTGTGCAGATGTTTCTAGAGAAGCAAAGTCAGTCATGACTGAGACACCAAATGCAGAGCATAAAGCAGTCATTTACCTTTAGTGAATTAAGGATTAGACCATCTTTGATATCGTAGACATTTTTGTTTCCAGCCTGAATCCTTTAACCTCACACATCTCTGCTCTAAAACCATAAACATTAACGAAATAAAAAAAGATTTTTAATCTAGTATCAGAAGAGAAGTCAGGAAAAAAGAGCAGATGCTACAGAGAACAAAATTAAATTCTAAGACTTCTGTGAAGCTGGGGAATTGGGAAAATATCCCCTGAAGAGCACTTTGGTCATGGGAGAGAAAAGAGAGCTGTGGAGACAAAGTTAGCAATGAGGTTTAGGTCATGCTATCCCAAAATATGGCACATTGGAATATTGAATATTTTAAGCTGAAGGATTTTGTGAACACAGTAGAAGCAGGAGGGTCATTCTCACCTTCTCCTGAAGGAAATCATAAAATCCAAAATGGATTTTCTGACCTTCCCTGAAGAGGGTATGAAATCCTCATTAGAGAGGTGCTCTCCCTGTATGTAAAGGCAAGGAGCATCCTTGCCTCTGAAGACACAGGGTCAGAGAGAGGAAACTGAACAAATAGACCTTGTTAAGTATCCCCCAGTTCATTATCCTTAGATCACACCTCTTTGTCCAATTATATTTCTTTACAACTGTCCACTTGTCATCAAACTGAACATGTAAATACAACACAAGTTTAACTGTTTCTTAGGGCCTTCATTTCCTTACAAAGGTCTCATGTCACATAGGCATATTAAATAAGTTGACATGATTGGTTTTTGGTTAGTTTGCCTTTTGTTTCAGGACTTAAGCTATGAACCTAGATGGGGGAGGAAAAGATGTTTCTCTTCCCCAACATTAGTTATGAGACACTAAATATAGGAGTTAACCCAAACACAACCACAGACCAAATCGGATCTTGGTTTCCCTAGTGCTTTCCTTATTTATTCAGATTTCCCTCAGGCTTTTCTTTCTTTTCTTTTCTCTTTTTTTTTTTTTTTGAGACAGAGTCTCAGTCTGTTGCCAGGCTGGAGTGCAGTGGCACGACCTCAGCTCACTGCACCCTCCTAATCCCGGGTTCAAGCAATTCTCCTGTCTCAGCCTCCCGAGTAGCTGGGACTACAGGCATGTGCCACCACGCCCAGCTAATTATTGTGTTTTTAGCAGAGACGGGATTTCATCATATTGGCTGGGCTGGTCTTGATCCCTTGACCTCGTCATCTACTCAACTGGGCCTCCCAAAGTACTGGGATTACAGGCATGAGCCACTGTGCCTGGCCTTGTCTTGGGCTTTTCAACAGCCAAAGCAAAGTCATCAAAACCCAAACCTAAAATATAGAGAAGGAGAATCCATATTTTCCTTTAAAAAATCATGGTCTTTGGCATATGTGCATATTCTCAGTGTCCGAGGCCAGCTGTGCACCCTGGGAACTGGCATAGGCACAGGAACTCATGCCTCCTGGATCTGTCACATTTCCCAACTGGAGTTGAATGCCTTGATATGGTTCCCATTAAGAATGTCCGTCTTAACAATGTACCATGCCACTAGACTGTTTTCTGCTTAATTTTGTCTGAAATTTATGATGATAAACCTGTTAACCAATTTCCTAAAAGTTATTGTCACCACAGTGTTTTTCTCTCTCCAAGCTCACTTTTTGCATAGAGAGCCAATTGTCATTCTGCAATGGGAAGAAAAGGATTCCCTTCATTATCTCTCTTTCCTTATTTATTAAGATTTCCCTCAGGCTTTTTAATGTTGCCCAAAAGTGTCTTGCTCTCAGTAATTCTGTTCTTTTAATATTATGGACATTGACTTTAGGATGCAGTGCATGAAAAGGCAAAAAGGAAAAGTTTACTTTGGTTATCCCAAAATTAAAGTGAGTGATGAAAAGGAAATCTGTTTTGTTGTGGTGGTGGTGATGGTGCTTGTTTGCACAAACATTTTTCTCAAAGCCTGTTTTTATAAAGGTCTTAAATCTTAGAACTATTTGTCACGCCTGCATGCCACATCATTCCTCTTCCTGCCTGGAATTTCTCTAACCCCTTTTCTTGGCCATTCCAATCTCAGCCATTTCAATTTCCCTCCAATGCATTATCACCGTCACAACAGTACTCTGAAATCACTCTGTACCTCCATTCAGTATCACAGCGGGCAGCTGAGTATCATCCTTCATCCATTCATTTATTATTTTATTTAGCTACCTAATTAGAATACTTGCTGCAAGTCAGAGGCCACGAAAATGCAGTCTCAATCATTCATTTATGCTGTTTTGGTTAATTGACCTGAAACTAATTTCCCTTGTCACGTCTATCTTTTAAAATTGTATCAGTATTTTTAAGGAATTTACCAGTTTCATCTGGATTTCAAATGTATTACTTACAGTAATTCACAATACATGTTAAAATGTCAATAGTTATTTCTTCCTTTTTAGTTTTTAATTTGTAACTACTTCTACCTTTTTATTCTTTATTTTACCTGTTAGCAAATTTTCCCTCTATCTTCTTGGTCGGCCTTCACAGAAGTTTGTATGTCTTAATAATCTTTTGGAAGAATCAGCTTCCCATTTGCCAATTTTCTTTACCGTTTGTGATCCAAATTGTGTTATATCTTCTTTTACTTTGGTTATATTCTTGTTTCTTGCTTGTTCGGGTTTGATATGTTTTTCCTGTCTTTCTGACTTGAGTGTGAAAATAATTTACCTTCCACCTTTCTTCTTTCTTGATAATTGTGCTTTTAGCTCTACATTCTTTATGTAAACACTGCTTTAGTGCTTTCCCAAAAATTTAATTTTTAACATGCTTAGGAGGCTTTTGTTTCATCATATTATTATTTTATTTTCCATTAATTCTTCTCATTAAAATTTTTTTTTCTGAGTAAAATTTTAAAAATGTAGACTTATTGAAGGAGACTTTATTCAAAAAGATGATTACAATAAATTAAGAAAATTACAAAAGGGAAAACTCTCAGACCATAAGATTCAGCAGAAAGGGATTTTCTGTCATAAAGAGGAATAAATATGCCTACAAAAACTTGGTATATGAGAGTGGAATAAAAGGGTAAAGCAATGGAACTGTTAAGCAGGAATGCCTTTCCTTAAATTAAGGTCAGCAGATTCTTGGGAGAGCCCATAAAAGAGACCCTAAACATTCCCCATTCCCCACTGCAATGCTGGCTCAGGCTGAGGGAGGCCCAGAGTTCAAGGCCCTGAGGAAGGAGAGACAGCTGACTGAAGTCTAGTCACAACAAGTTAGTAGGTATTTTCTTCAAATTGATTGGTGAGTACAAACAGTATAGCTTATTATTTTTGAGGCAAAGAATGGGAATATAGACAGTCTGTTTCTGACCTAGTCATAGGTTAAAAAAAAAAAAAGAGGGTAAATCTGCTAGTCTTATGAAAATCACCTGGGGAAGGTTATTTCTTTGCAATAAGCCCTTTCTTGGGATACAAAAAAGTGCAAAGAGCACAGTCTCAGATAGTTTAATATTGTCACCTTCTTTCCCATTGAATATACCATTTTCGTTTGAAAGCTATATCTTACTGTGTTGGGCCTTTTTTAAAGACCTATTCTCTGTTAATTTTAAGTAAACTTATCAATATACATTGCCCACTTACAAGATAAGTATTTTATTATACTCTTGTGTTTCTCAGTTCTCAAAATGTGTTTTTGTAAACACTAATATAAACAATCTTATGTTTTTCCTTATCTTTATCATTATAGAATCTAAGATGATGTCTAATTTCTTCCACACACTTTTAGTTTTAATATTTATCAAATGTAGTTCCTGATTTCAATGTTGTTCATAATTATCTGTGTGTCCATCTCTTCTGTCTAAAAATGTTATTTTTACCAAAAAATATTTAAACGTGAATTATGCACTTTCTCAAAAAGTCTACAAGCTATGTAATATAGTATGTGCTCAGTATACCTTTCATTAATGACAAAGGATATGTCAAGTAGATGTTCACATAATTATATTCATCAGTTGTAACTACAATCTGCCATCGACAGTTTTCTCATGTGTATTAAGAAAATATTACACATTTCCTCTATCTGGCCATTGATGTAAAATTATTCATATGGTTACACATAGACATATACAAACAAATGGAAATACATCTCATTCTTATGGATTGGTAGAATTAGTATTGTTAAAATGACAATACTATCCAAAACAATCTACAGGTTCAATGCAGTCCATCTAAAAATACAAATGATATCCTTCACGGAAATAGAAAATAAAAAACCCTAAGATTTGTTTAAAATCACAAAAGACCTCAAATACCTAAAGCAATCCTGAACAAAAAGAACAAATCTGGAGGCATCACACTATCAGGCTTCAAAATATACTTCAAAGCTGAAGTAATAAAAACAACATGGTACTAGTATAAAAATAAACACATAGACTAATAGAACAGAATAGAGAACCCAGAAATTAATCCACCTATCCACAGCCAAGTGATTTTTACAAAGATGCCAATAATACTCATTGGGGAAAGGGCAGTCATAAAGTGTGGTGGGAAAACTGGATATCCATTTACACAAAAATGAAACTAAACCCTCACTTTTCACCCTATACAAAAATCAACCCCAAAAGGATCAGAGACCTAAATGTAAGACCTGAAAAAATTAAACTACTAGAAAGAAAACATAAGGAAAACACTTCAGGACATTGGTCTGGGAAAATGTTTTATGAGTAAGATGAAAAGCACTGGCAACAGAAGCAAAAGCAAACAAATGGGATTACATCAAACTAAAAAGTTTCCTTTGCACAACAAAAGAAAAACCCAACATAATGAAAAGAAAATCTATGGAATGGGAAAATATATTTGAACACAACTTATACAATGGATGATTAATATCCAGAATGTACAAGGAAGTCAAACACTGCAACACCAAATAAATAAATAAATAAATCCAATTAAAAATGAGAAAATGATCTGAACAGACATTTATCAAAAGAAGACATACAAATTGCCAACAACATCGTTAATCATCAGGGAAATGCAAATCAAAGCCATGATGAGGTATCATCTCACCCCAGTCAAGATGGCTATCATCAAAAAGACAATAAATAATAGGTGTTGGGGAGGATGCATTGAAAAGGAAACTCTTACACACTCTTGGTGGGGACGTAATCTAGTATAGCCACTATGGAAAACAGTATGGAGATTCCTCAAAAAACTATAAATAGAACTATGATATGATCCAGCAAACTTGCTACTAAGAATTTATACAAAGAAAAGGAAATCAGTATAGAGACCTCTATACCCCCGCAGCACTATTCCCCATAGCCAAGATGTGAAATCAACCTAGGCATCCAACAATGGATGAGTAGATAAAGAAAATGTGGTGTATATACCATGAAATACTATTCGGACATAAAAAGAATGAAATCCTGTCATTCATAGCAACATGAATGAAACCAGAAGGCATTATGTTAAGTGAAAAAGCCAGGAACAGAATGTTGAACATTGCATGTTCTCATTCATATGTTGAAGCTAAAAAAAAAAAAAAAAAAAAAAAAAGTTGACCTTATAAAAGTAAAAGGTAGAACAGAGACTAGAAATAGGCTAGAAACATAGAAACAGTAGGTAGAAGGGAGGGAAGGGAGGAATAAGCTCTATATCACTGTAGGATGAATATAACTAACAATAATAAATACTTTCAAATAACTAGAAGAAGAATATTGAAGGTTCTCAACATGAAGACAAATGTTTGAGTTGATGGGCATGCTAATTACCCTGATTTAATTACTATACTTTAAATGTATCAAAACATCACTGTATATCCCATAAATATGTACAATTCTTATTAGTCACTTTTAAAATAAGGGAAAATTTTAAAAATATATTTAATTGGATATCTGGAAAGATCAAATCAGTTAATGGATATAAATAATTTATTTTTATGACTATCTAAATAACTACTCAATCAGTATTTGTTTGTTCAATTCATGCTATAGTAAGCAATAATTCAAGATATTTACTTCATCAGTATCTACCCGTTTGCTGTTATTCCAAACACTTTAATATATAACTCAATTATTTATTACATTATTGGGCTGCATTATTGAGCTTTCCAAACACATAACTTAGATCAGCATTATAGATTTTTTGTATTCCCTTATAGTTTTTAGGAGAGAAATAAGAAAGTAATTTGCCTGCTTTTTAATTGGGTTATTTGTTTTTGCTTGTTGAATTGTTTAAGTTTCTTATAGATTCTGGATATTAGACCTTTGTCAGATGCATAGTTTGTGAATATGCTCTCCCATTCTGTAGGTTGTCTGTTTCCTCTGTTGATAGTTTCTTTTGCTGTGCCAAAGCTCTTTAGTTTAATTAGGTCCCACCTGTCATTTCTTATTTTTGTTATAATTGCTTTTGAAACTTAGTTATAAATTCTTTGCCTAGGTGTCCAGAATGGAGTGTCCTGAGTTTTCCTCTAGGACTTTTTATAGTTTGAGGTTTTACATTTAAGTCTTCAACCTATCTTGAGTTAATTTTTGCATATGTTGAAAGGTAGGGGTCCACTTTCTTTCCTCTGCATATAGCTCACCAATTATCCCAGCACCATTTATTGAATAGGGAGTTCTTTCCTTCTTGCTTATTTTTGTCAACTTTGTTGAGATCAGCTGACTCTAGGTGTATAGCTATATTTCTGTATTTGCTGTTCTTTTCCATTTGTTTATGTGTCTGTTTTTGTACCAGTACTATGCTGTTTTAGTTACCATTGCCTTCTAATATAGTTTGAAGTTGGGTAATGTGATGACTCTTGCATTGTTCTTTTTGCTTAGGATGGCTTTGGCTATTTGGGCATGTTTTTGTTTCTGTATGAATTTTAGAATAATTTTTTCTAGTTCTGTGAAAGCTGACATTGGTAGTTCCAAAGGATAGCATTGAATGTGTAGATTGCTTTGGGGAATATGGCTATTTTAATGATATTGATTATTTCAGTTCATGAGCATATAATATTTTTCCATTTGTATGTATTATATACAATCTTTTTCAGTAGCATTTTGTAGTTCTTGTAGAGATCTTTCACCTCCTTGGTTAGATAAATTTCAATGTATTTTCTTGTGACTACTGTAAATGAAATTATATTCCAGATTTTGCTCACAACTTGAATGTTATTGATATATGGGAATGCACTGATTTTTGTATATTGATTTTGTATCTTGAAACTTTACCAAAGTTGTTTATCAGACTAGGAACTTTTTGGTGGAGTCCTTAAGGTATAGAATCATATTCCTAGATATAGAATGATATCATCAGCAAAGAGAGATAGTTTGACTTCTTCTTTTCCTAGTTGAAAGCCTTTTATTTCTTTCTCTTGCATGATTGCTCTGGCTAGGACTTCCAGCAATATGTACCCATGTAATATACCCACACATGTACCCCTAAATCTAAAATAAATTTTACAGTTTTAAAAAAGAAATTAATGTCTAGTTAAGTGACTACATAATTCTACTCTTCCCCACTGCTTGCTGCAGCCTGTTTCTCAGCTTCCATTCTCTATGATCTTAGTTCTGGACATCCTATCAGGTAAACTGTGTTTACCGTAATTCATCTATGAAAGTTATAAAACAAAGTTTTAAACTTTACCATGTAAGTGCCTACCTTGCAGAGAAGGGAGACTCATTCTGACCCAGTTTTACTTAGGGACCATATATCTTGGTGAACAGCCATTTTTAAAAGAACATAGTAATTCCCCAAATACCAGTTAACCCACTTCACACTGTTACCACACAAACAAGTCGTTTATCCAGTCTGCAAACAATTGCTGTCCCAGCAAACAGAGTGACTGACAGGACAACCTTGATTATTGACCTCTCCAGGCTTACAGTTTGACATTGAATACACGCATGGAGCAAGCAATTACAAAAAATTAGAAAATAGGCTAGAAGTCAGGAGAAAGAGTATCCCAGGTCAGTGGGAACACAGAGCAAGGGATCCACTTAAAAATGACATTTGGGACGTAAACACTGATAGCCATTTCCCAAGAAACTCCTCCAGAAAACCTGTTTATTGCAGTTCAGCTGTTTCAAATCCTGAAAAAAAAAAAACATTTTCAAAAATCCTTTAATCGCTTGAAACACCATCTCAACCATCTAATCCTCCCTGGAGCCCCTGGTAATTACAGCACATTTTCTCCCTCAGTTGTCAGTGGAGAAAAATCCTTTTGTGGGCCATCACTGTCTTATTGTTAGACTAGAATTCATATATTTTTCTAACAAATCAGACATTTCAAAAGCCTTGCTACAGCTCTGATACTGAAGAAGTATCTTCCTAACCCAAGTAGTTGTCAGTGGAGCGTGAAGTTTGCACTAGAGGAGGCTGCCTGGGGGGTAGAGAGTACCACTGCTATAGGAACTATGGAAGCAGAAACTGATAGTCATTGCTTGGGGACACCAGGGAATGAAAGATTTATCTACAGAGTGGAAAGTTAAAATAATGAGTGATCTCTAATATTCACAGTCTTGCAAATTTAGAAAAGATATGAAATTACAAATATATGCATGCAATATGTATACACACCCATATTCACACATTAATAGGACTCTGATATGGTTTGGGTGTTTGTCCCCACCAAAATACATGTTGAAATGAATTCCCCAATGCTAGAGGTGGGGACTAGTAGGAGTAGGGGCCTAGTGACTGGATCATGAGAGTGGATTTCTTGTGAACGGTTTAACACCATCTTTTCTGGGTGTCCTCATGTTTATGAGTGAGTTCTTGTGAGATCTAGTCATTTAAAAGTAGTACCTCCTCCTTCTTCTCTTGATCTTGCTTTTGACATGTGACATGCCTGCTCTTCTTTGCCTTCTGCTGTGACTGATGCTTCCTGAGGCCTCCCCAGGAAGCTACTATGCCTCCTGTATAGACTGCAGTACCATGATCCAATTAAAACTTTTTTCACTATAAATTACCCAGTCTCATTGCTATTTCTTTATAGCAATGCAAGAACAGCCTAATAAAGAATCACAGAATTACAGACAAACAGTATGAGAGTACAGGGAATCAAAAGATTAACTTTATTTTCATTTTAGAGAAAATTGGGAAAGCTTTATGCAAAAGGTAGTATTTGAGTTGTAATTAATAGTATGAAAACACCTTAAACATTTGGAGCTATTAAAAGAGGGCATTTTAAGTGAAGAGAACATCAGAAGCCATCACCAAAATCACAGGTAGGAAAGTACAGAACATGTTTAGCTCCTCCTAGTTTATTGTAGCTGGAATGGAGATGAATGAGGATTCTTGATTAAGAAAAACATAGGAAGATAAATTCAATTGTCAAGTCACCTAAGTAAGGGACTAAGTAAGGCTCCATAATTCTATTTTGGCATTCCTTCAAAAGAATCTGATTCACATTTTATTGTGATCCTTTCTAGAGAATATCCCTTCGGTCTAAAACTAAAATATATATTTCTATGTTGAAATGACTTCATCTGCATGGATTTTAGTATTTGGAACCTTCCCAGTAATTCATTCTGGACACATAGACAGGTGTCTCCCAGATATGTACGTCCCTGTGTGTTTTCAGTTATCTTTGGAGAAGACTTGATATTTAATATTGTCCACAGTCCCTTTTGTAGCCTGGAGGGACTAGAGCCAAAGTGGGTAATGACAAGAAGGGACAAGTGACCCCTAATCTGAATCTACCTGCCAGTAAAATTATTGGCATGATTCCAGATGTAGTGCTGAGTTCTGGAGGACATCACAGATTTCTTCATTTATTGTTTCCCTGGAAGCAGATACCAACTATCAGTTGCAAACTATTGCTGGTAATTTACCAACAACAGCAGCAGGCCTGCCCAAGAAATGTGTTAAAGATGGAGACAGAAGCCAAATACGGTTGCTAATGCCTGCAATCACACTGCTTTGGGAGACTGAGGCAAGAGGATCACTTGAGACTGGAGTACAAGACTAGCCTGAGCAACATAGTGAGATCCTGTCTCTATTAAAAAAAATTAGCCAAATGTGGTGCCATGCACATGTAGTCCCAGCTCCTTGGGAGTCTGAGGCAGGAGAATAGCTTAAGCCCAGGAGGTCAAGGTTGTATTGCTGTGATTATGCACTACCTATTAGCCTGGGTGACAGAGTGAGACTCTGTATCTCTAAAAAAAAAAAAAAAAAAAAAGAAAAGAAAACATGTAACGTATTTCCTGGAGTATCTAAAATCAGCAGCAGATCAGCACTGTTGGTTTACCAAATACCAAATTTAAGCCAGTATGGCTAAAAAAGACCCTTGAGAATTTAAGGAGCCAAGTTATCCATGTAAAAACATATTCTCATTCAACAATCATTACATATCACGTCCAGAGAAACTATGAAAAAATGTTTAATTCTTTGACAATATGTTAGTTAATAAAAATTCAAAGGTCGAACCCAGAGCAAAACTGTTGTGCAGCATGAGGTATCACACAATCATGTATACAACCGCACTGAGTAATCCAAAAGTTGGAACACCTCTAAGTGGCAAACGCAGCTTTACTTTGCAATGCTTTAGAATGGACAATAATGAGGTAGGAGGTGGGACTCGACTCTGGAGGCAGGGTATGGAAGTGGGACTGAATCAAGGACTAACTAAAACAGGGATGGGGCAGAAGCAGCTTTCCATAGATACACCCACCACTGTGTCATGTCAGTTTACCACTGACATGGCAACACCCGGAAGTTTCCACCCCTTTTCATGGAATGACCTGATGACCCAGAAGTTATCCAGTAGTGACTTCTGCATTGCTGCATAATTACTCCTTAATTTACATGTAAAACACCCCTAGACATTTCTGCATAAACCACCCCCTACTCTGCATGTAATTAAAAGCAGGTATAAAACTGACTGCCCTGAGCTGCTACTCTCAGCGCACTGCCTATGTGGCAGGCCTGCTGTAATAGGAGCAGCCACAGAGCTGTAATACTGCTGCTTCAATAAAGCTGTTTTTTCTACCCTACCATCAGCTCATCCTTGAATTCTTTCCTGGGTGAAGTCAAGAATGCTCACAGGCTAAGCCCCACTTGGGGCTCACCAGCCCTACATCAATAACAGTAATTCATTTAATATGTCCAAAAATATATATTAAAACATTGTTTCACACACTGGAAATATAGCTGTAAATATAAATAGCAGAAATGTTTCTGTCTTCCTGGAACTTATATTCCAGTAAGGAAACACCAGCTATAAATAAAATGGGCCAATAAAGAGTAGGTCACATGGTGACCAGAGTTATGGAGAAACGGAAAGCAAAGAAGGATAAGGATTGCAGAGGCAAAGTACAGTGGAGAGGGGGTTCTGTAATTTTCATTTCATGTAGGATTGTCAGGCCAGGCCTCACAGATTACATGATTCATGAGCAGAAAGCTGAAGGAACTGAGTAATAAAGCCAATTCATCGTAGGGAGAGAATTCCTGGCAGAGGAAATGGCATGATCAAATATCCTGAGGTGAGAATATGCTTGACATGTTTAAAAAGTAGCAAGGAGATTATTTTGGCCAGAAGAGAATGAAAGGGAAGGAAAGCTGAAAGAGGTAAAAATCAGTGAGGCTACAGATGATCCAGCTTACATAGGGCCCTACAGTCCGCTGTACAAATTTGCCATTTAATCTGAGTAAGGTGAGAGGACACCACAGATATTAGTGCAGAGGAAGGACAGGGTCCCACCTGTGTTTTTAAAGATCATCTCTGCCTATTGTTTCGAGAAAAGACTATAGGTAGGGTCGGATATAGGAAAGAACAGAAGCAGGGAGAGCAGCAAGAAAGTGCGTGTACCACCCAATGAAAGATGATGGCTTGAGGCAGAGAGCTAGGAGGAAACAGAATTAGCTAGATTGTGTACATGTTTTGATGGCAAGGATCTGCTGCAGATTGCATATGAGCTGTGAGTTTGAAAAAAGGAGTCAAGGATGGCTCTGTCTTAGGGGTGGAGTTGCCATTAGCTGGAATAAAGAAGACTGGCAGAGTAGCATCTTTGCAGAAGGAGAAATTACAAACCTTGGTTTGAAACATGACAAGTGTGAGGTGCCCATTAAATATCAAAATGTAGCCATTAGGTGGGCAGGAGTAGAAAGGTATTTAAACTGGGAGGAAGACTTCACAGCCAGAGATGTAGCATTGCCCATCAGCAAAATGATGGTATTTAAAACTCTGAGATCAGATAAATCCTTGAAGAAATCATTATAGGCAGAGAAGACAGCATACAAGGAAGGAAGGAAGAATTCGTCAAGTTGAGAAAGAAGCCCCAAAGTATATATTATCACAGCACTAACTGGGCAACCACAGTCTTTTTAAGACTGTTTTTTGTTATTTTCAGTGTGTCCTGTCACTACTCAGATTGTTCTCTTGTGTAGATGCAACTGATGCCAATGACTCCTGTCTGATTCATTCATTTAATACAGATTCTCAAAAATCTAAAATGTGCAAGGTTTTTTTACTTCGTCACCAAAACACAAAATACATTTTCTCTAGGACTTCTTGACAGAGATGAGATAACAGACAAGGGCTCATTCTTGTCGTAGCTGCGTCCCTTAATGGCTTAATCTTTGCACTAGGTGTGATGGTTAGTTCATATGTGAAAAATGACCACACTTCAGAAAGTGAAGCACAAAGCCCTAAAAAAAAAAAAAAAAAAAAAAAGCAAAGCATAGATGAGTTAATAAAGACTGATCTGGAAAGCTAAGATGCCACCTCCCCATATGTTCAGTAATGTGCTATGACAGACCAATTTTCTTTAGACTCTGGAAACATTAATTCAATAAATTGCTTCTATTCATTAATTTAATTATAAATTCATGACTGTAATTTTAAAGCCATCTTTTTTTCAACCCTCTTCTCCAGTGACACCTGAGTGCTATTGATCATAAATGTCAAATTAATTTTCTAGGCATATTTTCCTTGCATTGGGATCAATACACAACTCGAAGAGCTCCTTTGATAGGACATTGAAAGTTATTCCTCACTCCTGTGACATTTTAGCTGATTTCCTCACCTTCCCTTCCGAATATGTCAGTTAGATATTGGCAGCTTTCACTTCCTGGGTGTTTACAAGGAAATATAGTCCTGCTTTGTAAACCTGAATTTCCAGACTAAGAAAAAGAGTTATGAGATCTTGAATCATATGCATATGAACTTAACTTTGAACAAATTCAATATACGAAAATCCAAATTTATAAAATCTCATTACATTGCTGAAACTGTTATTGATTTTTTTACAAATACATTCTTAGTTTTAAAAAATAATTTCATATAAGAGCCCTTCACTCATTTAAAAATGCTTATAGCTTTTTAAGAATTCAGATTTTGCATATAGGAAAGACTTTTCAATGAGTTCTAGAGTTTAAGAGATTTAGAAAAATCTATTTGCTTAAAACATTACTTTCATATTCTAGTCATTTACTGAATCAATCATTTATTGATTCAGTAAACATGATTGAGAACATACTATATACTAGACTTCTAGTCAGTCGGGCATGGGAGTTGGGTCTACAGACCAAAGCCCTCCCAACACCAGTGTGGTGAAAACAGAAAGAGACTCTGGAAAACAATATTGTCTAGGATGGATCTTCACATTGTTGAAGGTTATCTAATATAAGCCCCTCATCACCTTCCTCAATTAAATCCCCTCTAAAGCCTGCATTTCTTACTCTGATCTTTGAGTTAAATTCTTTGGGGAAAACCCAAGAATCGCCAAGTTCTTTGTTTACAAAGTTTGGCATGGGCTAGAAACAGATGCAGCATGCACATAGGCAGAAGTTGGAATAGCGGAGATGACTCACGCTAGGTTTGCTTCTATAAACACTTCTCATGTTAGAATGTAAGTGACTGCAGGCGTGGAGCTATATTCCCAACTACATTTGATTCCTTTTTGTTTAGGTGTGCTATTTTATTTGTCACTCTAGGTGCCTAGTAGGGTGTCTGGTCCTCATTCTTAACCCATAGGTAATTAATGATTACTCACCGACAGGATGGTTGGTTGCTGAATATTTCTCTGTTTCCCACCTGACAAGTAGCAGGGCATATTCCCAGAGTGACAGCCAGTGCTGATCTGAGACAGAACTGTGAAGCAGGATGCAAAACAACAGAAGCAGTACATGCAGTCACTGAGACATAGAGAAGGCAAACTTGATTCCCTCCATGGTGAGTCTGGGTAGCATGGTAGATGCTCCCTTGAATTGTGACTTAGGCAAAGAGACACAGGCTAAACCCCAGAGGCAGATGCAACTACCATGATGGCAGCAACTGAGGAAAAAAATAGCTGGTGTTTCTTTCTCTCTTTATTTTATTTTATTTTTTTGACACAGAGTCTTGCTCTGTTGCCTGGGCTGGTGTGCAATGGTACCATCTCAGCTCACTGCAACCTCCACCTCCAGTGTTCAAGGGATTCTCTTTCCTCAACCTCCCAAATAGCTGGGATTACACGCATGAGCCATTATACTTGGCTAATTTTTGTATTTTTGGTAGAGACTGGGTTTTGCCATATTGGCCAGGCTGGTCTCCACTACCTGACTTCCAGTGATCTACCCTCCTTAGCCTCCCAAAGTGCTGGGATTACAGATGTGAGCCACCACACCCAGCAACAGCTGGTATTCCTCAAAGGGGAAAAACAAGGAAGACAACACCTTTATTGCCATATGGCTTCTCATCTTCTCCCATTCACCATCATCTTCTTTATCATCTCATGCAGTAGTATTTTGAATTTGCTTCTCCTAATGAGTCAGTGAACATGGGCAGAGGGGAGGTGACATTCCATTCCATGCTTGTTAAAAATCTATGTGAAGGAAATATAACCAGATTCTAAAAACCACCCTGTCTTATGTTCTCATTAAAAAAACAAAGAAAAAAAAATAAGATTTAGAATGTCTTTCATGAAAATGGAACATTTCCATTTTCAAAGGCTTTGCATCTTGTAAGTTGAATTCTCACAGCAATCTGTTGAGCTATAAAGAGACAGAATAATGTCATGAAAAGAATATGGAAATGGATTCAAAAGAGGTGGAAGGTGTGTCCTAGCTAACCGCACACCAGTTGTAGGATCTTCAATGCCTTTGCCTCTCATTTTTATGATCTCTAAAATGGAGATTAAAGTGATCTTTTCTTTGTAGGTAAAAATTAAGCAAGAAACTTCTAAAATTTATAAAAATCATGACTACGTAATCATGAAAAATATTTATAGAGTACCTACTGTGTGCTAGAGCACTATTCTTGGCCCTGAGACAGAGGATTGAATAAAAAATCTTTGTGTGTATGTGTGTGTGAATAAAAAAACAACATGTAGGGTATACAGTATGTCAGATATATAAATCTTACAGAGGAAAATAAAGCAAGGAATTCAGAGGTAGAGTGTTGAAGTGTGAAGGGGACTGCAATTTTAAATAAGGTGAAAAGTCCCTTAAAGAAAGGATGTTTAGGAGAAGAGCCTGCCAGAAAAAGGGGACAAGAGTGAAATCCCTGTGAGACTGTGAGGATATCTGAAACACAGCAAGGAGGACCATGTGTGAAAAAGAGGAAGTGACAGAGGGCTTGGCAGGAACCACACAGGGGGGACCTGACCCTGCTGGACTTTATGGGCAAGGATAAGACCTTCTGTTTTAACTCTGAGATGGGCAGGCATTGGAGGAGTTACATAATGGGACATGTTGATCAAATCATTTTTTCTCCATTTTGCTGCTTTAGGAATTGAGTCTCAGGGATGCTGAGAAATTTTCAAAGATGGTTTGTTGAATCTGAGATTGAAACCAAAACTCTCAACTTAGTTTTCAGAAGGAAATGAACAAGGTAAAATCATTGGTGTGTGCATGAATTCATTCCTGGCAGGAAGTTGGTATAACAATGTTCTTGCCACCAAGACCCTTCAGAATGGCTGTGCCAGAACATTGTGGGAACCCATCTGTAAGAATTTCACATGACTGTGAAGACATTAGCCAAAAGGGTTGGTTCTGCCCTCACTGAGTCTAATCACACCGCCGCATACCTCCCAAATGGGCAATCGAGCCACTAACAGCATCTTCCTCTCCAGCTCAATTCTGTATTACGGAAAGAGCAGGCTATTTCTTGGTACTTAAGGCCTAGTATTTCATATACGAGGTAACTATAGTTTCTAACACCCTGCAAGGAAGGCATTTCTAAAGTGGCTATCAAAAATACATATTCATTTAGTTATTGAGAATGTAAAAGCAATACCTGACTTCTACCTGTGGGAAGTATCATTTTTCCAGCAGCAATTTGTTCATAAAAGAGCAATATTTGTGCCGAGAACTCAAGTGAAACAAATGTCCTTCTTGATGGGAAGTGTCCACACTAATTCAGAGCTGTAAAATAAGAATTTTAAATTCACCTTTCTGTGATTTGACATTTGCAACTTCTACATAATTTAATCATGTTGAGCCACATGAAAGGACTCGGTGGATAAGCGCTCCACGGTGAAATACTAGTCTGATGTTCTGAAATTTCCACTGTACCTTTCAAAGGTGCTTATTTCTGGAGTGTGCTGTGAGGCATCCTATCATCGTTCTTTCTTTGAAATGTCACCCTTGTTCTGTCAAAGGCTCCTGTCTGCGTCTGATGAGCTTTGCAAGCGCTTGACAGAAAATTGTCAGAAAAAAAGCTATAAAGGGAGATGCCTTTTGTCTCTTAAGTGGAGAAGATGGTGATTTTTGGACAGCACAGATTGGCTGAACAAATGCTAGGTGAGTTCACCAGCTCTTTTGAAAGGCATAAAGATAATGCCAAAGGGGTGAGCAATTTCTGATCCCACCACTCTCCTGCAATTCTCTGAATACCGCCTCCATCAAGCGACTCCGGATAAGCTCTCTAGAGCTTCCTGTGACTTGGACAGCTTGATGTTTCCTCCAGAGTGCAAGTTTTTTCACTACTACACACTTTTTTTTTATTTAGGTACTTACATTTTTCTCTGGGGAAGATTCTCTTATTGAAATAATAGCAAACTTAAAAGGTGTTTTCATCTGTACGCCATTCAAGGACATGCATAAAATTGCCATCCGGGAGATAATGCCATTTCTGGGTCTTATCAAATAATTGTGACTGGCATCTTTCCAGAACCCAGAGTGAAAGATCGTGAGATTTCCCAATTTTGCATGTGTTCATGAATCTACCAGCTTATTAGAGACATACTTTCGAGCTTTAGAAACACAGTTAGTGAAAACTCTACAGAACAAATGAACAAATGTCAAATAGCAGAGAATTGCTTGATGTATCCATACCAACCTGAATATACAAACGAGGTTAGTTTGGAGAGGCAGCTGTGGGAAAATGAAATGGGAGTATACACACAATCCATGCAGGAGGATGGCGACCAAACAAGAAGAGCCATAGGAGAGCTGTTTCCTCGCCCCTGACTTGTTGGACAATGGTTAACACCAGAAGACATTTATGTTGAAATTACTGTTTCCTAAAGTTACACATGTGTATCCTATGTTTTAAGTTCTGACCTTACAAATCATTTTCATTATCTTTTTAAAGTGACAAATTTGAAAAAAATTGTTCAGGTGTGGTTAAGAAGAAACTGGAAATGTTTGGGTCCAAATTGACACGGCAATCAAAATTTCAGCACCCTGAAGACATAGCCCAGGAAAATATCACCCCACAAAACCCTGCTAGAGCAGAGACAGCCTGTTGGAGCAGGCTAATGTCACACATAGTTGCTGTGCCACTACAAATCAACCTCACTCAGGCCCATGACCAAGTTAATTCGGACTTCGCGTGCATGCAGGGCATTCCTCACTGACTGGGCGCCAGCTTTCTGTTTCCTTAGGCAATTCTGTCACATCTTCCTGGCCTCTAAAGGCTGGGGTGGTCAGAAATATAGCCTTCAGATCTCTTCTCTATTTACATCACTAAGCATGAGATTTGAGTCACCTTGTCAGTGAGATCCCATCACAGATTAGTTTTCCAATCAACCCATTTAAAAAAATTAATCCTCCCCAAAGTCTGTATCCCCTTACTCAATGTATTATGCCTCATAGTGCCTTTTACAATCTGACATATTACAAATTAACCTGTTTGTTCATTGCTTATTCCTCACTGCCAGTTAGAATACAAGTTCCACCAGGGCAGAGATACTTTTTGTTCATGGCTCTGTCTCCCACTCTGGAAATACTTAATGGATATTCAATTAAACATTCGTTGAATTAATGAATGAATGATTGGATGAATAAATGAATAAATGCTTGAAAATTACAAAATAATAATAGTTACTGTCATCATTATTAGAGATGAGGTCTTACTATGTTGCCAAGGCTGGATTTAAACTGAGTTCACGTGATCCTCCTGCTTCAGCTTCCCCAGTTGCTGGAACTAGAGATGTGCATCATCGTGCCCAGTTTTACAAAATTGTTACCTTGGGAAATGCACTCTAATTCAAAATCTTTACAGTCTCAACTATCATCCTCCTGTTGAAATACTTGTTAACTACTAGTGTTATCAGTATATCTTCTATCTCATCTGGACATGCAAGGATAATCACAGAAATTTCTCTTGGTTTAATATGTTGGTTTATTTGCTCTTAAGTAGAAAAATTCTTCCCCAAATTTACATCGCTTTTAAGAATTTCTACATCCATATTCTATATCAATTCCCAAGTTGTGGCTTTTAAGTAAGCAGAATCTAGAGGTCAAGAATTTACTAGGCTAAAAGCTAGGACAAGAAAAACAAGCTTTGTTTCCTGGAATTACTGATATTTCTTCTGGAAGAGGGCCATCTAGCTAACCCCAAGGGCAGAGTGCCAAGCTGAGCTGAGATTCCCCTTGCTGGGGCTAGCATTTCTTATTACTGTCTTGGATTCCTTAGCTACTACCACTTTAGTTTTATGTATTTTAATTAGTTCTCTATTTTTTGTTTTATTTACTTACTTGTTTACTTATTTTTATACTATAGCCCAAGAGTGGGTCACATGGAGGAAGAAAAAGAAAAGATAACAAATAAATCATTTCGACCCAAATGGACCCTGTTCCATAAGTGATTTGTCTATAGAACCAATCAGGGAGGCACGGGTTGGCTTAGTGCAACCAACGTCACCCTAACTGATATCAAGAGCTCTAGATTTTATCAATTTATCTAGTTTACTCAAGAGAAAATTTTGCTATAATTCCTTTTACAGATGTATTATTTATTTTAATAAAGTTTAATGTTAAACTTGTTTTTATTGGTTATTTTAAAAATTAAAAATTTAGTGTATGCTTACTATAATGAAGAAAAAGGATCCAAAAATGTAAAAAGAGAAAATAGATGACCTCTTTCCACTCTTTCCATTTCTAGAATCACTCCTGACCCAATGGCCCACTTGTTATGTCTTTTTATTTTTCCCAACTATACACCCTAAAAAGGAAATCAACATGTTCTGCACCGTTAAATGAATAAATTCATTTATTTAACAAATGGTATTCAACATTTGACATGTGTTTAATACTCTGATTAGAAGTTGAAGATACAAGTAGGATTTTCTGAATAAGGGAAGTTTGTCTTCCATCTTTGTGGGGTAGCAGCATCACTGTGGTGAAAATAGAGGAGATAAAGAGAAGTCTGGCAAGAACTGAAATTCCACTGTGATTCTAGAACGCAGGATAGAAGAGAAACCCTTGCCTGGGATTAAAAGTAATGTCTGTATTTCTTCAAATCAGCAAGACTATGTGAATTCAAGACCTGTGGTGTGATTTTCCTGATAGTCAGAAGTAACATCTGGCCTCAACCTTTACCCAATTCCTTTGAGATCTCCGAAAAAAACCCCTCAGGATTGATATGCAACTGTGGCATTTCCAATTAAGCCTAAATTACCCTGTCATTGATATAGAAGAATAGAACTTATATCAAAATCTAACCATTAAACAGGTAGTTCTCTGTTGCATAGCACTGAAGAAGATGGATCATTTTCTTAGAATCCTTCACCCTCACATAATGGGAGAAAGAGAGGCACAGAATTTTTTCTCTGTGTGTTGCTGATGCTTCAATACATAAGTAGAACAAAACAGTTGAGTCAATTTACATCTACAATTTTTCTTTCTACCTGTCCAAGAAAAGTGATTGTTTCTAGAAACTGACACCAGCTCTGACACACACAAAATGAGAGCTTGCTTGTCCTATCATGTGGGAGTCCAAACGTAATGCTCTGGGTTAGTGTGGAAAGCTAAGTCAAATATTACAAGGGACCTTTAGATTGGGAACAGAGTCGGAAATGAATACAACACAAACATATTAAAGGGAGGCAGTTAAATACAAACAAACAGTATTGCAGTTTCCTCCTAAGAAAATATAATTACATTGCCAAGTAGATTGCTTTTGGATTACTTGGATTAAGCACTGCATTCTTGAAAGCTAAATGACTTTCTGGCATTTCATTTCCTTGGAAACCACAAGTTTCTGCAGTTATATTCTATGCAGATTTTCTCACATGCTTTGGGCATTTTTCTACTGAGCTTTTGTTTCTAAGATTGGGTATCACAGCAGTCGAAAATGAGAGATTGAAAGAATATCAAGGATTAAAATCAAAGAGCTCTGGCTAGTTTGAAAACCCTGGACAAGCAGTAGAATTACTGCAACCTCAAAATACACACACTGAGCCCTGCAAATGAGCAGTGTGAACAATCATTCCTGCTCATGAAGTGGTCTGAAGTCGTAGTAAGCTGTACAGCTACGCCAAACAGTCCCTGCAACAGTTAATGCAAGACTTTTCTTTTCTCTGATTTTTGGCCCATGAGACCTTGAGAAATAAACTTTATTTACCATGTTGTTAGCTTCACACTGAATTAAAAGTCAGCTCCCTGGAGAAATACTCCTGAGATTTCACCTGTATCTTATTAATAAAGTTTTCAATTTTCAGAGAAAAATTCAGGTAACTAAATAAGAAACCATGCTGCATAAACAATAAGGGATGAAGGAAGGCCAAGAAGATAAAAGTGACAGGGATCCATTAAAAAACAACAACAACAACAAACAAAAACCACCAAAATGGGTGACCATTGATTTACTTCCTGGCTGAACTAGCAGCATTGACTGCCCAATTACAGCATGAAGTTGATGGAGTTAGAGATAACCTGCCTAATACATGGACCTACAGCTATATCCTGGGTGCAGACATCCTAACTTCATTACTTTGATGTAAATGAGAAGTGTTCTTTTACAATACTGGTCTTCCTGGACTGATTTTGGTAGCTGGCGTAGCTTGAAAAAGAAAGTAGTCTCTTTTAACAGGCTGGTCCTTAACAAAATGATGACATGAGGAAGATAAACTTGCATTCGACTTTAATTTCTCTCCTAAATTGGCCACAAATCACAGGCATCCATAACTTTCTTTGTAAGAGCCAAGGTAAGTCTGGTGAATCCAAACAAAGCCTTGAGATTTGAACAGACTGGCTCATCATCCTGAACCTCCAGTAACAGCTTCTTCCTCTGCATTCTGTTTCGACAGGACCGTGCTCACCAAGTGAACTTAACTAATTGGTTCAGTGGAATCTAATCAATTTTAATGTAAATGTGGAAAACCTAATGGTATATTGGCGGTTTTACTTGATGCTTTCTGGAAGTTTTCCTGAATCCCAGTATGGCGTTTTCTGAATTGTACTAAAATAATTGGATTAATGGGGGAGGTATTTGGAGTAAGAGGGCTTTATTTTGCCACCAAGCATTGGTCACCAAAATAGGAAGCTGTGAGCTATCTGAGGAAGGTTCAGGATTATAAGTGTCAAAATAACAAGCTAATGTAGGGCTTTATCCCAGGGATCAGCAACATTTTTCTGTAAAGGGGCAGATAGTAAATATTTTAGGCTTTGTGGGCCATATGGTCACTCTTGCAACTACTCCACTCTGCCATTGTAATGGGAAAGCAGCCATAGACAATCGATAAGAAATAGGATTGGTTTGTTTCAATAAAAGCGTTTTTTGTTTTGTTTTGTTTTTACAGAAATAGTGGTCCCGATTTGGCTCAGAGCCTATAATTTGCTGATCCCTGCTTTATATCACTGAAAGAAAGATGCCAATTACCTACCTGCCAATTACCTACCTGCCAATTACCTACCAGGTGAGAGAGTCCACATCCAGAAATTTGGGAGAAAATGGCAAAACCATTGTTCTTGAGAGAAGAGTACACCCACATTTATATGCATATATGCATACATTATATATATGCATAAGTGCCTATATGAAACTGATAAAACTTTATTTATAAGACTCATTAAATCAGTCATTTTGTCCATCGTGGACTTGTGCTGTGTGAATTTAGCTAAGTCAGAGCTATGTTTCCCGGAATCCTCTCCTTTGTATATTTGTAGGTTAGCAAGGTCTACAAGTGACATTTTGTATGAGATTCAGAAATAGGCAGGCTTGAAGCAACAAGCAACATTTCACACTCTCAAGGTTGATGCAGGGCTCCAGGTGCTTTTGCAGCTCATGCTTACTGCTGCTTGATCTTATTGGTGTGAGGTAGCAGCTGGGCCCTCAACTTCCCTAGCTCCTGCCAGACTTCCTCCTCGAATTGCTCCAAATCCTGGCCAGGTTTATGTGCAGCTCATGGTGGAAGGACAGTAGTCTCTCCTGTAGCAGGTCACTCATGCTAAAGAAGTTGGGACCTGGAGGTGATGAGAGGCAGATGCATATTCCAGCTCAGCTTATGAGTTCCTACCCATCCTGCTCCCCCTCCTTGCCATCCATCACTTTCCTGACTCCCAACCCTGCTAACTTCAGGTCCTGCATAGATGCAGAAATAACTGCCTTACATGGGCTGTTTATATCATGAGTTTCCTATTCTATAGAAGTTATTATGATTTTATTTTTGTGATCAAAACATAGTGGAAATATGCCAACCTAAAAAATTTTACATTCAAAGAAAGGAGATCCAAGAATTAATAATTATATGAACTAGGTTTTAAACTATTAACATAATAGTGATGCTAATTTCTCTTCTGAAGGTCACACTATTCCCTTCAACCCTGAGATTATGTAAGTGCCATGGATACTATAGTGATAGTGATGTATTTGTTCACAGGGCATGGACTCTGATTTATTTTCTTCTTGTCTAGGATCAGTGATACACATTAGAGAGGTGGCTGATAGGGGACCAGCGTGGCAGCCTCTTGCCCCCAGACTAAGCAAAGCCATCTAGCCCTCAGAGGAATTGAACCCATATAATCGGCCTCAATTAGCACCATGTTTTACTCAATTGAAGAAATAAAAGTGGCAATTAATTCAACTGCCCCTGTCTTAGTCATTATCAATTGCAATATTCTATCCATATTTAGCTCCTAAAACCCAAAAGTTTACACTCCTAGACAAACTACATGGGAAAGCATGATATGCCATCATCGGCACTATTACAACTTGAGAGACTAAGGGAGATTATATTTTTAAACTGCCTCATTATAACACTATCCTCAAATGTACACCAGGACTTCCAGAAAAGCGAAGTCACACAACCGTTTAGTCAATGAGAATTCATGTTCATCTTCTGTCATCCCAATCCTATTTCCCTACATTATTCTCCTGATTAGCTTCTTGGAAAAGGAAAGCATCTTCCTTTCAGTTACATTTTTCTCATGTTCGACAAGTTAATCTCGTTGTCTCCGTTATAAATTTTAGTATAAATTAAATTCAAGTTTTCTTTATTTGAGTCTTTGGGCCAGTTACATTGCTTTTTACTTTCTGGTGGTCTTTTTCCATGTTAGCTCATGTAATGCTATGTGTCTCTATTAAAGCCAGCCATTCTTTTAGTTGAAACTTTGGTAAGATTCATTCTATATGTATAGAGAGTGTGTGACATGATGTGATTTATGTGCCATTGACGGAAGTGTTAGAAATGGACTTTTTCAAGGGTCGGGCACGGTGGCTCATGCTTGTAATCCCAGAACTTTGGGAGGCTGAGGTGGGTGGATCACCCAAAGTCAGGCGTTTGAGGCCAGCCTGGCCAACATGGTGAAACCCCATCTCTGCAAAAAATACAAATATCATCCGGGTGTGGTGGTGGGTGCCTGAAATCCCAGCTACTCAGGAGGCTGAGGATGGAGAATCGCTTGAACCTGGGAAGTGGAGGTTGTGGTGAGCCAAGATTGCGTCATTGCACTCCAGCTTGGGGGACACAGCCAGAGTTCATCTCAAAAAAAAAAAAAATAGTGGAAGGGGTTCATAATGTGGTAGTCTGATAACGGCCCTTGAAGATATCAATTCCTAATCCCTGAAAACTGTAAATGTTACTGTATTTGTTTTAAAGGATCTTTGAAAATGTAGTTAAGGATTTGAAATTGGGAGATTGTCTTGGATTACCTGCATGGACCTTAAATGTAATCACAAATGTCCTTATAAGAGAAAGATGTCATTAAGGACTTCATTTGAAATCAGGGAAAATTCTTACTGTCTCAAAATAGGGGTCAAACCCCTCTGTATTTGAAATAGTTGAGCTATGAAGATAACGACTCATTCAAACATAAAATAGTTGAGAACACAAATCTAACAAATAATTAGGCAAAACAAATTTACACCATGTAGTGCAATATTGTTTAAAGGAGAAAAGAAATAAATATGCATAAAATAAAATATGTTGACAGCGAAGAAACTAAAAAAGTTTTTAAAAAGAGTCAAAAGTCAGAGAAAAATAAATGTCAATAACAGATACTTGTGTTGCCACAGAGCTGAAAAAAAGCATCACAATTCATAGCCATTAAGTCAAAATAGTTATGAGGTACAGCTGGCTCTTCAACAACACAGGTTTGAACTTTGCAGATCCAGTAACTTGAGGATCTTCTTCTGTCTCTGAAACTGCAACACCAACCCCTCCTTTTCCTCCTCCCCCTCAACTTACTCAACGTGAAGATGATGAGGATGAAGACCTCTGTGATGGTTCACTTCCACTTAATAAAAAGTAAATATATTTTCTTAGTAACATTTTCTTTTCTCTAGCTTACTTTATCATAACATAATATATAATACATATATAAAACAAGTGTTGATCAACTATTTTATCAGTGAGGCTTCTGTTCAACAGTAGACTATTAGTAGTTAAGTTATTGGGGAGTCAAAAGCCATACTCATATTTTTGACCATGTGAGGACTTGGCACTTCTAACCCCTGCGTTTTTCAAGAAGAAACTATATTCACATTGTAAAACTACCTGCTGAAAGCAGAAATGCCAGTATTGAGAGAAACTTTACAAAAAGGACATTTAAAGGAGAAAAATTAGTTGGTTTAGCTTAGAAAAGAAATGGAAGAAAAAATAAAACTGTTACGGAAATGAGCTTTCCTTTGGAAACTGGAGAAGAGATAATTATGGAAATGCAACAAAACACAAGGTGAACGGAATTGAACAAACTGAAATGGGCAGAATTTAAAAGGACTAAAGAAAATCAGTTTGGAAGATGAAGGCTATACAATATGAGAAAAATTAGTGTCCCTCAAAATATAAGTCTATTATGGACCAGAAAAAAGACACAGTTGTAATTTAAGAAATTGTTTCAGTCATAAGCGAACAACAATTTATTAAGTACCTCCTATATAACAGGTAGCTCTATACACAGGAGATACAGCAGTGTAGAAGACAGATGAAACCCCATCACCACCGAGCCTACATTAAAAAAAAAAGACTGGATGATGAGCACATTATGTTAAAACAACAACAACAACAACAACAACAGGATTATCACAGTCAAGACATTTGCAAAGAAAGTTACTGACTTTAAAGCTAAATCAAAAACGTTGTATTTTGAGGACAAGGCATGGCAGTGCACTCCTGTAATCTCAGCACTTTGGGAGGCTGAGGTGGGAGGATTGCTTGAACTCAGAATTTCAAGACCAGCCTGGGAAACATAGTGAGGCCCTTTCTCTATAAAAATTTAAAAATTAACCCAGCATGGTAGTTTGCACCTCTGTGTGGCTCCAGCTACTTGGGAGACTGAGGTGGAGGATTTCTTGAGCTTGGGAGATCAAGACTTCAATGAACCATGATAGTTTCCCTGCTCTCCAGCCTGGGTGAGAGGAGTGAGACCCTGTCTCACACAAACAAGAAGAATACTGTAATTTGAGTATGCAGGCAAAGAGATTTTTACCTAAAAGAGGACATACAATCACTTAGGCCCAAACACAAAAATATAAAATGATGTAATACCTGCTAACTCCTCAAAGAAATAAAATATGAATTGAGAGCCTTATGCTCAGCCAATCACAAACATACATAAAATTTAATTAGCAAGAATTAGGGGAAAACATTTCATGCAGCATTACTGAGATACTTTTCCAGTGCTGATTTTAGTTACCAAAGAGATGAATGCAGAAATTTAGCAAGAGAACTGGTAATAAGCACAAAACCATGTAGCTGAAACAGCAATGGGAAGAGTGGCCAAAGAACAGAATGTAAAAGCGATATACAATAAATGCATAAAAATAAAATAACTAATAAAACTTGGAAAGGAAAGTGGTAAGAAATGGGAGAAATTATAAATATGGAAAGCAAAATATGTAAGATAAAGGTGATAAATCAAGTAACAGATATGAAATGGTATTTAAAGACAAAAATGTACTTATTAGAAAAAACTATGAAAAACTATGTGGTTGAGGGAAGAAAGGAGGGAGTGGTACAGATGGAAGTATATTAATTTTATATTTGTTTATAATAGGCATACTAATACTCTATAAAGAAATAGTTGAATATTCCAGATGTTTACACTAAAATTATGTAAAAATCACAAAACTAACTTTCCAAGTTAACTAGAAAGCATGTGTGTATGTGCACACACAAACATACAATTAAGCAAAAACAATTTGCACCACATAGAGTAATATATTTTTTTAAGCTAAGTAAAAATGCATAAAATAAAATATAATGACAACAAAATCCAACTATGTACTCTATCACTGTATGCAAATGAAATAAGATCACCTAATTAAAAGTTGAAAGCTCTGAGATCTGGTCTCTGATCACAAAGCAATACCTAACTATATGTTGCACAAAACAGACATATCTGAAACAAACTTAGAAAATCTAAAAAAGGTAACAGAACTAGCAATAGCATGCCAAAAAATGCAATAAAAGTAAAGCAAATTATAACTCTTTCTATTAGAAAACTGAATTCGTGAATAAAAGCGTTAAGTGAAACAAATGAAGGTACTTTGTAATAATAAATGGGATAATCAACACTGAACACATAACAGTGATAACTACTAACAAAACACATAGAAAAAGAGCCCATAAAGAATAAAAATTATAATAAACATTTTTGTAAAATAAATAAGTAGAAACGTACTAGTCACAGGAGATTTTAGTTCACAGTATAACTTTAAAACAGAAATAAACCTCCTTTTCAATCACATAATATGACTATATATGAAATCTGAAAACAAGCCACAATAAATCCTTCTGTATAGAAATACCACAAATAACGTTTTTTGACAACAGCATTATAAAACTAGAAATTAATATTAAAACTGGAAGATAAAATGGCCCTTCCAACCGGAAAATGTAATAATCTCTCTGAAATAAACTTTTGAGTTAAATTGGAAACCATGAGTGAAATTTCAGAATGCCTACAAATAATGATAATGAAAATGCCACATGGCAGAACCTTTTACAGAATTTTCCAGAAAAGAATTATGTAGAAGGGGAAGAAAAATTAGAAGGATAGAAGGGGAGGAAACACTTCCTAACTCACTTTTATGAGTCCAGTATTATCATGATATTCAAAAAATCAGACATAAACAGTACACACAAAAAAAATTATAGGCAAATATTTTTCAGGAGCCTACACAAAACTAATAATAACACCAATTAATATTAACAAATATTAGCAAACCAAATCCAACAATGTATAAAAACAACAAAACACAATGATGAAGTGGGATGTATTTCAGGTATGTAGGGCTGATTAAACATTAGAGAATCAATCAATGTAATCCACTAAAGAAGAAATCTACAAAAGATGAAACATCATATGATTTTATCAACTGACACGGTAAAAGCATTCAAAAAAAATAATCAACACCTATTCTTGATAAAAACCGTGAGCAAGTTAGGAATAGAGAGGAACTACCTCAACTTGAGCATCTACAAAAAACGTTACAGCAATGTGAAACACTAAAAGTTTTCTCCAAAAGATCAGGAATGAAGCAAGATGTCTGCTGTTACTGCTCTCATTCAACATAGCACTTTACTTGCAGCAAATTAGGCGAGAAAAAATAAATGACAAAAATATTGAAGTAAATAAAATATTTCCTGTTGCTAGATGACAGTATTATCTATATGGAAAGCCACAAAGATTCTACAAAAATCTCCTAGAAACAATAACTGAGTTCAGGTAGATCACAGTACACAGAATCAATATACAAAAATCAATCATGTGTCTATACACTAACAATTCACATGTGGAACCCAAATTTCAAATAATAATTTTGTTTAAAATTATGCCAAAATAAATGAAATAATATACTAATAATTCACATGTGGAACCCAAATTTCAAAAAATAATTTCATTTAGAATTATTCCAAAAGAAATGAAATGTATATACCAAGCAAAATAGGTACAAGATCTGTACACTGGAAGTCATGAAATACTGATGAAAGAAATCAAAGGTGACCTAAAAAAAAGTTGAGACATATTTTCACAGCTTAGAAGATTCAATATAGGGAATTCTCCCTAAGTGATCTACAGGTTTAATGCAATTTGTATCAAAGTCCCAGCAAGGTTTTTTGTAGACATAGACCATATATTCAAGTTTTTATGGAAAGGCACGGGCCCTAGATAATAATCTTGGCAAAGAAGAATAAAGTGGGAGGAATCTCTCTACCCTATATTAAGGTCATCTAGACAGCATGATGTTGATGGAAGAATAGATCAATGAAACAGAACAGAGAACTTGGGAATACACCCACATAAATATGCTCAAGTGATTTTTGACAAAGGTACAAAAGCACTTCAATGAAAGTCTTAACAAAATGGTTATGGAGCAAATTGGACAATCACAAGTAAAAAATATGGAACTTTGACCTAAATCTCACACCTCACACAAAAATTAACCCACAGTGGATCATGGACCTAAATGTAAAATGTAAAACAAACAAAGACGTAAATGTAAAATGTAAAACAAACAAACAAAAAACTTTTTGAAGAATAAAATGAGAGAAAATCTTCAGGATTCAGGGATAGGCAGAGTTCTTAGATTGACCACAAAATCACAATCAGTTAAAGAAAAAAATGATTAACTGGATCTCATCAACATTACACTTCCGACTTGTGAAAGCCCAGGTGAAAAGAATCAAATGACTGGGATTAAATATTTAAGCCATATATCTGACAAAGTACTATTATCTAGAACAAATAATCCAATCAGAAAATAAGCAAAACACATGCAGAGACATTTCACTGAAGAGGACGACATATTGATGACCAGCATATGAAAAGATGTTCAGTATGACTAACCAATTAAATAAATGTAAATTAAAATAATATTAAATGCAAATATAAATGTAAACTAATACACATGAAAACTGCAATAGATATTACTGTATCTCTATCAATCAGAATGGCTAAAGTAATGATAATAAAAAGAACCAACATGCTAAATGCTGCTGACGTGCAGAGAAACAGATCACTCATACATTGCTAGAGGGAATGTAAAATGGTATAGTCACTCTGGAAAACAATTTGACAGTTTCTTAAGATATAAAACATACAACTACCGTATTACTCAACAATTCCACACCTAGGCGTTTCTCTCAAATGAATGAAAACTTTTTTTTACCCAAAAGCCCAACAGCCAGGGAAAAGTAGTAAGAGGGACCTCACCATGCAATTGGCCCAAATTGGAAAACCTCTTTGTCCTGGTGGGGAAATAATTCATTGGATACTTTTTCTTTAAGCAAGCAAATGGAAACAACCTAAATGTCCATATATATGTATGGAGAGAAGTTAAAAATAGATTACTACTGCACATTGATTTAAATAATTGAATTAAAATAGTTTTGCATATCCCAAGTTATAATTCAAAATATATAACCCAGAAAAAAGATTAAAAGCCATTTATATATCATGCTACATGTCTTAAATCATACAACATACACAAACCATATATTTGTGTATATATTGTACAGATATACTATAAACATACATATACATTTATATATACAGACTCTCTCTAACTTATGATTGTTAAACTTGTGATGATCTTTTGACTTTACAATGGTGCCAAAGCGATATACACATTCAGTAGAAAACATACTTCAAATTTCAAATTTTGATCTGTTTCTGAGCTAGCGATACTCTCTCACAGAGCTATGCAGCAGCAGTGAGCCACAACGCTGTCAGCCAAGCCATCACAAGGGTAAACAACTGGTATTCGACAGTTTGCAGTGTTGCCAGATGATTTTCCCTAACTATAGGTTAATGTAAGTGTTCTGAGCATGTTTAAGGTAGCCAAGGCTACACTGTGACGTTCAATAGGTCAGGTGTGTTAGATGCATTTCAAACCATAATCTTTTCAATTTATGTGATGAGTTCACCAGACGTAACCCCATCATAAGTCAAGGAGCATTTGTAAATATACTGTATGAATATATGTTTAAAAAAATTCTGGATGAAATGTATACAACATTTTAATTTAATTCCCCTATTTGATTTTAACAACAGCTTGAGTTGAATTTTATTTTACTTCTATTTCAATGCATTCTAATGATATGCTCCCTGAGGCTGAATACCTTAAGATAATTGAGGAGACACATTACTCTCTATTACTCTATATCCAGAGATACTACGCATACTTCTTCCTAGAACAACAGCACAGTCTACAGAACAGAAGCACAAAGACTTATCTTAACGCATCCCTCGAAATAGAGTCCCGTGCTTGGTTTTCACCAAACACATCTAATCCAGATCTTCTCCTTACTATAACTACAAAAACATGGTTTCAGATATTTTAATATCTTTCTGGAGTTTAGGAAACTAGAAAGGGACTCTGTATGAATTATATTAGATTTTTACAAACCATAGTTTTGCACCTTCATACCACGATATGGCCAGCATACAATCAGAATTTTTGAGTGGGAGAAACTTTAATTATCTCCAATTTTACAACAGAGAAGTAAAATGACTTTCCCAGATCACAAACTGTGAGAGGATAGCTAAAATCTAGACTCCTAAATTCAAGTTCAATGCATTTTACTTTATATCTTATGGCCAAATGGCTAATAAAAATGTGCCAAAATGCCTTCGAAAGATTCGTATGGATTCCAAGTCCATGAAATGTCAATACCCTGTCCATTACAGTTCATGTTCCCTTGCAAATGGTCTCTACTACAATATGCAGAAAGAATATCTACCTTGATCTGTAAAAACAAAAGCTGGGGGTTGCACAAGCCAACAACAAGCATCCATATAGACATTGTTTAATGGATGAGAACAAATAGCCCCTGTTCTCATTAAAGAGCTTTTTGCGATGGCTGCAAAGTGTGCTCATAAATGTAATTTACTTTCTGGCTGTCAAGGTCTCCTGACTAATTGTTTTCTGGTCCCTTGATTGTCTTGAACAAGTGTCATTGACTGGCTTAAAGTATCAGGTGGCTGAATGGAGCAGCAATATAGAATGCATATTTTCCAGAACAGCTTTGTGAATCTGGATGATACATCGTTTACATCAAAAAGGTAAAATGGCATAGACATGTGTCAAGCGCAGAAATAAATTCTTTCTACCAGCCATGAGAAAAGAAAAAAAAAGAAAAAAACAGAAATCCCCAAATTCACAACCAAAATAACCAGATGTTGTATCTCCAGATTCCGTGGTTTTCTCACGAGTAAAACTTTTTGTGATCTTTCAGGTCATGTTCCTTGGGTATGTCCTGGCCGTGGCATTGACCATGGTGATGAAGTGACTGGGTTGGAATCCTAGCTCAACCACTGTAACCCTGGATGAGTTTTCTAACCTCATCTGTACAATGGAATGAATAATAATTTCTTCCTCAGCTAATTACTTTATTTCTAATCCAACATTCATCTGGTTTGTTAGCAACCAACAAGTGCTCAATAAATACATATTAGCCATGAATCCTGCACTCTGCCCTATTGGGGCCACACAGGGATAAGTAAAACATGGTCTTGTAATTGAATGGAGGAGAAACAAAAAGACAAGGTGAGGATATAGAGCACGTTGTTTTTTGCACTTTACAAAATCCAGTTTGGTTCAAATAAATTGTAGAGAAATGGTGAGAGATAATATTACAAAAGCTAGCCTGGGACTGAATCAGATTACAGTGGTGAAGAACTTTGACGTAATTCCGTAAGAAATAGCAATAATTTAATGTTTTGAGCAATGTAATCATGAGAGTGAAACTTGGCTCTCAGAATATTAGTTTAATCATGGTGTATGCTCGTACGAATTGGAAGGGAGAGACTAGTAGTTGAAGGACATTTCAAGGACTATTATTGTACTCATCTCCTGAAGGGTGCCAGCAAAGTGCCTGCCCTCATGGAGCTTTCTTTTCAGAGGAGGACGTATGAAATATAAAAACACAACTATTAATATGGCAAGGTCATGGTAAGTTTTACGAAGAATAAAAATGCAGGGTTAGAGAATATGGTATGATTGATTTTTGTCTATAATGGCCTCTGAGTATAAACACACTGAGAAGGTAAATTTTGAACAAAGACTGGGCAAAGTAAAAAGTCTTTGAGGCAGAAAAAAGCTTTCATTGCTGAAAGAAGAACAAGGCCACTGGAAAAGCTAGAAAGTAAGGAGAAGCCCAGGAAGAAGCAGGAGGTGAATTCCAAGAGGAAAGAGAGGTTCAAGTCCTTCAAAGTATTTTGGGACCAGGTCATGAATTTAGATTTTATTCTGAAAACTGATGTGTGTGTTTATATTTCTTTCATGCTCTAGAATTCTTTGATCTTATTGTTTCTACCTTCAGTTTCCAAACTGTTATATCCTTCCCCAAACTTTCATGAAAGGAGACCTCAGTTCCATCAAGGCATCCTGAGGGATTTTATCACTAAACAAATGTAGTCAGTTGTTACTTTTGGCATTAGTTTCTGTTTTGTTATCTGTCTTTGGCTTAGTCTTATTTTTAATGTGATAGTCTGTCTTCTGCTGCTCCATGAGTAACTCACTGACGAATTGTGAACTTGTTTGAGCTCACTATGGCATTATTAGCCATTGGGAGGAAACCAAGGAAAAGGGTAATAGAAGGGAAAAAGTGAGTCAAAACCTTGAGGTTTGGGTGCTCCACACACACAAATGTTTTGTCCACTTCCAGCCTTTAAAAGTCAGGATACGATTTTATGCACGAAACCTTTGTCTTCCTTCTAAGGAGAGTAAAAGTTACTTTAGCCATTCATTGTTCTGCCCAGCTACAGTACTTTACAGAGCAGTGACTGAATACTCTTCTGCCTGAGCTACTACATCATCTCTCTGCTTAAGGGTATTTTTGTTGTGTTATATTTATTATATCATATCATATATTACATTAATTTAGCCTAATGAAACTTTTCCCCTTTCCTAAAGAGTTAAGAACTAGTTGTCACATCGGAAGTATTTGTGTTGGTGATGTTTTGGGTGAATAGAAGAGGAAATTAAAGAAACTATTTTATCAAAGACAATGTCTCCAGTCTCAGAGGTGCCACATTTGTCTTTCCAATGGCCTTCGGTAAAGGCTGCCATCAACCAAGTATGCACGATGACTTTGACTTTCAAATATACACCTGACCCTACAGGCTCACCACCACTACCGATATCACATTATCAGTTCAGTTGAACAGGACATATGCATAGAAAGATGACAATATAGCATAACAGGACCATTTGCAAGTGTGGTGGAATAGACCATACATGTGAAAGAGACCATAATGTGGAAAGAATCATGAATGCATACACAGAGGGCTTTAGACAGTAGGGAAATCTTGGGATTTGAGGAAGAGAAGAATGAAAGTAGGTGCCGATAGGTGAAAGTAGGCTGAATGCTAACAGGGATTATATGCAAAGTGGTTTTAGGAAGCTAAATCTGGCATTGAAACAACTAAATTTGACAGGAGGATACTTAATAAAAGGATATCAGTTAGTAGCGTCTCAATAAGGAAATAGGAAGAGTCTGAGTGATGATACTTAGATGGGAAGGTAGAGATACATCCAGCACTAGAAATTTATTTTAAAATGTTTTCATTGGATTTACGATTTGCTTTAATTAAACAATCACAGACATAAACTGTTACAGTTCTAATGGATTCTAGAATTTGTCCTAGCCAGTCAATTTATTTTTTAGACAAGGAAAATGGAATTCATATTAAGAAAACATTTTAAGTAACTGTATACTTAAAAGTATTCTTTTAGTGTACTAAAAGTATTTTAACTAAAAATATACTTTTACCTATCTCTCTTATTTAAAGAAAATCCTGGTGAAATAAAATGATTTCCTAGGAAAACATAGCTTTTAAGTGGGCTGAAGATGAAAAAAAGGAAATCTGAATAAAATAATAAACTAAGAAGAAATGGTAAATGATACTCAATAGTTAATTTCAGAAAAAGTGCCAATTGAAAATAGTTTTATGGGTTAATTACCTCAAACTTAAAAAAATGATTTCTTTATTATATGAATTATTTTAGAATATATGCAAAGAGAAGATCCAAATCATTTAATAAATTCCTCACACCCAATGCCAAATTCTGACAAATAATGAATTTTTTAAATTATAGTCTAATCCTACTTATATATGCCAAGCCATTTATTCTTAACAAACATTAAGAATTCAAGCCCAGAAGTTTATTGTAAAAATACATTAACCAAGCAAGAGTTACTACACTGATGTAAAATGGTTCAGAACTACTAATTCAAAATGTTATTAGCTCAATATTGTAAAAAAAAATCATAGAATAAATGCCTGAATGATATTTGACAAAAGCAATGCTATTTTATATAGTTTTCAAAAACATTAAATTAGAAAAATCCCATGCAGAACGAAATAGGAGTAAACGTCGATTTTTTAACATGATAAATATCATATACCTCAAGCAGGGCTGTATACTACACTTTAACAAAAATGTCCCTCATGTTTTATAACCCAGGAACAAGACAGACACCCCTGCTGTTCCTACCATTGGCAGGTACACCTGCTGTCACTATTACTTTGCATTGTTCTGGAAGTTTTAGCCAAGATAATAGTGATTAAAATAAAGTTTAGGTATTAGAAATAAGGTCCATCCTTATTATTATTATAATAATATTTTCTGATACTTACATGATAAAACAGGTAATCAACTAAAATATTAGAAATATTCAGAATCTGGTAAATCATGAATCCAGTAAAATGCCAAAAAAAAAAAAAATCCTCGTTATATACCTCTAAAAACTGATTTAAAAATATAGGGAAATAAATGCATTCATAAATGTTTACATAAACGGACAAATAAAATGACAATAAATCAGCCAAATGTGATGGCTCATGCCTGTACTCCCAATACTTTAAGAGGCCAAGGTGAGTGGATCACCTGAGGTTAGAAGGCCAGCCTGGCCAACATGGTGAAACTCCATTTCCACTAAAAATACAATAATTAGCCAGGCAAGGTGGTGGACGCCTATAATCCCAGCTACTCAAGAGGCTAGGGCAGGAGAATCACTTGAACCCAGGAGGCAGAAGTCACAGTGAGCTGAGATCATGCCACTGCACTCCAGTCAGAGTGACAGAGCAAGACCCCCTCTCAAAATAAATAGATAAAACTGATAAGCAACTTCAACAAAGTCTCAGGATACAAAATCAATGTGCAGAAATCACAAGCATTCCTATACACCAATAACAGACTAAAAGAGAGCCAATTCAAAAGCAAACTCTCATTTACAATTGCTACAAAGAGAATAAAATACCTAGGAATACAACTAACAAAGGAAGTGAAGGACCTCTTCAAGGAGAACTATGAACCACTGCTCAAGGAAATAAGAGAGGACAAACAGATGGTAAATCATTGCATGCTCATGGTCAGGAAGAATCAATACTGTGAAAATGGCCATACTGCCCAAAGTAATTTATAGATTCAAGCTAACCCCATCAAACTACCTATTACCCTCTTCACAGAACTGGAAAAAACCACCTTAAACTTCATATGGAACCAAAAGAGAACCTGCAGGGCCAAGACAATCCTAAGCAAAAATAACAAAGCTGGAGGCATCACGCTACCTGACTTCAAACTATACTACAAGGCAACAGTAATCAAAACAGCATTGTACTGATACCAACATATAAATATAGACCAATGGTACAGAAAAGAGACGTCGGGGGCAACACCACACATCTACAACCATCTGATCTTTGACAAACCTGACAAAAACAAGCACTGGGGAAAGGATTCCCTGTTAATAAATGGTGTTGGGATAACTGACTAGCCATGTGCAGAAAACAGAAACTGGACCCCTTCTTGACACCTTACACTAAAATTAACTCCAGATGGAGTAAAGACTTAAACATAAGATCTAACACCATAAAAGTCCTAGAAGAAAACCTAGGCAAAACCATGCAGGACATAGGCATAGGCAAGGACTTCATGACTAAAAAGCATTGGCAACAAAAGCCAAAATAAGCAAATGGGATCTAATTAAACTCCAGAGCTTCTGCACAGCAAAGGAAACAATCATTAGAGTGAATGCAAATCAAAACCACTTTGAGATACCATCTCACACCAGTTGGAATGGTGATCGTAAAAAAAACCTGGAGACAACAGATGCTGGAGAGGATGTGGAGCAATCGGAACACTTTTACACTGTTCGTGGGAGTGCAAATTAGTTCAATCATTGTGGAAGACAGTGTGGTGATTCCTCAAGGACCTAGAAATAGAAATGCCATTTGACCCAGCAATCTCATTACTGGGTATGTACTCAAAGGATTACAAATCATTCCATTATAAAGTCACATGCACATGTACGTTCGTTGTGGCACTGTTTACAATAGCAAAGACCTGGAAACAATTCAAATGTCCATCAACGATAGACTGGACAAGGAAAATGTGGCACATATACACCATAGAATACTATGCAGCCATACAAAATGATGCATTTGTGTCCTTTGTAGGGACATGGATGAATCTGGAAGCCATCATTCTCAGCAAACTGATGCAAGGACAGAAAATCAAACACCGCATGCTCTCACTCATAGGCGGGTGTTGAACAATGAGAACACATGGACACAGGGAGGGGAGCATCACACACTGGGGTCTGTTGGGGGGTACTAGAGGAGGGATGGGGGAGTGGGGAGGTTGGGGAGGAATAACATGGGGAGAAATGCCAGATATAGGTGACGGGGGTATGGAGGCAGTAAACCACATTGACATGTATTTACCTATGCAACAATACTGCATTATCTGTACATGTACCTCAGAACCTAAAGTACAATAAAATGTATATATAATAGTAAATAAATAAATAAAATCATAATAAAGCTAGCAATAATTGTAACAATTGCACTCATTTATTGAATAGTTACCATGATATCAGGTACAATGCTAAATGCTTCTGCATATATTATCCCATTTAATATGTAATACATTTCTATAAAGAAAGCTATTAATCCCATTAAGAAGAGAAAAATTAGACTTCAGAAGATTAAGTGACTTGCCTAAAGTTTACTAGTAAGCAAATATACAAAAATATGAAAATAATGTTCAAATTTTATTAATTGGCCCCTAAGGCAGCCTGAATAAATTGAAGACCGTAGTATATCCCCGAATAAGAGGATTCAATACCATAAGATATCAGTTTTTCCAATATACATGTATATGTTAAATTCTAAAGTATATTAAGAAGCATCAAGAAGCTATCATAACTCTAAAAGTTTGCAGAGGAAGAAAATGAAGCAGCCTGAAAAGTCTCAATTGTGAATCTTCAGATGTACAAAATAAGCTACCAAAGGCTGTGGAAGTGTACTGAATGTCTTGGGAAAATATTTACCACATAAATATGTGTGAAAAAGCAGGATGCAATATGTTTTATGTGGTATTATTTCTAACAGCAGTGCTATTTGCAGCACTGTGTCCTTCTCAGACTTGTCTCTCCTTGTGGCTTCTGTAGCTTCTTCAAAGAGACCATTTCTTCTGGCTCACAGAGAATGGCATTTCTTATCTTATTTTTGTTTCCTGAAATAAGTAATTTTCATAGATGGCATGTCCCATGGGGTCTTAAGTACTGATGTGAATTTTTCTGACTCCAAATATTCTCCATAGGTTTCCAGAGTATTTGACATGCATGTGCTGGATGCAAACTCAGGATTGAGGCAAGTTCTTTCTAGACTGTGTTAACCAGAAGGTGCTGTCTGGGGCCTTTGAAACTGTTTCCCCTCTCTCACAGTTGCAGATATTACGCAATATTTCCCAGACTTCCTTGTTTGGTGTGATCGTGTGATGAAGTCCTAGCAAATAACATGTGAACAGAAGTAATGTCTGGTGTCTGAAGCCTAACCTATCAAAGCTCTCTCCCTCTCCACTAGCTTGACATAAACACACTTGCTGACTTTAGAAGTCCCTGTTCAAGATTAAAGAAGGCAGGCTTCTCAAATCACTGCTTAAAAAAGAGCTGTACAATGGTTAGGGACACATGATTTTTACTTGAGGGAAGTGACAAATAACCTTCTATTGTGTTAAATCACTAGGATTTGAGCAAGTAGTGTCAGGTTAGCTCTCTGCTCAAAGCCATTTGGGAAGAATTGCAAGATCATTTCAACAGCAATTGGCTGGGTGCAGCGGGTCAACCCTGTAATACCAGCACTTTGGGAGGACAAGGCAGGAGGATCGCTTAAGCGCAGGAGTTTGAGACCAGCCTGGGCATCACGGCAAGACCCCATCTCTACAAAAAATAAAATTAAGTAAAAAATTACTCAGCATGGTGGAAGGCGTCTGTGATCCCAGCTACATGGGAGGTTGAGGTGGGAGGATCGCTTGAGCCCGGGAGTCAAGGCTGCAGTGAGCCATGATTGCACCACTGCATTCCATCCTGGGCAGAAGAACAAGACCTTGTCTCAAAAGAGAAAACAAACAAACAAAACAGTAATAGACTAAGATAGAGATTATACATCCTCACATCAAAGCAGCAATTTGCCACAGTAGTAGATGAAGAAATTCTCTAGGTAGATGGTCAGATGTGGGGATGAGGGTCAAGAGAGATCCTGCTCAGCATGTCCACAGCAGATTACTAGAGAATTAATTCCTAGTTCTTAGTGACCACGATGATAATGCTCTGCGGACTATGTGGGTTAGTTTCTACTTTGGTTTCTGAAGGAAAGAGAAGCAAGTCTGACATAAGGACTTGTGATACTTGAACAAAAAGAATACGATGAAGTGGGATATAAACCCTGCAAGCTGCGGTCAAGGTGACACCCAGGCTTCTTGGATGCAATTCCGCTGCCCCTGCCGTTAAATTGCCCTTAAGTCTGGATTTTCTGTTTCTAACTGGATGTAGGCCAGGCCTCTGATAGCTAAGCAATGTTTGCGACCTGGTCCAGAATTATACTTGTGTCATAAGTTTTTCTAGGTTCTTCTGGTGTGAGGTGTTTTCACCATCTGGGCCTTGTACTAAATGTCATGTGTGCATTGCAGTGTATCAATAATCAAAACTACACTGCAATGTCATCCTACTATTACACCCATCTTACAACTAAGGATGGAATGGGTGAAGTGCAGTATCAGCTTCAAAAGTAGAGAAAACTACTTTAGGGGGGAAAATAAGGAAAGAAAACCTAGTGTTCCCTTGGTTGGGTTGGAAAATATCCTCATGAATAATATGGGGAGATATGGAAGAGGAGAAAACAGCATTGATAAAGAAGGCCTGGTCACATCAGACTAAAGTTTGCTTTATGTTGTCACCATTACTGATTTTTAAACTTTAATGTGATTTGCTGATCCATTTTCCTGGATATGAGAAATTAGCTTACATACTGAGAGAATGGTCCTTTATGCCATTTAAGTGGACCAAGAGGAAAAGTCAACTTAACCAATCCAAAAGATTACAGTTTAAACATAAAGTTCATTTCAGAGTATGCTAATAATAGATGGACGTATTACACAGAAGAGCTCACAGGCGTATCCGTAGATGTGAGTGGTATTCCCTTTTCAGGTAGAAACTGCAGAACAAATTAAACTACCTGGCTACTAGCTTCTTTCTCATGATCCCAAGATGGTCTTTTCACAGGCACACCAGGATGGAGCTGAGCCTCCTTCTCCTATCTTTACTCCTCTTCTCTGACCTGGAGAAAAGACAAAATACAGTAGCAACTACAGTCCCCAGCCTGCACCGGGCCCTCCTGTTTCCACTCTGGTCTTCAGTTTACTGGTTGGAAGTGTAGCTCCCAGAACTCAGCACTCCTCTTCTACTTTCTGTTTCGTTTTGTTTTCTACAAAATATACTGTGATGGCCTTAAAGTTTCTGTTGACTCAGACCTTGGATATCTTGTTCAAAGAGTAGAGAAGGAACAAAGTGTTGTCCTTCAGTTCACGAGGAAAGAAAGTTTTCTGTCTTTCCTGTGTGTGGAAGCATCTCCACCCATCAGAAGTCTCTTTTTGTCACCATAGGTCTTCCAAACACTGGGAAATGTCCTAGGGCTGCTGGAATTCACTTGAGATGTCTGTATATGTGTTATAATAGTATCTTTTTTCATTCTCCAAATATTCATAAGAATTGCAGGGGAGTTCAGAATGGCAAAATCACCATCTTAAACTAGAAACAATACTTTATGTTGAAATAGGGCTTAAAATGTGTGATACTTTTCAACATAAATTAGTGATTTAAGATCCTTGCGATATTTCCTATTCGATGTTCTTTCTCCTTGATCTGAAGCCCTTAAATCCTCTTTAAATAGAGAAATTGTTCACTGTTGTTCAAGGACATGCTTCTCATGGCCCAAAGAATCTGGTCTCCTGTTGAAAGCACTGTAAAAAGCTCCAGACACCTGGGTCTTAGTGGATACCATCACATTCAATGACGGGAAGCATTCTTCTGAAAGACGCCAGGAGTTCCCTTTCAGGGAAAGGGTAAATCAAGGTTAATTTACATTTCTGAACCTATCCTCTGCATTATTGTATGCTGACATGATTGAGCTTCGAAGAGACAACCAAAATAATATACTAAAGCACAACTTTAATGCTATTAAAAGCCAGAAATAGCCATGATTAATTACCACTAAAGCTGAAGGGAAGAAGGGAGAACTCAAGCAGTCAGTTTAATTAATCATTTGGTTTAGAATTAATACAGCCCATCTAAACTTGGTAAGAAAGAATGATCGACAAAGAATAAATGGTGTTTGCTCTTCAGGTAATCAATGCACACTCTTAACCTAAAGAACATCTGAAGTGTCTTTGAGTTATTTGCTTTTATTATTATTTTTAAAAAATACAGAAAATTGACTCTGTTCCTCTGTTTTGGATACAACAGATGGCAGTGCAGTCTGAGGATTTTCAGGAGCCTTCGCAAAAAGGTGGCCATCTCATTTCTGCCATGTGCACCTTACATGACGTGCATGTGCTTATGTAGTGTATGATTTTATCTTGATGTTGATAAAAATCTTACTGAGTCAGGCCACATTTACAAAACATGGGATGAAAGAGAGAATTTGGTGCTTATGCAGTACATTTGATCAATGGGCATAACCAAAGCAGACAGCTCTAATGCCAAACTGCATGTTTCAGTTTGAATAACGCAATCACAGTCAGCCAGCACCTGAGATTGACCAGGTGATTGGAAACTCTCTCTTTGATCAGGAGATGGTAGAAAGAACCCGAGGTTAACTTCAAGTTTATTGGGGAAATGATGACATATATTTGGGGAAGATTTCATTTCTCTAAAGTGAATTAAGCAGAACAATCATAGTTGGGCATACCTTCAGCTACGCATAGCATAGACTGCCCCATGGACCACCTTACCAAAGCCTCTTGATCTTGTCATCAGAGACCTTCCATCTAAAACTGACTTTTTGGTCAGGTTGAGAGGCTTCAGTGGGGCAGTCCATGGGGCAGCCTGTAATAGTAATACCAATAAGCACCACTGAAGCACCAACTAGTGCTTGTGGAAAGCTTTGCATTATTCAGACATGGCATTTTCATGTATTACATCATTTAACTTTTTGAGTTGTCACAGTAACTCTCTGAGGTCCTACAGTTAGGAATAAATGGGGCCAGAATTTGAATCCAGGCTTACCTGACTCTATGTAAGATCACTGGGATAAAAGAAATATTCATTTTAACAGGGGTATTTGGGACATTGTGATCACCAATAGCTCTTTCATCTAAAGTATAAACATAAAAAGAAATATAATTGATATTACTTACAATGAATTATTGGTCATTTATCTCTCTCATCTGAGGTCCAAAATATGAAAGCCCAGACACCATGGCTTCATTAATGCAGACACTTTCGTTAATGCAACCTCCCTCACTCCCAACTCTTCCAACTAAAACAAATTCTCAAGCTACTTTTGCTGAGAAAGTGTCTTTGGAGTTTTACATTCCAGAATGAAAATATGCCTGATCACTTTGCTGCAGATTTCATTCATGTCATCAAATATTAATTGAACATGAGTACTTTTAGCATGACAGCAATGCATTAAGCATTACTCTGTGGGAGAATTCTTTAAGCAGAACACTCAGGATAAGATATATTCTAAGGCAAAACAAAACTGAATACAGGGTAGAATAAATTTTATTTAGAGGTTATTTTCTAATGTCAGCTATCAAACAAAAATAATATACATTGAAAATCACCTATAGAATCTCTTAGGAAAATGGCATGTTGGAAACTATACCATTTCACAGGTCCAATACACCACATTGAATGACACAGCCGTTTTCATTTGGGCACAGATAAAAGGGTCAGTTTATGCATGGGAATATGTTATCTAAGATGTGTATATCTCTAGACAGTGAAGGCTATGTTGACAAACTCCATGTGGACACTAATTTCCTGTCCCTAGCCATGAGACAAATGCTTGTTGGATGAGTTATTTTAACCCTACTATTTAAATTTTCCTCTTTTTTCCCCTCCCTTCCATTTTCTCCTTTTTTTCTCTTGACTTTCTATCTTTCTCTGCCATGAGTGTTCAATTTAATTCATTAAAGTTAAAAGTGCATATGCAGTAAGTTTAGTCTGCCTTTTTTATTACTATCTATATAAGCATGAAACTAGACAGTGGCTGAACTACAGCCTAGACACGGTTGATGGTCAGATTATGTTGGAAAAGTTCGATGATGATTCTCTCTGGTGTTGCCTACTGCATTTTTTTACTTAGTGAATAACTTCGCCATCCTATAATCAAGCCAGAATCATTTAGAAACGATGATTATTATTATTATTTGGATAATGATGATGATGATTTAAACATTAAGAAGAAGAAGAAGGAGGGGGAAGAGGAGGAACTAACATTGTAATATTTATGGAATGTATACCATAGGCCAAGGGCTGTACTGTTTTTCTTGGATTATATCCTACAACAATCATATAAAGTTAGTCCTGTTTTATTATTCCCAATTTAAAAATAGAAAAGCTGATGCTTAGTAGTTTGACTGAACTAGGGAGTGATACAGCCAGTGTTCAAACCCAGACAGTTTGATGTAAAAACCTGTGATAATAACGATCATAGTGCGTGTCTGAGTCATCTGCAATCCTGTGCTCTCCACCCCCACCTCCCACTGCTTTCATTTCTATCAGTCATCAAGTTAGGAAAATTCTACTTCCTGAAAGCTCAGTTCCGTCTGCCACCTCCCTACTAGCACTGCTAGGTTCAGCCTCTCCTCTCCCCTGGGCTGTGACAAAGGAAATCTGCCAATCTAGCTTCTTTTCACATAGCCTTTACCTCTGCAAACCATTCTTCCCATTGCCATCAGGGCAATGTTACTGAAAAACAAATCTTTCCTATTGCTCCCCATCCTAAGCCTGCTTTATGGCTCCCCATCACTGCAGAGAAATGCTCACATTCTTGAATGGGGCACACAGAAGCTTTGTGATCTTGCTCCAGCCCACCCTTGTAGTCTCATCCTCTGCCTCATTCCAACACCCACTCCCGGCTCAACTATATCAAATGACCCTCTTTGCTCAGCTTAGATTAGGAATTTCTGTTTCTTCTCCTTAGACTATCTTCTAAGTGTGACCATCGAGTTTCCTCCTTTTTCTTGGAAAATTCTATACCCATCTTTGAGGTTCCACTTTAAACAGTCACCACGATTATGATGCTGCCCCTGGCTCTGCTAGGTGAGGCAGACCCTAGGATTTTATGTCATGATCATTGCTTTGGTCTTTAGGCTCACTAGCTGAGATGTTATAAAAATGCCGCCCATAAGCTGTATTAGTCTGCTCTCATGTTGCTAATAAAGACATACCCAAGACTAGGAAATTTGTAAAAGAAAGAGGTTTAATGGACTTAGAGTTCCACATGGCTGGGGAAGCCTCACAATTGGTAGAAGATGAAAGAAGAGCAAAGACACATCTTACATGATGGCAGGCAAGAGAGCATGTGCAGGGGAACTGCCCTTTATAAAGTCATCAGATCTCCTGAGACTTATGCACTATCACAAGAACAGTAGAGGAAAATCCCCACCCCCCACTATGATTCAGTTACCTCTCACCGGGTCCTTCCCACAACATGTGGGGATTGTTACAATTCTAGTTGAAATCTAAGTGGGGACAAAGAACCAAACTGTATCATAAACTGGCCCATTTCAATAAACAAACATGAGGAGACCATGAATACTATTATTTATATGGCTTAAGAAAGCGAAGCCCTGTGTTCTCTTAGTCACGCTTTTGTGAATGCTGATTTCTAAGCTTACTGTTGTAATTAGAACATTTTAAAAATGATATGAGGAAAATCCTAGTTTCTCCTCTTACCATCTCTTTGCCCTCTAATATGTCACTCAGTTTCTTAGAACCTCAGTTTTTTCATTTATGAGTTGAGGATAGCAATGCCTATATTGAAAAGTTACTGAGAGGTAATATGATTTATTTTCTCCTCATTTTCCTTCTGGGCTTTTCTGTGCTTCCCAGGAAGAGTATAAACTATTTAAGGACATTGCATATGCTATTATTCCAGTACAAGGTGGTTTCTCTCCCTCTCTGTTTCTTCACACCTGCATTCGTTCACTCAGCAGACTGATTTTCTCCACTGCCAGGCAGTAATTACAAACAGAAAGAAGTTCTGAATGCCTGGCTCCATTCACTTTGGGCAGCTCTTTCATGCACTCTGTGCTGCACAAAATAAATATCTGTTATTTTCTATTATTTATGCTGCTGTCATTTCTATAAGATCCCACATAATTTATACTTTGTCAAAACAGGGACACTATTCAGACTTCATCGGCTGGCATGCTCTAGCATCCTTGGGGAAGCAGGGAGGCAGTGCACTGTTCAGTCTGCAGCGCACTGTAGCTCTCTCACCTGCATCCTTCTCCCATTTCCTGCCCTGGCATTCCAAAGTTCCGTAGAGTGATGGCCAGAATAGAACAGAGCAGAGAAATCTGGTATAAAATGGAATTTCCTGCCATGATGATATTTTGGAGACCAGAGTGACATTTAAATGGTGCTTGGCTGAATTTGACCTTCACAACGATCTCTGTTATCTTAAAAATCTGTTATTTTGTTCTAGCCCAGGACATTTGCTGACAAGTGACATTTCTCAGTAATGTCCAGGAGAAACCCTTGGAGGAAAAAGCTCAGAATCAGGAGGTTGACAGTCAGTGTCTTTTTGCCCAAATAACCTGTGAATGAGAGGGTAACTTTAAACCTGAGTTCCCTGGATCCAAAGGGCTTTTTAGAAATACCTGTTAAGGGCTACTTTAGAAAATCAAGTAGAGGGCCAAGTTTAGGGCTCCAAGCCTTCCATACTTATTTAAATCAGAGCATCTAGAAGCTAATCTATTTTTCATATTGTAGAATTATTTATGAGATTAAAAAGAAACAGTTGTATTTCTAAAAAGACATTTTAGCACATCTGAAATGATGCCTTTGGGGCCTTGTGTAGAAATGTCCAATTCCTTCCTAGACTGAATGCGCTTGTGCTTTTTGAAAATCAGTGACTTTTAAATAACTATTAAAATGCAAAGGATGTTTAGGGGGAAAGAAAAAGAGTGGGCAGAACTGGGAAGGGTCTCAGAGCCAGAAAATTGTAAAAACTAACAATGGCCTTCTATTTCTTCATAGCTTTTCAAAAATATTACTATTTTCACTTCCTTACTGCACATGAACAATTTAACTCACTCTTATCTGACTTCCATCCTCATCACCCACTAAAACCAAAGCCTTCCTGTGACTAAAGGAAATGAGCATTTCTTAGTCCTTCTCTCACTTGGTAGCTCAGCATTATTTTACACTGATGGCCATTTTTTTAAACAATGCAAATCCAATAGATTCCATGACCTCAAAGGCTTCTGGTTGTGACTCTGCTTCTCATGGGTCTTTTTGAGCATTCATCTTTCTTTTCCCATCTCATCAGTTTTCTCATAGGTTCTCTTGTCTTTTCAGAGTCCTGTCATTTTTGGTGAACTCATTCACTCATGATTTCAATTACATCCAAGCGCTAATGACTACAAAATGTTCTTTCAAACCTTGAGCTGTAGACCCACAAATCCTCATTTGTATTTTTCGTACACATCTCATTTCAAAATGTCCAGATCCTATTTCACTGTCTTTCCTATAACCTGGTCCTACACTTTTAGTTAGTAGAATTATCACTGTAGCCATCTGCGTAGCTGCCCAATCTAGAAACGGGGGCATCTTCCTTGACTTCAGAATCCCCAACCATTCCCCAGCCCTCTTTGCCATCCTCATGTCTAATCAACCATAAGAGAGCCATTTTGACTTCTAAATATTTTTCATATCTGTCTGCCTCACCTCTACCCTTTCACTTCTTAGTTTAGCCCATCCTCATCTATCATCTGAATAGCAGCCATTACCCCTGGTTGGTCTCCCTGTATGCAATTGTACCTTCTTCAGCTTATTCTCCACAATTTAGGCAAACTGATCTTTCTAAAATACAAGGTTAGTTATGCCTACACTTTAATACCCTTTAGTTTTTCTTTGGTAAATTCAAACGATAAACTACTTTAACATGGCTTGACAAGACAGCGCATAATGTTACTCCAGCAGCACGCTAATGTGTGTTCTGTCAAAATTGGAGCCTATACATTCTTGTTGTTCTGTAGCCTTTCCATGGGTTGTTATTGCTGTTAGTTGGAATGATCTTCAGTCTCTTCCCGGTTATTTACCTGAATAACCATGGCTTTGTCTTCAAATTGCAATGCATACATTACTTCCTACAGAAAGCATTTGCTAATCCCTCAAGCCTTGGTAAATTTACTACCTATGTGCTCCCATTGCTGCTCTTGCTTTTTTTTCTATCAACACTGATTGCATTGCCATTGTCTGGTTATGTTTCTAACTCCCATCTAGACTCCAGGCTTAAAAACGATAGACCTGTTCTATCTCTAGCATTTAACAGTGTGCTCAGCATTCAGTGAAGAATCCCCAATGAATGAACAAATGAATGCCCTCAAAAAAAACAGGAGAAAATGCCTTAGATTAAAGACTCAAGAGAGTTGGCATTTTAGATATAAAAAAGAAGTAAATAAAAACAGGCAAACAAATGGGGAATTTGCTTCCGACACTGAAGGGATTATTTCACATCACTTCAAGCATGAGTCATACTACTGAAGACCAAATATGCAGGATATAAGTGTTTCTGGAATTTACCACATAGATGTAAAACCAGACTACATTTTTTAAAGGGATATCTCAGATTGATATGGGATACTACATGGCAGAAAACGAAAACCTTAAAAGTAACAGAGAATCTCGAATATAAACCCTAAATCTTTGAGGGGATAGTACTCAATAAATATCCAGCAAATACCTCTTCTAAGTAAGGACTGTGCTGGGTGATTCAGAAATGAGTTAACTCTGTTTCTTGACTTAATGAGTCTACAACACTGATGAAAGAAACCAACAATGATAGCAAAAAATCGCTGTACTGAATTGGTAAGTACAACAGCTAGGATGAAGGAAGTACTGTAATTGCATAAGAAGGGAACTACTAACTCTAATTTTCAGGGAGATAGTCTAGAAGAGGTGACAATTGAACCAAGTCACAAAGAACAAGTGAGTAGGATGTGATCTGATGGAGAATAAAGGTAGGGGAACTTTAGGGAATTTTGGACAGAGAGAGCAGTCAGCACAGGACAAGAATCGCTAAACATGGCATGTCCAGGAAGAGCAAGCAGATCCATGAAGCAAGATCACAGCAGTCAAGGAGAATAGTGGAGGATGATGAGGCTGAAAAGGCCAGTAAAACTCAGACCTTGACCACCATGCTATGGTGGCTAACGGCAATGAATAACGACCAAGTTTTTAAGGGGTATTAATAATGTCATCAGATTTAACCTTTAGAAAATCTACCCAACTTACTGGAAAGTAGGGAGACTAGAAGAGGTGGTGATGAGTGCTCAGGCAGTAACGCAGGGATCCTTAGGTGGCTTTAAAAATAAATGACTCACAGAGATGATAGACTGTGTGTGTGAGCGGTGTAGAGGGGGTGTGTGTGTGTGTGTGTGTGCGTGCATACATATGTGTGTTTGTGAATTTGGGGAGGAATAAATGTGGGGGAAGACAGGTTTTTGAGGGATGGGAGCTGGATTACAACCTCTGATTCTCTAAATGCTGGATTTTCTCACAAGTGGTGCCTTGGCAATCTTATTCTTACACACAGTTTGAAAAGGTCAAATTCCCAAATTCATTTCATAAGGTGAAGGGCAACTCACAAAAAAGATAATGAGGCATATCATGAGAAATAAAACAAGGCGTTTCCTAATCTGCAGAATGACTTTGTGCTATCTAAGTGATCCATCTGCCAGGCTTCACCTTGTCTCTACAGCACCTTTTCTTAGATGCTAGGGCAGTGATTTTCCCCAACATATTTTACATGAAATATTAAAATCTGAGGTAAATGCAGAATGCTAAGATCAATGCATTTATTAAAACGTCAATACAACAAGAACAGCTGGCTTGTACCCTTCCTTGAAAAAAAAAAGCTTTCTGAATGTTTCTGGCAGATCTGTCATCCCTTCCTCAAATCAAGTGACAAGTGACTTATACAATAGGGCTTCAAAAGGTTCAAACCATATTGCACAGCAGATGCTCTAAAACTATTTTTCAGAGCGTCTGCTCGGTCCCCCTACTGCCCTCTGATTCCCTTTAAGCAATTTATGACCTACTCTCTTTTTACATTAGTTACACCATGACCACATTAATTCACAAGATGCATTAACCTCACCTCTACCTCAATACTTCTGAACACCCCCACCACTACATCCCCACCACATCTCACCACCATATATACACATTATTCTCTTTCACATATTGTCTAACGCAGGATTGTTCCAGAAATATATTAGTGTCAAAATGGCCAATGGGATACACGCTGAACTTTTACCTAATGCACTGGTTCTGGTCCTTTCTGCTTTTGTTTTACCATAAATCCTCCAGCAGCTTTCATTTTTGAGGATAACGGTCTTTTTCTCATTTCTATTTCATCTTATTTCCCAATCAATCGCACCTTAAAATCAATCAGGGTTAGGACTTCATATGGTGCTCATTGTATATGAAATTCTATAGATCGTCCTTGGATCCACATTTTAGAGGTACTCCTCATTATAGTGCTACTTTTGATGGATTCTTACCTTTGACATATTGAGACTACAAAGTACTTTGCATTTATAGATCTTGTTGAATTCATGACTATTACCTATACAGCAGCAAATCATGAAAATTAGAGTTAGTAAAGTCTCATTAGGATTGTGAGTCTATCCCCAGAGGCTATCTAAGAATGTTACTTATAATTCAGCATTTATTAAGCCCTCAAAATAGACTATGTTCTTTATAGGACAAAGAGCTGCACAGAGTTTCAGCCTAAGTTATTTACAATAATACACCATCACCCTGCCCATTTTTCTCTGTAAGGGCTCCACAAATGGGGTTTCCAAGGTGTGTTCAACAAACAAAGATTGTGTAGCTTGATAAATTTTTCTTACGAGAATCAGGAGAAAAATAAACATATAGAATATGAACTCTGGGAATAACTCCTTTCAGAGTTTCATCCAATTTTCTTTTCTATATTCAAGTAGGACAGAAGAAAACCAATTCGCAGGCTACATCATTTCCTACTTTGTAATAATTGAATAGTTGAGTCATGTCTCCATACTCCTTTCTTCTGCTTTCTTCATCTCCCTCTCTCAGTGAAAATACATTTGTATACATACCTATCATTTAATAAAATATACACATTATACAGTGCTTGACATAGAGTGAGCACGCAATACATTTTTGTTAAGTAAATGTATAATAAACACACATTTCTTGGATAATGTGATTGTGGTATGCCTGACTCATCTTTGCATTGTTATATGGAAAGTACTAGGGACAGTATGCTAGTACTTTGATTATTCACTCTGCTTTAAAAAATCCACTGGTTCAAATGCACAGTCCTTCAACACCCTCAAAGATACAGCAACACCCTCAAAGATACAGAGATTCACAAGTCAGAGAGAATTTAAGGTAACTAACATTTACACCAAAATTTTGATTGTCATTTAAAAATTATTTTAATTAAATATACCACTGTCCACCGGGAGAGTTTTAAAAAATATACCATTATCACTGGGAGGAGGAGTGGTAGAAACTACCAAGATAACTAATGATGTCCCCTCCACAGTTTTTTTTTTTTTTTTTTTTTTTACCTTTTATTGAATTAATTGAACTGGACAGTTACTGGTCTCAGATATAGATATGTTATTTAAATAAATATGCAGGTGCTGTGGAAACTATATAACCAGTTGATGAACTGAATATATTACTACATTTCACTGCTTATTTCAATGTCAGGATCTATATATTCTATGCAAATACCTCAGTGTGCAATTTGTTACCCACTCTTTCATCTTGGCTCTGGAAATAGAGTAATAATTATTCTTTTAAAAAACCCTGTGATATTTGCCATACAATAAATAAAACATCGATCCTCTATTTTCCTGCCAAAGGGAAATGGACGTTGGGCAGTAGTATTTCTTTTCCAAATGCTCTCTTGACCTATCACACGCTTTCTCGTATCCTCATGGAACTCCCACCCCAATCAAACAGTGGACACTTGCATTAGTATCACTAATGCATTTGCCAAAAAATAAAAATATTTGTCATAAACTAAGTCTACCATTCTGAAATTTATGTTCACTCGATGTGAATAAACAAAGTGTGAAAATATTTGCAATTGAAAGTACAAAGATGATCAGTATTTAGATTAAGGGGTAGACAATTGCAGTAAAACTCTCGCTCATTAGAAGCCTCATTTAGGAGCTAAATATATACAATAGCTACAAAAGAAATCTCTACAGCTCTGGTTTGCTAGTCAGAAATCTGTGGCCTCAGATCTGCCACTAATTAACCATGCAAATTCCTGAAATGCATGTCCTTTTCATGGTTTTAGTTTATTTGCTTATGAAATCAAGAAGATTAAAGTTGGTGATTTCCAGGATCTTTGCTGCTTAATAAATCCCATGCTTTCAAAATGTCACGCTTTCAAAAAATATGCTTTCTAGATTTTTATATATTATAGCAGATATGATTTGGCTCGATATCATAACTATATATAATAAAATCCTCATATGACATTAAACATCCATAAGGCAGATATAAGTAATTTCTTTTCTTACTGATCATTAGCATTTCCAGATGAGGAAACTGAAGTTCAAAGAAGATAAAGAACATAGTTTCTAGTAAAAGGTGGAACTGGGATTAGAATTCACATATAACTGCAAAACCTGTGCTTTATATTGTAACAGACTGGATTTTAAACAACAAGTTAGAGTTTGGTGTGGTGCTGTATTTATAATTTTCTATTCTTTTTTATTCCAGGAGCCACTGAAACATAATGATATGTAATATACTTTTGTCTTTACATTGTGCCAGACATTGTTCTAAGCACTTGCCCTGTGCCATTTAAATTTACAATAATCTTAAGTAGAAACAGAGGGGGACAAAGAGAGAGATCAAAGTCATAAAACAACTACATGTGAGATGAAGATTGAGATTCGAATCCCTATTTCTGACGCCAGAGTTTGCTACCTCATACTGACTCTACACAAAACACCTCTAGATTTACACTGAAGTGCTTTCTTAAATAAATGGAGAAAATGCTCACAAAGTGAAGTCCCTACATAGATATCTGAAGGAAAAGTATTTTGGGGGATAGCTCTTACTGTGGGTCCTACTTCCTAGCATTTCAAAACATAAGAGTATGTGGTCAAATCTCTGCTCTCTCATACTCCAGATAGCTCCAAAACATTTCTGGGGAAATCAGTTATTTACCTCTTATGTTCTTGCTCTACTGCCTCTCTGAACTTAGGTAATAAAATCTCTAACCTGCTTCCATTTCATATGAGGCACCTGATAGCCTTAATAAATGTATGTGGGTCATCGCAATAGTGAAGGTGTGCTGTATTACTGAACACACTGAGTATTAAACAATTGAGCATTTAGTAAGATTAATAGTACGTACATTGGATAAGTACTAAATGAATCATACTTTGTGTATTTTAATATATGGGAACCAAGAAGCATGTGTGTATGTATATAAAACAGAGACTTTTTGTTTTATTTAAAACGTATCTGCACTGGATTTTCAGTTTTTATATATCAAGTTTTCATAAAGGATGACATAGCAGAAAAATGGAATGTTTGGAAAAAATCTATTTTGAGGCTCTCTTTTTAAGGAAAAGTACGATTGTACACCCCGCTGGCATTCTCCTTGTTGGCAGGGTATGCATTTATATTAAACATGCCTAGAACTATCATCTTCAGTGGGTAGAATGCATAGTCTCCTATGACCCAGAAATGCTCAATTGTTTGTTTCCTCACAAGCGTTATGCTTCTGGTTGTGACACACTGAATAAATCCATCATATTTTTGTCATAAAGTAGTATCCCAATTTATATTCTTTAGCCCAAGCAATCATATTGTGTCCACAGATAAAAATGAATGAAAGAAAACAACTAGCTACTGACTGAATTCAACAAAGGCTCCCCTTTACCATCTTCAAACAACAAGTTCACTACATTTATTTACATTCCCAAGCTAGTTTGTACATAAAGCATAGTAAGACATATTTAACTTCTTAGTATATTTCACCTTACTCAGTAAAAAGGACATCTGTTATTGACTGATACCCCCTTAATTTGATAAATACTATCAATCTTGATTTTTGAGGCTCTGAAATGATGAGAATCTGGAAAGATTTCAACAACTCAATACAACTAGCTGTTTCCTCTATGTGAAATGCTACCCCTACAATTATCTGTATAGTTCACTCTCTGTTCTATTTCAGGACGCTGCATAAATGTCATTTTGTGCTTAAGGCTTACTCTGATCAGCTCATTTTAACTTACCACTGTACTTTCTATTTATTTCTCAATTAATTTCCTCAGTGGCACTATTCCATCTAAATTTCCGTAATTTTTTTTCTTGTTTTTATGGTATCTTTCACCACTGGAATGTAAATTCCATGAAGGCAGAGAGTTTACACTATTTTGCTCTCTACTGCATTCCTAATGCCTAGGGCCCATCATGGGTGCTCAATAAATATTTATTGGATGACTGAAAGAATGATATTCTCCAAATATAGGTTTGGAGCACTTTTTTTTGTTTGTTTTTTGAGACGAAGTCTCTGTCACCAGGATGGAGTGAAATGGCATGATCTTGGCTCACTGCAACCTTCACCTCCCAGGTTCAAGCGATTCTCCTGCCTCAGCCTCCTGAGTAGCTGGGATCACAGGCACACACCACCACACTCAGCTATTTCTTGTATTTTCATTAGAGACAGGGCTTCACCACATTGGCCAAGATGATCTCGATCTCCTGACCTTGTGATCTGCCCGCCTTGGCCTCTCAAAGTGCTAGGATTGCCGGCGTGAGCCACTGCGCCTGGCTGAAGCACTTTTTGAACATCCCTGTAGTTTCTAACAGGGATACACTCTATCCAAAGGCGCATTTTCTTTGTTGTAACATCCAGAGTCTTTCTTTCAAATGCTTCAAATATCCAGGAACCTGACAGCTGCAAGATGTGTTCTAGTCTTGGTCTACCATGGTCTACAGCAGAGTGACCTTGTTCAAATCACTTAGATTCTTGGAGCCTCCATTTGATGGTAATATAAAATAAAAAACATAAACTAAATGTTCTTTTTACTTTATTTTATACTCTGGAATTCTATGATTCTTTAAGATAGTTTCTTCTACCCATCAAATATTTGTTTTCCTTTTTAAATTTTAATTTTTAAATGTGTATATGTTTATGTAGAACAATGTGATGTTTCAGTACATATATAATTACCATTTCTTTGTGGTGGAACATTTAAAATCCATTCTTTTTAGTAATTTTAAAATATACAATACATTACTATTAACTACAGTCACCTTGCCATGCAGTAGATCACCAGAACTTATTTCTCTTGTCTAACTGAAACTCAATACCCTTATCAATCAAATATTTTAATCATTCCATGTATATAGACATGTAGTGGTTAATCCAAAAAATGTAGTGAAGATGTAAGGCCTAGTGCTAACACTATAGTTATAAGAAATAAGGAATCAGGAGGATCTATTACCCAGGATTTTATATGTAAATTTATGTGAAAGTCACTTAAAAAAACCAAATGCTTCTGCTTCCTTGCCATTACTCCCACAATTGACAGTTCTGAACTTGTGAATTACACCCTACATGAGCACAGCTCCTTAACTCATTTTTTATCCAGATTACAAAGCCACTGAACTGTCTTTTCATCTTGGATACTCCATTGAACATACTGTACAATTTTTCAACACCATAATTTGATCTGAGAACATCTGCAAAAAATCAAGAGCACATTTTTTTCCCCTTCCCGGCACTTGACTTCAAGCCTCACGTTTCAGACATCGTTCTGTGGTTCCTGTGACATATTATTGAACAAACCATCAGCTATACTTCTGTTTTGGAAGGTGTCAACATGAATAGAAAATGAGCCAGACTCACATCATCATTAACGGAATTAATTACCTGCTCAACCTTGTGTCTTCTAGAAATAAGAATCTCTTGGCATTTTCTCCACTGTTATTCTTTATTTAAAATGGCTTCTTACAACCATTGAGGTTATTTCATTCACATATCTATTTTTTTCAAATAATCTGAATTTCCTGGAAAGAACTGCAAAGTTTTCTCTGGGCTCAGTGCTTCAATAGGTGAAAATTCAAGGTAAGGAAGTTCAACTGACAATTCAAATTTTATCTCAGTCACACACACAGGAAACCGAACAGTTATCTCCTCTTACTTTCATTCCATGCCTATGAGTCTTCTATGCCTCGTTTACTCCTTTGCACAGAAATTCAATGAGAAAGGCCACCATATTCTTCAATTCTAAACTCCCCACTTTTCTCCTATCTTTCCTACTTGCATCCTGTTATTCATTTATTTTCATGCGGAGTTCCTCCGTCTGCTACTTTTCTCTATTATTATTTTTTATCAGTATTTTATTTTATTTATTTTCTAAGTCCATGTTGGTTCACTAGGGCTCCCATTACAAAATGCCATGGACTGGTTAGCTTAAACACGGACATTTATTTTCTCAGAGTTCTAGAGGCTGGATATTCAAGAGCAAAGTGTCAGCAGGATTGGTTTCTTCTGAAGCTCTTTCCTTGACTTGTTGATGGTTAACTCTCGCTGTATCTCCAAATGCTTTTCTCTTTCTGCATGTTTCCATGTCCTAACCTCTGCTTCTTAGGGACACCAGTCGTATTGGATTAGGGCCCACCTATATGACCTCATTTCATCTTAGTCACCTCTTTAAAGGCCCTATTTTCAACAACAGGCACATTTTGAGGCACTGGGGGTTAGGACTTCAACACATGAATTTTGGGGGAATACAATTTAATACCTGTGTTTCTCATTTTTCCTTCTCTTTGCTTACTCGGCTACTTTTCTTCCATTCTTTCCTGTTCCGTTTTTATAACTTATATTTTTATGTTGGTCTCTATCTTTCAGATCCATCCCCTTTGCAGGGCTCAGGGACACTACTTTCCTGGGTCACCCCTCTTTCCAAGCATCCCAGCAAATGGCCAAAACTTGTGGCTTTTGGTCTTGAAGCTGAAGAGGGAAGATAGGAGATAAGATGAGACAGCAATCATGTGTGCCCACTCCACCCTGAATCAGATCCCAGGAAGTCTTCTGTGGCCAACCTGCTGCTACAGCCAATAATGGGAAAAGGGGCAGAAAGACCAGTCTGCCAGATTTTGATCTTTGTGTTTGCTTCCATAAAGAATTAGATGTGTACTATCAACTTTGTTCATTTTAAATTTGCTGCTGACTCTTCCCATTTAATAACTGAGCCGAAATACACCTGTTCTTCTTTCGAGTCTACTATATTTACAAGATAAATTACTATTGATCTTATCAATTACCTGCCAAAACACTGCACTGTGATGCTGAACCGTGGGCTTCACACTGTGTAGCCAGAGAACCTCAGAGAAGCTTTCCATGTTTTCCTTACTTAGAGGTGCAGGGTGACCAACAGCTCCTGACTGTCTTTCTGTTTCAGGAGGCTTGACCCCCATTCTCTTGCTTCAAGTGTTGATTGAATTGGAGCCTTCATTCTCTTTTGTAATGTAGAGTACCAGAGAAATACTACTGCTCTGGAGACATACAGTGATGTGTTGAGTTAGTTCTGAGTTTCACAGGAGACAGAGTAAGCCTATGTTTAGGGCACCCTGCAAACCAGGAACACCAAAAAGCTGTTTGAAAGGTTTTTATATTTATTAATTATATATATTTTTAAATTGATTTATTTCCCTTTCTGTTCTGTGAGCAACGATATATTTTTTAAAAAGCATCAAATGAGCTATTTTTGGGGTTGAAATAAGATCTTTATTAGACTTCTTTCTTTTACTTTACATCTTGGTCTTACTATTTTGTAATTTTGAATTAAATAGGTAAAAAGAATGGACACGGTGTAAGATTTTTGGTGCCACTCTGTCTTAGTTCAACTTGCTTTATATTTAAAGTGCAATTAGAAATGATAAATTTTTTATTTTAAAAAATCTTGAATGGAACCAGCATTTTAACTTGTCTTGAATAGATTTAGTTTTTAGAAGGCACTGAATTCACGACATCAACAAAAAACGTGATTCATCATAATCACTGGTTCTGGGCTTGCAACGTGTTTGTTCCTTTGTAAGTTGTACATATATTTTTAAACCCTCTTAAAGTCTTACCTATTGATGTCTCTAAGTATTTCTTTCATGTAAACTAATCCAACAGGAATTTCTGAGAGTGACAGCTCAATCCTTGGCCTAACCCCATCTGCAGGCTTCAGTCTCATCAAGAAACTAAGACAAAACTTCTTTCCATTAGGGGGAATTTAAAGATCTCTAGGTTAAGAGAAACAACGACGACAAAAATATCCAGTTAGCCTGTTTGTCCTCCTTGATCTCAAGATCCAGTAACTGAATGCTGGTATTGGTGAATTTCCCAATCCCTAGGGGATAATAACCTTTCTCCCACTCTTCCTAAAGGACTTACTTTCAGTTCCTGCAGTTCAGTGTCTTTTCACCCCAGATGTTCATTCCACCTAAAGACCACACTGGGAGGGGATTTATGGCAGATATTAGCCCATTTTTCTAAGCATTTTCTACCAGTTCTACCAATGAGAAAATTAAAGCTCAGCGACTTGCCCAAGGTCCTATGTCCTAAAGCCAGGTCTTCTGATTTGGCCTTATAGATACTGTTCTCACCTCTGCTTCACACCATTGCTCCCTAGATAGTGTGCTTCCACATTGCACAACAAATTTGACAACCAAATCAAAAAACTTTAAATAGGATTTAGTCACCCAAGGATTATTTAAGAGCAAAAATTAGAAACATAGGTGGAAGAATGTGATCTAGACCAATTTATACTGAGTCTACTTTTGACCCTCTGGATGACTGTGGGCCCGTCCCTTAACCTACAGGTTTCAGTTTCCTCATTCCTAAAATCAGGGAGGTGTTTATACAGTGCTGCTCAAAGTGTGGCCCATTGCCCTGTGCATCCACTTCACCTGGGAACTTGTTCCAATGCAAGTTCCCAGGCTTCACCTCAGACCTCTTGAATCAGATATTCTGGGGAATGGGACCAATATCTATGATTTATACAGCCTTCCAAGTAATTTTGATACACACTAAAGTTTGTATGTGTAAAACACGAATCTATGCCAGCGTTCAGCAAACTGCAGCTCTCAGGCTAACTATTTTTGGAAATAAAGTTTCATTGGAACACAGCCATTCTCATTCTTTATGCCTTGTCTATGTATGCTTTTGCACTCCACTTGTGGTGTTGAGGGGTTGTGTCAGGGCCAGGTGCAGTGGCCCAGGCCTATAATCCCAGCACTGTGAGAGGCTGAGGTGGGAGGATCACGTAAGCCCAAGAGTTGGAAGCTGCAGTGAGCTATGAACCACTGCACTCCAGCCAGGGTGATAGAACAAAACCCTCTGTCAATTTTTTTTTTTAAAGATGCTATATGGCCCCTAGGACCTAAATGTATACTATCTGGCCCTTTGCAAAAAATGTTTGGCAACCTCTGGCCTAGGCTACCCTTCAGTTCACTTGCTAGACTAAAATTACAGTATTTAAGGAGTTGGGCATCAATAATTGTCCACTGGCAGGACTGTTTTGAAAATTTATCCTAAAACAATAAATGAGATTACAGACATAAGAGAATTTGATTCAAAACTGAGGAATGAGGCCTTAGAGCAGTTCATGCCCCTGTAGTCCAACGCAGCCTCTGTTCTTGTCCATTCTACTTCTGGGAAAGAGGAAGCCAGTATCAGCACCACACTTGACTTCTTGCTCTTCCCTTACCTATCTTACATTGCTTTCAAAAGCCCAAGGTTGGACAGTCTAATGCTGATTCCTGACCATGCCAATCAAAGCTATCTTTTGTTCAACTTCTCTTGTTCAGCAATTTACAGTATAATTTTTGTCTGTTGAAAGCTGGAAAGCTCAAAAAGTAAGGTAAATACTAGAATAATGTAAAAATCAATGTTGCATTTACTAGAATCCTTCTTTTGGTTTATCTAAATATTTTTTAGCCAAATGAACTTTAACTGACTCGTACATAGTGTATGTCCTCATTACTAGAAGAACTACTTGAATAACGCTGTTATTAATATGCATAGTCACACAAATTTGCCCCATGAATATAAATATACTCCTCACATAGTGTACCTACATTTATACTTATTTTCTAAAATAAACATCTCTGCACTTAACTGGAAGGAAATGTACAATATTTAGCAGAATACTGAGCATGTAAAATGTACTAAAATGATGCATATGTGATGGTGCAATATTAAGCCTGTAGCCACATTACTGAAGAAAGCCCTCTGTAGTAAAGTCCACTAAGTGGGGAAACTTCTTGCTGTGCTTACACAAGATAATGTGTGAAAGCTGGTGTATCACAGATATAGAAGCAAATGATTCGAAGGAGTCTCTAGTCAAACCTCCAGGGGGATATAACTGCTTTCCAGTTTGGGCTTTTGTTTTAAATCAAAGCAAAGCAGTAACCATGTAAACAACATTTTCAGGAAGAGTGTGTGTTTGCTGCTGAATGTTTCACTTACTGGGAAAAGGATTGAATGGGTGGAGCTCCAGCGTGCCACCTTTCCTAGCAGGCATTCTGTCCTAAAGGAAGGAGGAGGATTTATGAACGGTCTTGGAGTCTAGTCCTCTGTAGGGTAATCCCTTGGGTACATGGGGAGAGGAGCTCATGCTTGTCCTCACTATGTGGTAAGAAATAAGAATAAGAAATTCAGTGCATTATTCACAAATAACTTCATTTGACAGATGTACAGTGAGACTCAGAAAAGCAGTGCAACTTACTTAGGGTCACAAAAGTAGTTAACAACAAACCAGAACCATGTCCAAACCTCTGGATTCTCTACCTCTACCTGTGTGGTATTTGGAGATGGGGTAAAAGCTTAAGACAGTCAACTTGTAGTCAGCATAGGAGGCTATAAAATAATTTATATCTGTAAAATCCTTCTTTCTCACACTGACTCACTAACCTCTAAAAACCGAGGTAGGAAATGAGCACTGATATCAAAGAGATTAATTATCATTAGCAAGTCTGTCCTTTTCTTCCGCTCCTAGAGCTGCCTGTGCCCGATTTTACATCATCACAGGCCGTTAGTCAAGGGGTAAGAGGAACTTGTCTGGCACAGATAAGGCAAGTGATAAAGCCAAGGTAGACTTTCTGAGTTGGGAAGGATCTGAGAGGCCATCTACTAAAATGCACCACCCATCACAGAAATCTTCCCTGTAACGTTATTGTTAAATGCACCACCCATCACAGAAATCTTCCCTGTAACGTTATTGATGGTGGATGGACAATTTGACCTTTGTTTACTATTTTGAGTGTCAAAGTTTGCTTTATGCTGAGTCAATATGACCCATCACATAGTGCAGTTTATCTGGAAATTGGTGATCAAGTCTATATGGGATAGTTTATAAGCATTTTGTGATCTGCATGCAGATGTTAGGCTAAGCAAAGAGAGAGGTAACTCAAATCCAGTAGTCCCATACCCTGCAAGTAATGGTCTACATGGAGGAAGGGACATTTTTGTACCTAACACTTGTCAGCAGTTGGACTGGGGGAAGATGGAGGGGAAAGGACACACAGGTATTTTTTTATATATACAACCATGGTCCTAGTGGGAATATGGATGCATAATGCTTCCAGACATCAAGTGAGATCGGGAAGAAAGGGTTGTAAGAATCCTAACCTGGGTACTCAAGCCCAGCTGTGCATTCTGCAATGTGCTGACTAGATAAATCAATCTTTTAGTTTTATACCACACCAGTGAGTTTCTGCATTCAACAGACACCAAGGTTGCTGTATCCTTTGGAAGGAAAAAGCAAGCAAGACTTGGAGACTTGGACAAGCTTAAAGATGTAAGTAAAGAATATACTGCTGCTGGTGGTCTGCTGCACTGCATGATTTCTGAATGAGGCAACATACCAGATTCTTTTAGCATCTGGGCTCCAACCTAACTTTCCAGCTTCATTTCCTGCCGTTGGACCCCTCCCTTATCTTACCTACCGCTCCCTTTTACAAAACCAACACCACCTTTGTTCCAGCTGTACTATGCTTTCCAGCAATGCACAAACTCCCGGCTCTTTGGCTCAACAACCCTCTATGCCAGACTTTTCCCTCAGCTTTGTCCAGCCTGTCCTCTAAGTTTGACCTGGGATGCTCCCATGCATACTCCTGGCCCAGCTCAGAGGGTGTCACCTTTGCGAAGCATGGCCTCTTCCAAGGTGAGGGCAAAGGCAGCTGTTTCCATATCTCTCAGGTTTTCAGGATGGACACTGTTTCTTACTTACTTCAGGTGCTTGATATTTAGAATAAATACACAAATATTCAGTGGTATATAAGTGCAAATTAGGGTTGTCCTGAGACAGTCTTTCCCTGGAATTAGCTTTTATGAGGTTGTAATGTTCCCACACTATCTTCCCTTGTTTTATTCACATATTTCTGAAATTCTAAATCTATGGGATCTTTAGAACTTTAGTTTTTTATTTAAAATTGAGGCAATAGCATTAACACCTCATAGGTTTAGAGCATTAAATGACATAATGTATTACCATGCTTAGCTAAGCGCCTGGTATATTTGCAGGGGCTCAGTTATCATTGGTTTATATTTCATTCTCATGGTGCTTATGCTTTTATTGATTGTTCTATTGATTTTTGATCAATTTTGACTATCTGTTTATATGATTATTCTAATAAGACTGAAGAGGGGATTTACGAGCTAGTAAGAAAGGCTAAACTTCTTCATCTAAAACAGAAACTCACTGCCCTTACACTAAAAAGAAAATAAATGTGGTATCAATGGAGAAAATCTTTGCTTTAAGTTGTGATCCACATATTTCTCAGCAGGAACTTGTTGCTTTGAAGTTTTTGAAAACTACTTCCAGTTCTAAAGTTTCCAGAATCCCATGACTGGTTTTCAAAACTCAATACTCCTACCTCCAGGGAGAATTGAGACAAACCATGCAGGATGAAATGGCAGCTTTGCCCTTGATCCATTTCCCTCTGTGTCTTCTTGCAAAAGCTCAGTATCGGCACCGTGGAGCAAACTGGTCCTAGGAATAGCCCAGATATTTCATATGGCATTTAAAATCCATTTTCATTGCTCTGAATTGGTTGGCATTAAGATCACCCATCACTTTCTTCTACATAAAATGTATTTTATAAGAAATTCAAATCATAGGTCATGATTTAAGCATTTCCTTCATGAGCCAAAAATCGTCCCATTCCTCATAGACCCCATTTGCATCATATTTTTAAACTCTACATAATCTGATTTAAAAATCACTCAAAAACTTATCAAAGTGGTGCCTTGAATATGCTTTTTAGCTAATGAAAACCAGTGTCATTGCTGCATTCATCTGTATCAACTAACAAGTTTAACCTTATTCAGATCTGTCACAATTATTTGTTAGGCTGAAAGCTATTGACTATTAATGATAATTACTTGCTTAAGGAGTCCCTTCCCAGGTCCTGAATTTCAAATCATAGCACCTCCAGGCTTACCAGCAGGGGCTATGACAGGGGCTGAGCCAAGAGTGGGGAGCCGAAGCTGCCTCGTTTCCTCTGGGAGGCTCCCAAGGAGACTGATGGAATCACAGATAGTCTTTAACGAAACACCAAGCCTACCTGACAGGAACCACACAGCAATTCAAAGGGTCCTGGAGCAAGAGTGATGCATTTTAAACATACTCCCAGCCTTCCCTCTGTCAGTAACAAATTAGACTTGTCACTTTCTCCAAGCAGATTTAGTGAGGACATTACCAATGTTAATGACCTGTGCTTGCCACAGGAGGAAGACTCGGGAAGCGGAGTTTGGTAGGACCCAGGAAAAGCTTTCATTTTTTTCTTTTCTTTTGGCTGCATGGTTGCATGACGAGGCTGCCTTTCTAGTTACCCTATTCTCAAGATTGGGGAATCTCAGGTGATACGATGTGAAAATCTCATATATTTTATTCAACAGGCTGGCCAACACTTACCCACTGTTTTTTCCTATGCACTGGTTCAATTTGGGAAAGTCAGAGGAATTACCCTCTACAAACAGTGTGTGTGCTGGGACGCAAAGGAAGGGGAATATTCTATAGGACACAGACTCTCCAAGGTTGCCCGTTGAGAGGCAATGTTGCTTGTTTGTTTGTTTGTTTTGAGACAAAGTCTCCCTCTGTTGCCCAGGTTGGGGTGCAATGGCGTGATCTTGGCTCGCTGCAGCCTCCATCTCCCAGATTCAAGCAGTTCTCTTGACTCAGCCTCTCAAGTAGCTGGGATTACAGATGTGCACCACCACACCCAGCTAATTTTTATATTTTTAGTAGAGACAGTGTTTCACCATGTTGGCCAGGCTGGTCTCGAATTCCGAACCTCAGGTCTCACAACCTCTCAGCCACCCAAATAGCTGGGATTACAGGTGTGAGCCACCGCACCCGGCCAAGAGGTAATGTTTTAAGAGTAGTATATTTTAAACATGATCTAAACTCCCCTGGACTTTGTTTCTACTGAATTCCACTGTTTTCTAGAGAAAGGTGCTTGAAACTAAAGTACAAGCAGAAGTCCAGTGTTACTAGGATGAACAAGTTATGTAGAACATCTCCAACTTCAGGAATAAAACTTCTTTAATTTATTCCCAGTAATTAAAGACTGTTTCCTAATTCATAGGTACAAGGCTATTGATAAGTACAGTCCACTTTCCTGAGGCATCTTTTTCTCAAAACTGACCCAGAAAGGTGACCAATAGTAAAACAAGGATGCCTCTGTGTCCCAATCATAGCCATTTACTTTGTAATAAATATAACCCCTGCAAATCCATCAAAACCTACTAAGCTCCAGCAATATTTTAGTGAAGGAAGCTCCAAAATATAAAAAAAAATAATGTTGATAGCTCAAGTTGAAATGGATTGAAAATTAAATTTGCCAAGCACCCACAGAGATTACTAAAATTAAAAAAGACCAAATGTTGCATTCCATTAAAGGACATAATAGGTTTCAAAGAGAAGACTGTTAAGCCGGGTATATTGAAATTGAGCTATTTATAGACTAAAATCTCCTGAGTTTGTCAATAGCTTTGCATTTTCCTTTGAAATTAAGCAGCTTCCCTAACAAGTCTCAGGCCTGGGGCCCAGGTATCCACAAATGAGTTAATAAAAGCTATAATTAAGGATGATTCAGGAAAGATGTTTTTTCATGTTCCTCATATTATGGGTTGCTCATTAACCATTACAAGTTTTAGGGTTTGGGGGAGCAACAAGATCAACAGGAAAAAGATCACAGATCAAAAGGATGGAATTTGCTGCGCTCATTTTTCCATAGCATCGACAAAGTCAGTTTTGCTTTCAAGCCCTAGTTTGCAACAGCCTGGTAGCCAGAAGAACACCAGGAACAAAGGGAAAACAAGACAACAAAAACCCAACAGACGATGCCCAGGAAAGATTTCAGAAGCAGCCATCGTCTATTCTTCCGCTATCTTTAGTCCAAGCCAGCATCTGCCCTCAACACGTGGCAGCAGAAGAGCCCTGTGTTCATCTCTCACTATAGGCTAACACCACCTTTGCTTTGATTCTCTGGGCTTTGACATATTTTACTGCGTGCGTGCACACACACACACACACACACACACCACACTCACAAACACACACACACACACACACGTGCGCACGCAATGAATTTCTACAGGGCAAACTTCAGCTGATGCTTTTTTCAGGACTTTTTTCTTTTCCTTGTCTTCTTGCCTCTCCCGTATGCATTTCTTTGGCACACACTTTACTTCTCTCTTCCCTTTTCCCTTTTAGAGCTGCCATCCCTAACTGGCCATCCTTAGTTAAGAGATGACTAAGTTCTCTGAGACATCTCCACTGGGAACCTTGCCTCAGTGTGTGCAGGTTTGAATTGCAGGCTGGCTGCATTTTTGATAACTCCTGAGCATAATGTATTATCATCTAGGGATAGAGGAAGCCAGTGGCATTTGGACTGAGCAGCTCAAGGAACATATTTTTCGATGTATTGGATTTTGCAAAGTCTGCATAGGATTTCGCCCCATAGGTATACTACTTATTTATTCTTTTAATTTTCAGGCTTTTGTGGATTCAAGAGGGCCTGGATCCACGGGAGCCAATTATGCTGAAGCCTTTTTAAGTTTGGCATAAAATCTAAGATGCAAAGAAGAATATTCTGAACTTTGTAATAAATAGTTTATTGCCAACATGTTAAACAACTGTGTTTAAAATCCAGTAGTAAGCAAAGAATAAGCATGAAGTAACATCTGTTAATGAATGCATGGGTCACCTTTTGCTGTGGAAGCAAGGAAACCCAAACCTTCAGTTGTTTATACCACACACATTTATTTCTCACTCCTGGGTTCTTCGATTGGCGGTGGCTCTCCTGGGCTTGGCTGGGCTTCTCTGGGCTTGGCTTCAGCTTGGGTTCAACTCTATTCCGCTAACCCTCTTTCTGGAAACCAGGTTCAAGAAGCATTTGAGATGGATCAAATGCCTCCTGAGGGCCTGCCTGGTACCCCCAAAATGCACTTCCCCCCAACCCCACTCCACACACAGCATGGAAATAAAGGAAAATCTTCAGGCCCTTCAGGGAGCATAGCTAGCCCTGAGTAGTAAATGGGGAACTGGATATGCAAGAAGGTAATAGTACCTTAAAACAATAGCCAAGGAATAGTAGCTTAAAACAACTCAGTGACGTATGTTAGAGTCACAACATGTTTTGTTTTCTGTAGAAAGTAAATATAACATCTTTTCTTTTTTAAGATTATCCCTCTCTGTTACCCAAGCTGAAGTGCAGTGGTGTGATCATGGCTCACTGCAGCCTCAAACTCCTGGAGTCAAGTGATCCTCCTGCCTCAGCCTCTTGAGTACCTAGGAGTACGGGCATGTGCCACTAAACCCAGCTAAATGTTTTAGTTTTTAGCAGACATGGGGTCTCACTTTGTTACCCAGGTTGGACTCTTAACTCCTGGTCTCAAACAATCCTCCTGTCTCAGCATCCCCAATGCACTGGGATTACAGGCATGAGCCACTACATCCAGCCAACATCTTAACACATGTCCCTGAGTTATTTCTCAGAAACTCAGACCACCACCAAATGGTTCCTCTGACACACCGATAAAGGGAAACTGAGGCCTGAACTCTGATCACTGTTCTTTGTTCTAAATTTCTTCCTGAGGGGCCTGGAAGTAGCCGTGTCCTTGAGCCAAAACTAACATTCTTTTATGCTGTTCCCAAATTTTTAGACAAACTGTTCCCTCCTTAACCAATGGCAAAGCAGAAAATCTTTGAATTCATCTATGACCCGTGGGCTGTGCCTTTTTAGATCAAACTAATGTGTAGCATTTGTGTATTGATTTATAACTTTGCCTATAACTTCTGCTTTCCTGCGTTTAAAAATCCTTATGTCGCCATTAGAGAGGAAGGATCCAAGGCATAAACTGCTCGATTATCCTTAGTTGGTGCTCTGCAAATGAATGCCCTTCTTTCTCCCACAGCAAACCTTAGTGTGGATGTTTGGTCTTACCACAGTAGGCACACAGAACCCAGCATGGTTCAGTAATACCTTTACCATCTGGGGCAAGCTGTTCAGGTGACAAAGGACTGAAGCTCAGGAGGGAAGTGGAAACATGGATTTCTCTTAAATTCTTTCCTTAGAGCTGGTACAATGTCCCTGCCATGCACATTTCATTGCTCCCAGCATGCCATTGGACAAAGCTTAAAGTCGATGGGACATAAAAGTTTCCTGACACATAGGACTTAAAATCTTGGAATTTACTCTCTATTGTATGCTCATGAGATAACTAATTTGGGAGGGAGTCTAGATAAACTTCAGGAGGGGAAGGCTGTTCCCCAGGGAACAAACCCTTTGATTACAGAGTTAGAACTTCTAGCCTTACCACCCTGGGGCGGAAGAGAGACTGGTGATTATAATTAATCGCCAATCCCCAATGATTTAATCAATCATGCCTATGTGATGAAACCTCCATGAAGACCATAAACAGTGAGGTTCAGGCAGTCTCTGGGTTGATGAACACATCCATGTGCTAGGAGGGTGTGTTCATACCCAGATTGGGCATGGAAACTCTGTGTCTTTCCACCCTTTCTTTCAGGCATCTTGTTTATTTGGCTGTTCTAAGTTATATCTTTTATGGCAAGCCAGTAATCATAAGCGATGCACCTTCCTGAGTTCTGTGTCATTCTAACAACTGGACCGAAGGGGAAACAATTCATTTTAATCCCAGAACTGGAAGTTTGGGTAGCCTAGAGACCCTACCTTCTCCCAGCTGGTGTTTGAAGTGGGCACTGTTTTGAGGGACTGAGCCCTTAACCTGTGAGGTCTGTGTTAATTATGGGTAATGTCAGAATTGAATTGAATTGATAAACACCAGGTCAGTGTTGGAAAAATAGCTGGTGTTGGAATGGAGGGCATTCTAACCACAGGGAAATCAGGCTCTAGGGGTGAATAAATATGAACAAGTCATGCAGTCTATCACTAGGTATTTTGGAACAGATTTAAGTGTGTTGCAAATGCTTAGCACTGTTGAGTATTCTCAAACTCCGATTTCCCAGTCCATTCCCTACTCAACTGTGGCAATGTCTCCTTCCTTAATAAAAATATCAATGTCATTCAGCATTAGACATAGGACCTCCTGTTCCTAGTAAACATTTCATATTACTTTAAATGATAAGAGAGAATTATGAGTACAGATTTTGGGTCCCTAGCTAGGCTTTAAGAACTTGAAGGAAGATGCTCCATCTTATCTATTCTGTGTATTTATTTATGCAAAGTCTGGCACACAGACAGTGGCAGGTACATTTTGCCTATTGATTCCGTATAGGTAGTAGAGGTCTTATTATCATATAAGTATAATTATAAAGACATGCACTTAAAGAATGTTTAAAAGAGTCCCCTAAGAATATCACATATTTGTTTACTCAGGCTTCCCACACATCTCTCTGACTTGTCTCCCACTCAAATTACATTATGAAAAAAAGCAAAGAAATGTAAAACAACACAGAGAAGTCCAGCATAGTCCTTGGTGCTTTCCTTTCTTTAGCAACTTTGATTCTCCTACAGTTCTGTGAGAGGAATATCAGAGCGCCACTTTCATCCCCAGTTGTCCAGATGAGGAAGAAAAGACTCAGAGACATCGTGTCGTAATAGCACAACTAGCAGGCAACAGAGCCACCAATTGAACTTAGTCCTGTACAACAAAAGCTTTACTCTCTATTTGATGTTTTTCCACAGCACTGGTCCCAGACCACATCTCAAGGAATTAGCAGCTAAGAAATGCTGTCATCAATAGTATGAAATCTATCAAATGTTACCCACATTTGAAAAAGGAAGAGATAAAGTAAGGAGAAGGAGACTGGTGTTAGCTGCCCCTGACAGAAGTTATTGTTTATGACTGGGGTTCATTTGCTTATTTTCCAGAGCCCGCTATGCTCATCATGTTTAAGTATACAATACACAACCCTCCAAAAGTTGGCAAATTTGTGAACTGGCAATTAAGCAAAGAAGATAAACAGGCTGGGTGCAGTGGTTCACAACTTCAATCCAAGCACTTTGGGAAGCCCAGGCAGGAGGACTGCTCGAGGCCAGGAGTTAGAGACCAGCCTGGGCAATGTTATGAGACCTTGTCTCTACCAAAAATTTTTTTTAAAAAAGCAATTAGCCAAGCATGGTGATGTGCACCTGTAGTATCTACTACTTGGGAGGTTGAGGAGGGAGGATCACCTTAGCCCAAAATTTCAACGTTATGTTGAGCTATGATTGTGCCACTGTAGTGCAGCCTGGGTGAAAGAGTGAGACTCTGTCTCTAAAAAAAAAAAAAGAAACAAATAAACAAAATAAACAGACAGCAAATACGCACCTGAAACAAAACCAACACCCAACATTATTCGCCATTAGGAAAATGCAAGTTGAAACCACAGTGAGATGCTGCAACATACATGTTAGAATGGCTAAAATGAAAAAGACAGACAATAAGTAGTAAATGATGTAAAGTATAAAGTGACAGTGAAACACTGCAACACACGTTAGAATGGCTAAACTGAAAAAGACAGACAATAACAAGTGGTGAATGATATAGAAGTATAAAGTGACTGGAACTCTCATACACTGAATGAAAAGTAAAATTGTATAGCCAAAACTGTACAATCACTTTGCAAAATAGGTTGGAAGTTTTTGAAAACTAGTATACGAGCTATGTAACCAAAATATTTGACTATTAGGTACGTAAGAAAAACAAAAACATATACATACAAAAAGTCATACACAAATGATCATAGTAGCCTGATTTATAATAACTCCAAACTGGAAACAGCCCAAATGTCATCCATGGATGCATGCATAAACAAAGTGTGAACTATTCATTCAGTGGAGTACTGCTCAGTGAATGAACTATAGATCCACATAACATGTGTTACTGTAGGTATACATAACACAGATGGATCCCAAAATAATTGTGCTGAGTGAAATAAGCCAGATCACCCAAAACACTATGTTCTTCAATTTTATGAAATTCTAAAAAGTGTAAACTGATCTATAGTAATAAAAAGCAGATCAGTGATTAGACAGGGATGGGAGGTGAGGAGAGATGGAGGAAGGATTACAAAAGGGCATGATAAAACTTTTGCAGGTGATAAACGTTTATCATCTTGATTGTGGTGATTGTTTCATGGTATCTACATATATTAAAGCTTATTAAATTGTACCCTTGAAGAAAGAAAAGTTTACCATATGTCAGTCATACCACAAAGAGTTTCTTTTATTAATTAATTAATTTAGAAACAGGGTCTCCCTCTCTCTCTTTCTCACCCAAGCTCAAGTGCAGCAGTGCAATGACAACTCACTGTAGCCTCAAACTTTTTGACTCAAGTGATCCTCCTGCCTCAGCCCCCCAAGTAGCTAGAACCATAAGTATGCACCATCACACCTGTCTAATGTTTTAACTTTTTTGTAGAGATAGGGGTCTCACTATGTTGCCCTGGCTGGTCTTGAACACCTGGCCTCAAGTGATTTTCCTACCTCAGCTTCCCAATGTATTGATATTACAAGAGTAAGTCATGGCACCCAGCCAAGCTTTTTATAAAAATTATATCATATAGGCATAGTGTAAAGAAAAATTATTTCAGATATGAAAACTTAGATCAGTGTCTGGCACATTTTAAATGCTCTATGCATGCTAAGATCTTGTGATTATTATTCTCACTGTTATTGAAAGGGATGTTGCACCATTTGCTGGTATTATATATAATCTGTAAAGATCTACTTTGTACTCTCTAAGGTAATTGCCTTCCTATGTCACCACTCAACAATGACAAAGTTGACAAAATCTAGGACAAAGCCTTAAGACTAACTCTCACCAAAGAACATTCTTTCATGTCTACCTTTTGCCCTGTGAAAAGTATATTAGGGAAATAGGATCTCATCTGTGCGAAGCCAATTCTTTCTCCGGAGGAAGGCTTTTGATAATCCTTAACATGACACAGTAATTTAGCATTACTGAGCTCGAGAATGCTGAATAGGACTCAACAGTTTCTAAATGTTTCATTATTTCATGGGGAGCCAGAAGTGAAATTAACCTCACTGAAAGATTCATCAGAATCCAGGTATTTTGGCAGTTGTGACTGTTTTTTCCCAGATACAAAAAAAGATTATATTCTCATCACTTCTTTACTCATGCACTCATGCATGATGGTATTCTAATATCATTGCTACGTGTTTCGACTTCATGGTGCACAAATTCCTGTTGAGACCCCAAGACTCTACAGGAAGTAGCCTTGAAAATGTAAATAGCTCAAGAGTTTCTTTTTAGGTTAGAACTGTGGGCAAGAGATAAAAAGTTTACTAAAAGTGCTAGGTACTGGCCAGCAGCCAACAGCAGAATGAATGTAGGCTATGTTTTAGGTGAGAATGTATAAGTGACTGCATTTGCAGATTAGGTCTGGACTGATTGGTGATCAAAGAAATAAGGGAGATCTACAAAGATTAGACTTGAAGTGTGTTATCAACATGTCTAAGCCTTTTAAATATAATACCCTGATAACTTTCATCTTCGTTATTTAATGACAATATCTTTTGCTCTCAATTTTGTCTCCACTACTCTCTATATATAGGCTCTCTATTTTACTGACCACTAGTGGGAGAAAGAGGGGTGAAAAGGTAAAATTCATGATATCGTTATTTTCATTATCAGGTATTAATTTTGCTTATTTTCTCCCTTTTAGCAATCTCCTGTATGAAAATTAAAAGAGAAGGCCAAATTCAGGATGGATTGAACATGATCCTTGTCTTCATATTTACAAATAAGCAAAATGCAACCTCACTGAGGTCAGGGAAAGCATCTTGCTCATCATTTTATTCACAGTACCTAAAACATGTCAGACCAAGAAACCACAGTGTATGTAAAAGATAAATGGAGACAGCAAAACAACCTATTTTATACACAGGGAAATCTTTATTTATTCACCTCTATTTCTGAGATGGGGAAAATAAGAAACAGAGTGTACGCGTTTTTCCAAAGAAGAGAAAGCAAGTAAGTTGCAGAACCAATATTTTTATAAGGAAACCTGTTATTGAAATATAAAAATATACAGAAATGTCTACATGTCCTAAATATCTAGCTAAAGAAAGTTTGAATTTAAATGACCAGCTTGGGGTGGAATTGATTTCTTAAAATTTTGAGTTTTTTAATTCATGGACATAGTAATTTATTTATATATGTCTTCTCAAATTTATTTCAGGAAGTAGGTTTCAGTATAAAAATTGTATCCATAGTTTATTAGATCTATTCCTAAATAATTAATGTTATTTGTGCCTCTATAAATTGTATTTTTAAGACATTTCAAATAAAATCTATTTTAGATGATATATTAAAATATAATTGATTTTTGTATGTTGACCTTAAATCCAGTGACCTCATTAAATTAGGTAACTATTCTCTTGCATTTTTCTGTTGATTTCTTTGTATTTTCTCTTCACACACTAAGGCATTTATGAATAATGACAACTTGATTAATCTTTTTAAATCCTTACAACTTTCATTTCATTTTCTGACCTTTGTGCATTGCCTAAGGTTTCATTACATATTGATTAGAAGTGGGAATAAATAAATCCTTACCTCAGTCCTGCTTTTAGCTGGTAGGAAGACACTATTAAAAATGTTTAGGTTATTTTTAGCTAAATACGGATCTTAAGAATATTTGTTTCTATCGCTAATTTGCAATGGGTTTTTATTATGTATGACTAATAGGTTTTTGGCATCTTTTAAAATGAATATGTTATTTTTCTTTTTTTTCAATATAAGTGAATTCCACTGACTAATTTTTCAAATGTTAAGCCAAAGATACAATCATAAAATTATCAAATTAGGTCATTTTATAAAAGCATTACTACATATGATTATATACAGTTGGCTAATATTTTATTAAAAATTTTGTATTTGTGTTCATGATTTACTGACTTCCAATTTTGTTTGGTTTTACTACACTGTCATTTTCCTAATATCTTGATTTTGATACGTACTTAATTTCTAGTCTTTCTTTTTAAAATATCCATATTCATATATACATAAACATATGTGTGTGTATATATATATACACATACATTCCATAAACTGCACTCTGCAACAGCTTTAGTTTCATTGCACAAATTTTGATAAATTGTATTTTCATTGTCATCTACACAGCAGGATTAAAATCCAGAATTTCTAACTACGTTCTAGAATTCTTTCAACTGAAGGTGTAACACCATTTTCTTTGTCATTCATAAATAAATGGTTTTCAAACTTTTAGTTGAAAACACTTAAATATCAAAGGAAATAAAATTGCCATTTTTAGTTTGCAAACTCTGCTAGCAAGTGTGTCAGGCTTGTTCTTTCTTTCTTTATGTTTTTATGTTTAACACAACAATCTTGGACGGATGTGCCTTTTTACCCTCTTTTCAAAAATGAAGAAACATATGCATAAAGTGATTATGTGATTGTATCTATGCAGCTAATATAAATGTAGCTAAGCCAGGATTTGAAGTTGAACTTCCCCGGCTCCCACATCTGTTTTTCTTCCATGTTCCCTACTCTATGCTACCTCTACACATACCCCATGCACTCAAGTCATGTCATCTAGGAATTACAGCTACAGCAAGCAAGGTACCTTGGGCTCTTATGTCTTGCAAGTAAGAAAATGGTTTCAGAAAAGCTGCCTGGCTCATGAAAGGCCATTTTGCTAGTGAATGATTGAACCAGAACCAATTCTAAGGTGTCCTAATTTCGAAGATAACCATCTTCCTGCTTTTGTAAATTGCATAACAGCTCACTTTGAAGAACAGGCAGTGCTGACTCACCATCAACAATGCTTCCATGAACAGGTAGTTCAACTGGTAGAAAACCTTACGAAGAAATTAAAGGCATTTGTCAGGATTCTTATTTTTAAAAAGTAAAGAATACTGACATTAGTCCTCCTTAGCTCCTTTACAGTCTTTGAATAACTTCTTTAAGTTGTTGAAACAAAAGTTTTATTGTATCCCATTGGCAGTCACTGAAGGGAATTAATATGGAGAGTGGGTGATAAGAATTCCCAAGTTGTCAACAAGAGCATTTCCTTGAAATGCCTGGCTTAAACTGTTATGTTGTCTTAAACTTAATTTCAGTGACCAGAATTCAGGTATGTGAATTCCCTGAGGGTTGACTGCTAATCCACCTGCCACTTCTTTTTCATCTTTTTTTTTTTTTTTTTTTTTTAAGATGGAGTCTTGCTCTGTTGTCTAGGCTGGAGTTTAATGGCGCCATCTTGGCTCACTGCAACCTCCGCCTTCTGGGCTCTAGTGATTCTCCTGCCTCAGCCTCCCAAGTAGCTGGGATTACAGGCACCTGCCCCCATGCCCAGCTAATTTTTGTATTTTCAGTAGAGATGGGGTTTCCCATGTAGGCCAGGCTGGTCTCGAACTCCTGACCTAGAGTGATCCTCCCACTTCAGCCTCCCAAAATGCTGGGATTACAGGTGTGAGCCATCACTCCTGGCCTTTTTTCTTTTCTCTTGGCCTCTGGCAGTTTTAGATATTACCCCTCTAATCCCTAGGCAATTCTTTTAAGGAGACCCAACGCTTTGAAATTGGATCCCTGTGGGCTGTGATAGCAAAGACAAGATAGTTGCTGCATGATTTAACTTTTCTTCCCTATGCACACCCCTGTCAGAATCTCTGTCACACAGTCTAGAGGAAGAGATGAGGCCAGTGAGAGAAAATATAAACTGTAAAATTCTGTTCTGAGAAAACACATCATCCAATGAATGCCTTGTAGCTTTCGCTGAGAGACAATAAATGTTACTGCTCTACAGTAAGGAGAATGAGAAATCCTATTCCCAAGGGAAAGAAAATATATCTCCACATATGACAAGTAGTTAACATTATGGATGGTATCTGCCTGGGCTCTTATCACGATGTAAATTTGTTTTCTATTCACTGACTTGAGTAGTAACAAAATAATATTGAAATGTGAATAAAGAACCATATTTGAATTTTATTATAGCTTCACAGTAATCTGATCGTGGGGGGGAATGTTTAGGAATAAACAAAGGCAGAGAGCAGTAAGTCAACTTGAATATATATACCCCATACTGGAAAGCCAATCTGTTTATTAATAATAAGCCAAATGCTTATTGGAATGAAGCATGTTTTTTTGTTTAGCATTGCCAACATTGTATGATTGGAGTTTACATAAAGTTCCTAAACTGGTTTGTACTAACTTGTTGACAAGACTGTTTATCATCCCTTTTGAATGAAACATAAAATAAAATTTTGGCCACAAGGCCCATAAAAACTATCTTAAAACTATCATAAAAACTATCTTCTGCCTTTTTTTCCCCCAGGAGTAGATGTACTAGCTGTGAGGTTCTGGATGAATCTACTTCAGATTTATCCTTTATATTAAACTGTTCAGAGACAGGACTCATAATTCTTATAAATTTAGTGTAGCACATAGGTTTAGGTGAGTTTGCAGGTGTGCAGTGACAATAATGAACTGAGGACTTTTAAGACTTAAGATGTTACAGAAACTCCTAGTTCTGCTGCATGAAGTGAACTCTAGAATTTCAAGTAGACATAGGAGATTTTTAAATTATCTTTTTACTCCCTGTATTCACAATTTCATCAGGTATATCACTGAACTTTTAGAGAACTGCTCATTTTTACCATCTGCTAAATTAGATGTTTACAAGTCCTTATTTGAAAAAGAAAAGTTAATGACAGAGGTGTCATATCCTAAAGAACTGTAGAAAGGTCTGTGTTTACTGTTGAGGGATAAAATAAAAAGTGGTACATTTATTCAATATAATGTGGTCAATAACCTAAATCACATTATAAAATAACTCTCTCTATCATATTAAGTTAAAAAAAATTAGTCCTGGTGAGGATATGGAAAAACGTAAGGAAGTAAGAAAATACTGAGTGTTAGAAAAGTCAATGAATTTGCTGAAAAATACATTTTGACGTTCTTGGCATTATAAAGACCAATCCTGAGGAACGTAAGTGGTGACCGCATTGTGCTACATGAGACATAGGGAGGGATAAGGCTGTAACACAGGTAGGGGAAGGAAGAGGTAAGAGAGACAGACAGAGACACACAGAGAAAGAAAGAGCAAGCATGCAAGTGAGCTAGGAGGTGACAGAAGATCTTGCATACTGCACTATGACATCTTCTTGTGACCACTCACCTTTTACTTTTATCTTTAAAGAAAAATCACAAAACTTGAAGAAAGAGCCTTGTGTTTACGTTGGTGCAAAACTAACTGCAGTTTTTGCAATTACTATTTTTTTTTTTTTTTGAGATGGAGTTTGGCTCTGTCACCAGGCTGGAGTGCAGGGGCATGATCTTGGCTCACTGCAACCTCCACCTCCCAGGTTCAAGCAAGTCTCCTGCCTCAGTCTCCCAAGTAGACGGGGTTACAGGTGCACCACCACACCCAGCTAATTTTTGTATTTTTAGTAGTGGCGGCGAGGTTTCACCATGTTGGCTAGGATGGTCTCTCTCTCTCCTGACCTCTTGATCCACCTGCCTTGGCCTCCCAAAGCTCTGGGATTACAGGCGTGAGCCACCATGCCTGACCTGCAATTACTTGTAATGGCAAAAACCACAATTACTTTTGTACCAACCTATAAAAGTCAGATAATTAACTGGGCTTGGCATTCAGAGAGTCTGCAAGTCCCACAAAGATTAAAGGAAAAAAATGTTAGGGCTCAGGGCCAGGCATGGTGGCTCATGCCTGTAATCCCAGCACTTTGGGAGGCTTAGGGGGGGTAGATCACTTGAGGCCAGGAGTTCGAGACCAGCCTGGCAAACATGACGAAACCCTGTCTCTACTAAAAATACAACAATTAACTGGGCATGGTGGCAGGTGCCTGTAATCCTAGCTATTTGGGAGGCTGAGGCAAGAGAATTGCTTGAATCCAGGAGGCAGAGGTTTCAGTGAGCCAAGATCACACCACTGCACTCTAGCCTAAGCAGCAGATGGAGTAAGACTCCATCTCAAAAAGCAACAACAAAAAAAAGTTAGAGCTCAGAACCAAAGACAGAAAATGGAGTGACATAGAAAGCATTCAGGAAGCACCGGAATAACAAAAGGTCTTCACATGGCAGCCAGCTCTACAATTGGAATTTCAGCTGTTCACAGATCTGTGAGTGGTGGCAAGGTAGGGTGCAGCTGACATTGGCCGCATGTTTACAGTAGGACAACACTGTAGGTACAACTTTCTGGTTTTTAAATTTTGTTTTGTTTTACAGCAAAGAAGGAGTTTACTTGACATGAGGCCAGCCTTCCAGGAGGGAGACAGGGTTATTATACAAATCAATTTCCCTGAAGTGTGGAGGTGAAGAGCTTCCAAGGATAACTTGGTGGGCAGTTTTTTTTACTTTTTTACTTAGAAATCTGCCATTTCTAGTAGCAACTTTCTATTTCCAAATTTTAAAAAAGTTTCAGATACATCACACATACCGACAACACTAAATAATAATTGTAATGTAAACATCCAAATAAGTACTGTTTGTGTCAAGACAAAGTCTCACCAGCATCTTACATTTACAATGTGCCCCTTCTCAATTGCAATGTCTTCTCTTTTCTCTAGGAGTAACCAGTATTTTGGTCTTTATGATAGGTGTATTCTGATTTTTGAAAGTAGAGTTTAATTGTATTATAGAGATCTCTAAACAATACAGTAGAGTTTACTTACTTATGAAAATGTATTAAATATGCTAAAACAGACCAAGACCCCTTACCATCCCCAGTAAAGAGAACAATTTTCTTTCCTTTCATTCAGTATTCTGGTAGCTTTTTAAGATGTCCTCTTTCCTTGGTCATCTGCATTTTTACTGAAATGTGCCTACATATTATTTTTATTTAATCCTTCTCATTGTACACGGTGGAATTTCAATTTGAAACTCATTTTGATCTGGAAAATGCTTATCCATTATGTCTTCAAACACAGTTTCTTGGAAAGCTCCCCTTTTTTTATTATTAAACTTCTTTTAGATGTACATTGATGTCTCAAAATCTGTGCTTCATGCCTCTTAATTACTCACTCACATAGTTTTAAAAATCTCTGTCTCTCTCTGCTGTTCTACGTATTTCCTTACTACAGTCATTTGATTGGCTAGTTTTATGGCTGTGTTCAGTTTGGAGTGTGTATGCTTTCAAATAAATATTTATTTTGGTTACTATATTTTCATTTCCAATATTTCTAATTAATTCTTTTTTCTACCTTTTTTTTGTTTTGCTTCTGTATCTTTCTTTTATATTAGTAGTTGTTATACATATATTTCCTTGATGATACAAACATGTTACAGAATTTTCTCAGAATGTTTTGTTAATTTAATATCATCTAGAAAAAATACAATGTTGTGGCTGACATTTTTGCAGTCTTTCTTAGCATGAGTTTTCTACTTGTGTTTTGGATTGTAATTTGCAGCCATATATAGTAGGGGTTATTTCTCCTATGTCTCTTCATATATAACTACTTTCTGGTTATGGGATGTCTTTACTCAGTCTCTTCTATGCTCCCAGTCCAGAACCTCGTCTTATACTGATAATCTGAAGACAGCATAGATCTAGTTGCAGAGCCCATGGGTGGTTTGGCTCAGGTCTGGTCTTTTTTTTTTAATATTAGTTTTTTTTTGAGATAGAGTCTTGCTCTGTCACCCAGGCTGGAGTGCAGTGATGTGACATAAGCTCACCGCAACCTCCACCTCCTGGGTTCAAGTGATTCTTCTGCCTCAGTCTCCTGAATAGCCGGGACTACAGGCACACGCCACCATGCCCAGCTAATTGTTGTATTTTTAATACAGATGAGGTTTCACCCTGTTGGCCCAGATGGTCTCAATCTCTTGACCTTGTGATCCACCCACCTTAGCCTCCCAAAATGCTGGAATTACAGGCACGAGCCACTGTGCCCGGCCCAGGTCTGGTCTTAATGTGCATGTCTTCTCATTTCCCTCCCTCATCTTATTCTAAAGCTCTTGTAAGTATGATTTCCCCTGTACTTTTTCAAATGTCTGAGATGCAGCCCCATGAAAGCCATAGATTCCGGTAAGGGGCTAGGGGAAGGATAATGGGGTGGGAGGATAGAGGAGGGATAGCATTAGGAGAAATACCTAATGTAGATGGCAGAGTGATGGATGCAGCAAACCACCATGGCACATGTATACCTATGTAACAAACCTGCACATTCTGCACATGTACCCCAGAACTTAAAGTATAATAAAAATAAATAAAATAAAAAAGATGATAAATTATACATTAAACAATGTACTAATGGTCATATATATTTTTCTCCAAACACAAAAGTGCGTTGAACACTAAAGACCATCAAAAGATAAAATCAGTTTGCCATCCCAGGAGACTCAAAACCATTAAGAGAAGCATTTGCAGTTCCCTTTCGGAAATAAGTTGGGAGAAGGGGGTACCTCCTTAGTCTCTAATTTCAATCTATAAGTTTGTCTTTTACCTATTTATTTTTCCGGTGTTTGTTGTTGTTGTTGTTTTTGAGACGTGGTCTCACTCTGCCACTCAGGCTAGAGGGCAGTAGTGTGATCATAGCTCACTGTAGCCTGGAGCTCCTGGGCTCGGGATCCTCCCACCTCCACCTCCCAAGTAGCTAGGACTATAGGCACACGCCACCACACCGGCTAATGTTTACACATTTTCAATAGAAACTATGTGCCTAGGCTGGTCTCTAACTCCTAGCCTCAAATAATTGTCCCTGAGATTCCTGTCTCTACCTCCCAAGTTCCTGGGATGACAATCATGAGCCACCACACCAGGGACCTATCATTGTGAAGGGTTTGGATCCATAGAGTTTTATTCCTGAAAGGCATGTATTAGTTTAATAAACTAAAAATAATATAAATAATATGGTTTTCTTTAAAACACAGTTTCATGTGAGGTGCATTCACTTATGCTATTGAAAGTCAGTTTTAGGATAATCTAAGTACAGACGGCGATCTCAGGTTCTGGAGAACAGTTTCAATGTTGAAAGTGTTAACAATTATTATTGATTTCAATCGTTTCATTTTAAAACTGTGGAATTGAGGCCAGGGCTGTGAGTTGCCTCTCTAACACCCAGAACCCAAGCCTGTGGGAATGAGGGGCAGAGGGAGATTCCATTCTTTCTCTAAAGCCAAGTCTGTGATAAGCCTTCTCACCCTCAGTATGCTGCCCAAGGACCAAGGGATCTTGCCTGCATTATGAAGGCAGAGAAAAGGAAATCAAACTGTTTCAAATCTTCACTACACAAACTACAAGGCTAAAGAAGAGAGGTCAATCAATATGTGTGTCACTGCATTTTGTCCTGGCTGGAACACTACCACAGACAAGCCTTAATTCCAGTTTATCCTCTTTGTAGCTGCAGAAGTCTGCCAGGTCCCTTCTGCTGAGTTCTTATTGGAAATAGTCTTTTTCCAAAGTGCAAAATATCGCGTTCTGTGGCTGGATGGGCTGTTCACATCTGTAAATTGATTCCAAGACCCAAGTGAGAACCCTCTTAAAGTGACACAGTCCAATTAACTTATACACATTGAGAGTATAGTGACTAGAAAAGAAGTATGAGAAAGATCTTGCTAAAACCGCTGAACTCCTGATACACTTTAGTAAGGAAGAAGTCACCGGCAGGAATATCAGAACATTCAAAAAATTACTTGATAAATTTAGATTTCCTTCCACCCCAATAGCCAAATATAATAATATTAAAATCTTAGGCTCGAGTGCAGTAACTCACACCTGCAATCCCAGCATTTTGGGAGGAAGAGATGAGAAGATTGGCTGAGGCCAGGAGTTCAAGATCAGACTGGGAAATATACTGAGACCCCATCTCTATGAAAAAAGAAAAGCATAATATGACAGTGTGCAGCTGTAGTCCCAGCTACCCAGAGGGCTGAGACAGGAAGAGTATTTGAGCTCTATTGCACCACTGCACTCTAGCCTGGGAGAAAAAGCGGGACCCTGTCTCAAAAATAAAATAAAATAAATAAATAAAAATTTAAGACTGCTTTATGGTTTTTACATATCTTATATATCCCAATTCTCAATAAAATGATAGGAATTAGTTATTGGGATAGCTACTGTTGTCTCCACGCAGGTGTCTTTGCCACAACCCCTTTCAGCATCTGCAAGGAAATATCAGCTCCGGCTGCTCCAGCCCCCTTACTCCTGAGTAATTGTCCTCAGCCTCAGAGGATGTCCATATCTAAGATTTTGCCTCCTTCCAAGATGTCACCTGTGGCCACCTCCAAGGAGAATTTACATTATCGATCTGACAAATGCGTTATATTTCCTCTGCATTGGAAAAGAGTTCAGAGTGGTTCAGAAACCACTCCCACTCATCTGGACTGATGGATCACAATGTGCTTCTGCAGTCTCACATGTTATTTATTCTGCCCTCCCCCAGGCCCTGGACTGTCTGGCTTTCTCACAGCTTATTACATTGGTCTACTCTATTGATGATATAACACTAATTGATTAAGTGAGTAAAAAACTAAAATGGCAAGTACATTGGAGGACTTGGAAGAATATACTTCAGAGGATGGAAGATAAAACCTAGGAAGACTCTGAGACCTGCCATATTAGCAACACCATGTTATGGGTTTTGTGGTCTTGGTGCACTAGGATGTCCTCTTCTATTCACATAAAGGACAGGTAGTAAAGTAAATCAAAATCAATTTAATTTATTTTATCAATCCAAAGTAAAGCAGACATTGTGTCTGGCAACTCCCATCACTGAGACAGAAACACAATGTCAGTGTTTTCCCACTTGGAAATACTGCACTTAGCCATAATGAGAATCCCGTGGACTCAGTGTGAGCCAGATCTAGGTCAAGACTCCACGTGTTTTCTGAACGCCATATACACCACTCTATTGGGGTGACAACTTTGTGTTCCAGAGTATCAGTGTCAGCTTGGACCTTATATCCAACAGTCCTTGAAAGGGCCAAGATTTGTCTTTCCCTAGCAAACATTTGCTGAGTGAATGATGGTGACTACCTCTGGGGAGTACTGAGGGAATCACTACTGTGTGTTCTTGCCAGGGAATTGCAGAATCCTCTTCCTTCATTAAATAGATTCTGGCTCTGAGAACTGGCTTATGTCTGGAAACTGAGCAGGTATGCTGACCATGTATTAAGGTGTTTTGTTTTGTTTTTTTTTCTGTCCCCAAATCATCTATTCTCAACTTTTTTGTTGTATAAAATAAGTATAATTCTGCTCATTTATCTTTCACCCAGAAATACTGTGTCTTAGTGTTTCCAGAGGTCTGAAAGCCAGACTTCTCAGCTGCTGCTCAGACCACCACACTTGTTGCAATAATTGTGCCTACATGACTCTGCTCCAAGTGCAGCTACCTGGACCCTATAATTTCCCATCATATCATTCTATTGTTATTCAGGAGGCCAATTGAGTTTCCTGCCCTACAGAAGACAGAATACCACTTAGCCTCTTAGTGATATTTTTGCCCAATTCTCCAGGGCATTTCGTACTGATTTGGTAATCAGAGTGTCCTTTTGAACCCTCTAGAACACTGTTGAAAGGTGAGTTTTCTGGCCTCCCTCTCGCATGCTCATTCTCTGGGCCTTCTTATCCTTCTTTCCATCATATGTCATGAAAGTTGTGGGCCTTAGCTTTCCCAAACTTCTAGTAGCATCTCATCAGAATATTTGCACCATTTCCTGTGGTCCTTGCCAGTGTGTTAAACATTATGCTTCCATATTGATATATTCTTTAAAGTGATATATCATTGCATTCTACTCCTTTTAATTTGCATCCTCAGGTTCCAGCCCCATGTGCATGCTCCTAGCTCTTGCCAACTAAATGTTAAGTTCTGTCAACTTATAGGGCCCCTTCCTTCCTTTGCAGATCCAGCATTTCCTAGGCAGAGCTGTGTTGAGACTTGACTCTAGTTGCCTGACCAATGAAGGCTACGAGGGTTGAGGGGCCAGTGGCGGACAGATTCTGAAGACATGTTGCCATACAAGGCAAATATTTCTGCACAAACTTCAAACAAATAGGAGCACTAGCCTATTAGCAGGGAGACATCAGTCATTCCAGCATCCCTAGAGAATCTGAAGCAGTCTGAAGAGTCAAGATTTTCAACTGCATGAACTCAGGTCTGCCAACCCAGGTGACACAATATTACTTCTTCCCATTACAGCTCTGGCTTTAGTATACAAGGCTTGCCAAAGCCGAGAGGCCAACCCTCTTTGGAATTTTGCTACCTTTATAATTGAGTCCTTTTCCTGATCCTTAGCTTTTCCTGGCCTCCAGCTTGAGGATTTCTTTATGTGCTGTAAAGAACATCTCCAGCATATAGCCTTCATGTTAAATTGATGATTAACCATCCTTTCATTGTCTTTCCCTGAAGCATCAATAGCTCCCAGCTACAGACATCTGATTCTAAAGCTCTTATAATTGTAACTACTATTTTCCCTGTATTTTCTCATATGCCTGAGACACTCACCTGCCAGAGCGCCCCCTTTAACCTGTATCCCATCCCAATATGCCACCACTGAAAGCTATAATATTCGCAATGCTACAGCATCACTGGGTTCTCAGCACTCAATCTACCATTAGTGGCAGGTTCCTTTTATCCAGCCAGCCTGCTCCTGGTCCAGCTCCTCCAAAACGTCATTTTAAAGCTTGCTTCCCAGGAAGCAAACCATCTTAAGTCAGGTTATCTGGGAAATGGATTATGAGACAGAGATTTTTCTTTAGGAGGTTTTCTGGGAAGTGGAAGTGAAGAAAGCAAAAGTGGGCAGACAGAGGTGTTGAACTGTGATTAATTGCATCAGAGACCTGAACTGTTCCTTCAGCTAACCCTGGAGCTAAGATGTCCCTTCAGAATTGTCTCAAATCACTGTAAGGGGCTAGGCCCTTATACCCCTACATTAACTAGGCATTGGAGAGGGGGCATATTTTGGGTAAGACAAGCTCCCTTTGACAAAGGGTAATTCCAAGAAAGAAACTCAAATTTGAGACATCAGCAACACAGAGTTCTGACAGATGGGGGAACAAGTACTTCAGTTATAAAAAGGCAATTTGGTCTGTATACTCACAGAATCTACTACAGTGACCCTCGATTTAGATCCTTCAGGGATAAGGATCTGAATCATCCCATCAAGCAAACTAGCTAGACCAGCCAAAGTGCCAGCCAAGCAGAAGGTAACTCTCAATTGGGCAGAGCAGGAAGGGGCTAGTGAGTATCAGTCACAGCGTTAGGATCCCCTGAAGCAGGAGTGACTGTAGTGTGGGTCACTGACTCCTCTCTTGTGTCTTTAAGAATGAGACCAATAAGAATCTTAAAGAAAGTGCTCCTTTAGAGGTAAACTTACTATGTGAAATAAGTAGATCTGATTCACATAGGACATAGACTAAAGACGATTTTGTCTGGATCTCCTTTTTAGGCCAGATCATCGACTCCCCACAACCAAGGATATAAGCTGGTGACAGGACAGGGCTGAGTCCATCACTGAAAATTGCCCTTCACCAAGGGATCTTCTTTGCTCAAGGTTTTGCCGTGTCCCAGGGGGGTGTCTTCAGGTAACGGCTGGCTGAGATGAGTGACTTGCCTTCACTTGGGTCCATAGAGATCGCTTGCCGTGATTTAGCATGTGTTTGAAGGGTCAACCCAGTTCTAGAGTTCTCTATTGGATCAGCTGAGCCGTTAGCTGCAACCACATAGCAGGTAGTTTCTCTTTCTGCACAGCAATGCACTTTTTACTTCCTAGAAGACGTGTATTCCAAGAATTTCTTTCCAATAAGTCTTCAGCATTCAACTGTCTGTCTCACAAATTGTTTCAGGGAACCCAGTTTAGAGCCGTTATTACTCCCATTCTCATTTATATGAAAGTGATGCTTGCCAGAGTCCCAGGTGAGAGTTGGAAGAGTCAGGCCACTTATCCAAATTTTTTAACATCAAATGAATTTGTATTCTGCTCCACCAGAATTCTAGCATTTGTCCTCTACTCTAACACTATGCCTGGGGAGAGGATTAAATTTCCCACCGGCTTGCCTTTGAGTTGTAATGCCACCAATAGAAGGCATATCTTGACAGATGGAGTAATATGCCCTTCAGAGGTAAGTAACAAATTCCTCAGCAGAATATTCAAGAAATCTTTCTTTAATGGCACTATTTATTCCAAATTGATGCATGAATTCATAATCTTCCTTTCTACCTACCAGTGTTACATGTAGGTTAAAGATGCAGTTCAAATTCTCAAAGAAGCCTTTCCCTGTTTGAAGTCACATTTTTCTCTCTTCTTTAACACAAACAGCACTAAATATACTATTAAGTCCTGAAGAGTCAGATTTGAGAAAGTGTCAAGGTTCAGTCATTAATGGATTCTTGGGATAAATAATGTCTCATGCATGATTTCAGAAGCAGTATGGTATTAGGTCGTTAGGATAAAGGGTTTTGAGTCACACTAACCTAGGTTTAAATTTTAACTCCATCATTTATTAGCTATGGGCTCTAACAACTTGAGAAAGTAAATTAAGCTCTTTGTGACTCAGTTACCTCACACTGTCAAAGGATAATAATGATGGCCACCAATGCAATGAGTAATTTTTGCATCATGAATAGAAGGATAACAAGTTGCTGACCTGAATCCCGATGTATTGCACTGTGCTTTTTACACCACCACCTATGAATATTTTTTGCCAAAAATATCTAACCTGAATCTAATCAAGCCTTTAGAACTAACTTCCACTTAAGAACATAGGAAATAGAGGAATATGTTAAACAACATGTAAAGGAAATAATTTGAAAAAAGATCAGAATTTGCAACACTCTATGAAGTAACTATGCCTCTCTCTTTTTTTAAGCAAACCTTATTTTAACATTTTTTTTTATATAGAGAAAACTTGCAAAGGTAATAGACAATTCCCACATGCCCCCATGCAAAGGTAATAGACAGTCCCCACATACCCCCATGCAGTTTCTTGTATTATTACTACGTTATGCTGGTATAGTGCAATTATTATAATTAATGAACCAGTAACATTATGTTATTGTTAATTAAAGTACCTATTGCATTCAGATTTCCTTTGTTTTTACCTAATGTGTTTCTGCTGTTCCAACAACCCATCACGATGCCACATTGCATTTGGGCATTCTATTTTCTTAGATTTCATCTTGACTGTAGACTCTTTCACAGACTTTCCTTGGTTTCATGATTTTTGACAATTTGAGGAGTACTGATCAGGTATTTTGTCGAATGTCCATTTTTTAGAATTCATTCAGTGTTTTTCTAATGACCAGGTTGGGTTTACGGGTTTTGGGGCGGAAGGCCTCATAGGTAACGTGCCATTTGCATCACAACACATCGAGCGCATGTTCTGAACATAAACATCACTGTTGATGTTGACCTTGATCATCTGGATAAAGTAATATTTGTCAGAGTCCTTCCTTGTAAAGTTGTTCTTTCTTCTTCTTTCTATACTGTATTCTTTGAAAAGAAGTCACTATGCACAGATGATGCTGAAGGAGTAGGGAGTTATTCTTTATCTCCTTGAGAGCAGAGTATTTACATAAATTATTTGCAATTCTTCTGCATGGGATATTTATCTACTCTATCCCATCTATTTTTTATTTAATAATTTATATCATCATGGATTCACAGATATTTAATTTATATTAGTGGTTATGATCCAATACTACTATATTTTATTGTTCAAATTGTTCTAGCTTCGGTCATTGAGAACTCTTTTATTTCACTCTTGTTTCTCTTTGACATATCTCTATGTGGGAATTTTTTTAGCATTTCTTTTATTTCTGGCATTACAAGATGCTGTAAGCTTATCCTATATATTTCCTGTCCCAATCTTAAAAATCAGCTATTTATCTAAAGACTTTTGGGAAATGGCATTAGAAATCAAGATCTGGGCTGTAAGCGTGCTTTAATATAATAAAACTAGTAGTAGTACTAGTTTTATAAAATTTGTTAGAAAATATTGTCTCTGCCTCTATTTTCTGAAAAAGACTGTAGACAATTGATATGATTCCTCATATCATGTCATTGCTTCTAGGCCCACTTAGCTGACAGCAAGGAAATGTATGTGTGTTTTTTAATCTATGTATATACACCTATCTATACTCCTTTCTATAAAGATCTGTGTTTACATTAAGCTAAACATTAAATTCAAACTGATGTCTCCAACTCTAATCCATTACTGCATGGTTATTCTAGCTTCCTTTCCTGAATATCCGTAAAGACCCATTCCAGCAGTGAGAAATCTGGCTCCAGCCACTCACCATCCTTTTCCCTTATTGTCAAATTCCTCGGTATTGTGTTATCTATTTTAGGTCTTTTCTTTCCATGTAAACTTTAGAACAATTTTGTTGATATCTACAAAATAATCTGCTGTTAATTACATTGGTACTGCGTTGATTGTATAGATTAAGTTGGGAAGGATTGACATCTCAACAATAACGAGTCTTCCAGTTCATGAATGTGGACTATTTCTGTTGTCATTTAGGTTTTCTTTAATTTCCTTCACACTTTTGTAACTTTCCACATATAATTTCTGTATATATTTTGGGAGGTTTATCTTATTTCACATCTTGGATACTATTGTAAATGGTATTATGGTCCTAATTTTAAATATCACATGTTCATTGCTGGTATATAGGAAATCAATTGACCTTTGAATGTTAACCTTGTATCCTGTAATCTCGTTATACTCAGTTATTAATTTCAGGAGGCTGTTTTGGTGAATTATTTGGGATTTTCTACACAATCTTGTTATCTATGAACCAAGGCAATTTTATTTCTTCCTTCCCAATCTGTGTAATTTTTCTTTTCTTGTTTTGTTGTGCTTTATTTTGAGGAAAAGTGGCGGGAGAGGACATCCTGTATGTTTCCTATAAAATTTCTAAAATTACAGGGAAACATCCAGTTTCTCAACACTAAGTATGATATTACCATAGATATCCTTTATCAAGTTGAAGAAATTCCTCTATTTCTAGTTGGCTGAAAGTTTTTATTAGGAATTAGTATTGAATACTGCCAGATACTTTTTTTCTGCAAACTGATATGATAATTTTTTTCTTATTTAGTCTGCTTATACAACGCATTACACTGACTGATTTTCAAATGCTGAACCAGCCTTGCATACATAAAATTAATTTTACCTGGTCCTAATGTATCCATCTTGTACACATTGTATTCAATTGCTAATTTGTTTCTAACTTTATGGAGGTATAATTTGTACACTAATAAACTGCATGTAAATAATGTATATCATTTGGCACTATATTCTTCACCTCTAAAAGTTTTTTCTTCCTTCCTTTCTTTCCTTTCCTTCTCTTTTTTCCCTTCCTTCCTTCCTCCTTCCTTCCTTCCCTCCCTCCCTCCTTCCTTCCTTCATTCCTTTCTCTTTTCCTCTCTGCTTCCTTCCTTCCTTCCTTTTTTATGGTAAGAACAGTTAACCTGGATCCACTGTCCGAAAAATTTAAGTACACAATACTTATTGTTAACTATAGGCATGTGTTGTATAGCAGGTCTCAGGAACTCACTCACCTTGCATAACTGTAACCTTATACACATGGAACAACAGCTCCCATACACCCTGGTCACTAGCCCATATTTGTTGATAATTTTTTCATTTGTGTTTATGGAAGATGTTTGTCCGTTTTTTATTATAATGTATCTGATTTTGGTATTAGAGTAATACTAGTTTTATAAAATTTGTTAGAAAATATTATCTCTGCTTCTGTTTTCTGGAAAAGACTATAGACAATTGATATGATTCCTCACAAATGTTTTGTAGAATTCATCAGTGAGCTTATCTGGGCCTGGTGCTTTCTTTTTGGAAAGTGTTTTCATTATTGGTTGCATTTCCTTAATAGATATAGGTGTTATTCAAATTATCTACTTCTTCTTGTATGAGTTTGGTAGTTTATGTCTTTCAAGACTTTGGCCTATGTCATCTAGGTTATCAAACTTGTGGGCACAAAGTTGTTCATAGCACTTTTTTATTAGCCTCTGAGTATTCATAAAATCAGTAATAATGGCCCCGTTTCACTTCTAAAACTGATTAATTATATCTCTTCTTTTTTTTTTTTTTTTTTTTCATGAGACTGGCTACAAATTTACCAATTTTATTTATCTTTTCAAATAACCAGCTTCTGGTTTTGTTGAGTCTTTTTATTGTATTCTTAGTTTCAATTTCATTGCCTTCTGCTCTATTTTTTTTTATTCTGCTTGTTTTTGGCTTAAATTGTTTTTCTTTCAGTCTTATGTGAGAGAAACTCAGATATATTTTCAGATTTTTCTTTCTTCTAATGTATTCAATGCTATAAATTTCCATCTAAGCAATGCTTCTGCTGAATCTCACAGTTTGTTAAGTAATATTTCCATTTAGTTCAAAGAGTTTTTAAATTTCTCTCAAGACTTATTTTTGACTCATGTTATTAGAAGTTCTTTAATGTTAAAAATATTTTTATTTTCTAGCTTTTTTTCTGTTACTAATTTACAATTTAACTCTACTGTGGAATGAGAACATACTTTGCATGAATTCAACACCTTTAAACTTGTTCATGTTTTAATTGTGGCCCACAATGTGTTCCATCTTAGTCAATGTTCCATGTGAATTTGACAAGAAAGTATAATCTGCTCGTATTGGATAGGGTATTCTACAAATGTCAATTCAATCATGTTAATGGATAGTGTTGTTCAGGCCAATTATATTCTTACTGACTTCCTGCCTGCTTAATCTGTCAATTATAGAAAGAATATGTTGAAGTCTCCAAGTACAATAATTGTGCTATTTCTTCTTTCAGTACTATTCATTTCTGCCACGCAAATTTTTATGCTTTGTTGTTATACATGTACTTGTTAAAGATTGTTATGTCTTCTTGGATGATTAACTTCTTTGTCATTCTATAATGAACTTCTTCATTCTTGATAATTTTCCCTGTTCTGAAGTTGGTGTCATAAGAAATTAGTATAGCTACTCCAGTTTTCTCTGTAGTGATGTTAGTATAGTATATCTTTCTCTGTTTCTTTACATTTAACCTATCTGAATCTTTATATTTAAAATGTATTTTGTAGACAATATGTAATTGTGTTTTGTTTTATTTAATTCTCTCTGAAAATCTCTGTCTTTTAATTGGTGCTCTAGACAATTTAAACAAAAATTGCTTATTGGTATAATTATATTAATATTGGCCTTGTGTAACTTCTTTATATTTGCTTATCTCATTTTTTCCCTCTATTTCTTTCTTATCTGACTGTAGTTGAGTGTTTTATGATTCCATTATACAATTTCTCCTTGGACAACAATTATGCTTCTTTTCAAAATTTATAGTGGTTTGTCTTTGCAATTTACTATATCCACCTTCAAGACACTACACTGCATGCACCCCATAACACAGTGTTCCTAATTTCTCCCTGCCATCTCTTATTACATTGCAGTCATTCATTTCCCTTATAAAATATGCTATAATCACCTAATAGATCTTTACTGTTATTATTGTAAACAGTTATATTTTAGATCAACTGAAAATAAGAAAAATAAAAGATTTATTTGTATTTAATTTTTCTATGATACTTTTTCTTTCTTTATATGGATTCCAGTTTCTAATCTTTGCCATTTTCCTTCACACTGAAGAATTTAAACATTTCTTTTATGATTTTCTGCTGGTAATGAATTCCCTCACTATTTATTTGTCTAAGAAAGTATTTATTGCTTTTCTACTATTCAAGGGTAATTTTTCTGGAAATACAATTCCAGTTTGGCTGTTTTTTTTAACCCTTTCAATATTTCAGTACACTATCTTTTTGTTCACATGTTTTCTGACAAGAAGTTCACTGTAATTATTACTCTATAATAAATAAGGTGTTTCATTCTCTGGCTTCTTAAATAATTTTTTTCCATCATTTTTTCTCCTCCTTTAAATATGATGTTCCTGGGTGTGGATTTTTTGGCATTTATTCTGCTTGGTTTTCTTGGAGTATCTTTGATCTGTGATTTGTTGTCTGTCATTAATTTTAGAAAATTCTCCATGATTATTTCAAATATTTCCTTCACTCCATTTCGACTTCCTTCCTCTCATATTTTGATAAAGTGTGGGTTATGTCTTTGATTCCACCCTACAGCTCTCTGATGTCTTACTGTTGTTGTTTCTTGTTCCTTTTCTCTTTGAATTCCATTTTGATAAGTTCTATTGATGTCATCAAGTTCATTGACTCCTTCCTTGGCTGCATGCATTCTCCTGAAGAATCCACCAAACACATTCTGTGTTTCTGTTACAAAGACTTTTATTTCTAGCATATTCTTCTGATTTCTTTCTTAGAGATTTTGTTTTTCTATGTACATTACCCATCATTCTTGCATGCTGCACATTTTTTTCCATTAGAGCCCTTCATATACTAACCACAGGCATTTGGTTATATCCTAATAATATTAATATCCTAACGTGTGTCATATCCGAGTCTGGTTCTGTTGCCTGCTTTGCCCCTAAGATTGTGCTTTTGCTTTTGTTCTAACACAGGCTGTAATTCTTGTTGAAAACCTGCCATGATGTGTCAGGTAATAAGAACTGAGGTAGATACCTTTTGTATGTATTTTTAAAATTATTAATCTGGCATATAGTTGGGCTGTGTTTGTTTTGGTTCTGTTTTTATAAAATCTTTCTAGCCAGAGCTGCATGTACTGCCTGATGTAGTTGTAGGCTCCAGAGGCTTCTTGCCTTAGTCTTCTTGCTTTAAACTTCTTTGTTGTCAAGGAAGGCTTATATAGAGTCTTTATCTTACAGCTCTTTCAGTCATAATCCAACATTATACTGGACCCTGTGGATGTGCTGGTAGAGTTTGGATGAAGGAAAGCGTTCTATAATCTTATGATTAAACTTTGATCTTTAAATGAGCCTGTGTCCCTGAACTGTAACTTTCGCATGTGTTTCTTTCTGCCTCCCATCACTTCACTCACCTTGGGTGAGACAGGAACCCTAGGGAGGACTGCAGCAGAGCAGATGCTCTTTCTTCAGCTGGGGTAAGTGACAGGCAGTATTTTCCTCTAGAGAGCAGGGCTTTGGGAGAATTATCATAATGGTTACTTCTCTGCTTCCTCAGCCAGAACCATGAGAAGATCTTTCTCAGTTCTTCAATGTGAGAACCTGTAGGGTTCTTATAAGTAAAACTCAATAAAGTTTTGGGATCCCCCTAGACTCTGGCCTCCAAGAGTTCCTAACTTTCCTTTTTACTTCTATTCAGCCTCCATCGTTTTGTCCAAATTACCCTTTAAATGTTCCTAACCCTGTATTGCTCAGCAACTACTGTTCCAGGTAAACACATCTTGGCTGAGGCTCTCTGGATTTGCTTAGGTCTCCAAATTTGGGGTGGTAATTTTTTCCTGAGACCTCAACTCTCTGAGACGTCCAAAACTAGCAATTGATTATCAGTTTATTCAGCCTTTTTCATGTTGCAAGGACAGGAGTTGTGGTTTCCAAACCCTTTAAATGTCAGAGCCAAAACTGGAAGTTTCCTGGTCTCTTTGAACACTTAATGCCATGAAAAAGAAAAGGATAAAGGCAGGACTGTCCTAGAGGAAAAGCGTGCTAACAAAAATGCTACCAGCTGGGTGCAGTGGCTCACATCTGTAATCCCAGCACTTTGTGGGGCTGAGGTGGGTGGATTTTTTGAGTCCAGGAGTTCAAGATCAGCCTGGGCAACACGATAAAATCCTGTCTCCACAAAAAACACAGAAATTACCTAGATGTGGTGGCACATGCTTGTAGTCCCAGCTACTCAGAAGGCTGAGGGGGGTGGGTCGCTGGAGCCTGGGAGGTGGAGGTTGCAGGGATCTGGGATTCTGCCACTGCACTCCAGATGGGTGACAGAGTGAGATCTTGTCTCAAAAACAAACAAATAAACAAAACAAACAAACAAAAAAACTCATAAATACTACCAAGTGAAATGAAGACTACTGTATTGGATCTTAGTTTGAACAATATGTATTTTTTATATGCCACATAATCTGTGTTCAACTGGGAATATTGTAACGTGAAATTGGTATTAGGTAATATTAAAAAATTGTTGCTATCCTTTGGTGCTATAATGGTATTGGTAATTGTTATTTTGAAACTGCTTACGTTTTAGAGATGCATACTGAAGAATTTGGGGTAAAATGCTATGATGTCTATAATTTATTTTTAAGACTTAGATAAAATAAATGTCAAAATGTTAAATCTAGTTAATAAATATATGGATGCTCATTGCAGTATGCCACCAAAATTTTTAGAAGTTTTAACTTTTTCATCATACAATTTAAAGATATGTAATAAATAAACCTATCTTGCCATGTTAACAAGTATTAAATGGTACACATGAGACAACATAAAGTATAATCCATGGAACATAAAAGGTGTTCAATAAATGATACATAATTTGATCCCCAAACTGGGAATCTTTTCTTCTAGGGTAAGGATTCGGTATTCATTTCGAATAAATAACGTAGTCCTCTAAAATTCATTTCACTTTACCTACCACTCATCTTTTTAGAGTAACGTAGGGTAAATCAATGTTGCTTGTCAAACAAGCACTATTAGCATGAAGGCAACATATGTTTGTGCCATGGCAGCTTAAGGATAAACGATCAATAGAAGAGGTTGACATCTATAACATCATTCACTTTTTGATGGTCATCCATTCAATGATATATGCTTAGTGAAGGATTGGCAGGTAGGTCAGTAAATTTTTTGATTTTCTGGGCTTCAGAGAAAGTTTCAGTCCATGAAAATATGTATCAATGTAATTAATATGCATTTAGTACATACATAGTTTGCAAACATGAAATTACAAGTCTTCTTCACATACCATTAGGCTATTTGAACAGTCTACATTCTATGAGCTATGAATTGCGTTCAAAATCAATGAGAACTTGAACATCATCTGAAACAACTCCCTCATTTCAAAAATGATGAAACTCTCAGAGAAATCAAATGATTGCCCATAACAGAAAATAGGAAAATAGGACTCTCAGTCCTCATGAGGTTCTGTGTCTTAATTTATATACATAACACATAAAAAGGATGCTTTTTAAAAAAAGTTTGAATGTGATTTCAACACATAATGCTTAGAAATCACTCTGTATTCTCAAATAATTTTAGTTCAATCAAATGCATATTTATTAATCACTTGCTATGTGCCAAGCAATAAAGCTGCTAAAAGAAATGAACTGTTTCTTGCCTTCAACAAACACATAATCCAGTGGGAAAATGCAGTGAGAAATCAGAAACAAGTCAGCTGTGGGTTGTGGAGACATCAAACAGGGAGGAATTAACTCCATGAGAAGAGAGGGTTGATGTCACCAAAAAAAAAAAAAAAAAGTGTATTTGATGTGGGTCACAAAGATAGTAAATGTGAATTTACTGGTCTGAGTGGCAAAGGACAGAGCGAACAATGGCACAAAAATTTAGAAAGACTTAGTGCCTTTAGAGAGGGGTGAAGAGTATGGGTAGTTGCGGTGTGTGCAGCAGGGAGGTGTGATAACAGGAGCTTAAGTTACTAGGGTTTGATGCTCAGCTATGGCTGTTATTAGAATCACCAGAAACTTTCTAAAAATCCTGATGTCCAAGCCCCCACTTCCAGAACAATTATACTTGGACATCTGGTGGTGGCTGCAGGCCCAGATATTTTTAAAGTTGCCCAGGTGATTCTTAAGCGCAAAATCGAATACCAGGGAATTAAGATCCTGGGCTCTGAGGACAGAGCTGGGCATAAGCAGCCCCAGTTTCTCCATTCTTACGCTAACATTCGATCAGAGGACTTCCTTCTATCAATTCAGTTCAGCACTTCTAACTTCAGCCTCTCATTCTTTAAACAATCCAAACAAATGACAAATTTTGAGCTTGATTAAAGTATGTAGTCACTTTTCCCATCCCTTCTCTTATTGTCCTCTTCCATTCATCTTCCATATTAATCTTGTAAAAGCATCAGTGTCATTATACACCACTCTCTGTTCAAAAATCTCCAGTAGTACCCCATGACTTGCAGCAGGAAATCTATTGACGGCTATAAACTTCCTTTCTCTGCCATTTTTGAGGACTACTGTTGTGTCAGCTCCTGTTATTGAAATGAGTATGGCCCAGTCCCCAGGTATATTAGAATGTAGAATAAAATACAAACTCTTTACACTAACTGCAGCTATGTCTGACTTCTCTTTTCTGTTCGGCCTTACAAACTTCTGATAAAGGAGCATTAGTGCACTCTGTTGTCAATTAACCTTCCACATTCTTGCCTGAGATGTCTATCTTTACCCTGATTCTCCTACCTAAAAGGCCCCAGTACTGTTGATCTCTTTCTTTCTTTAGCAATTTGTTTCTCTTGAACTATCTCTCATGTTATTATTTTAATCCCTATTTACTTAAAAATAAAAATTGTCTCTTGAGAAATCAGGGCTTTGTTTCATAAGTGTGTGCCTTACTCATAGCACCTAGAAATAGTGGGCACACAGATGCAGTGCAGGGTGAATGCAAGAGCTTTAGGCTTAGAAGCTGCAGACCTCAGTTTAAGTCTAAGAGCCAACGTAATCAAACTCATTTTCCATATATCTAAAATGAGAAGTATAGCACTTGCCTTTCAAGTACCAAGGAGTAAAATTAAATCACACATTTAAAAAAATAAATAAATAGAGCTATTAGGATATCAATTTGCCAACAAAGAAACATACCATTGAAAAAAATTCAGTTAGTTGTTTACTAGCTAGAGAAAAAGAAGTCAAGGGAGTTTAAGTGCTGGAAAGGAGCAGTTAATGGTGGTTATGCTAGTGAAGCTTTGAAGACTAGCACTATGGGTAGAAGACAATGAGTCTGTGAGTCCAGAACAATTGGTTGAAATGTGTCCCATTGTTCATAGGTTACAACAGCTTCTTCAGTTATATCCAGTAACGGTCTAGAGTACTGGTGTCATTCAAAAGTCATGTCATCCATCTGTTTCAGCTGGCTAGAGTAACTTATGAAATACAACAATGAATTTTAGTATCTTCTAGGAAAGTGCTGGCTTCAATGAAAACTGTCCTTTATAAAGACGTCTTGGAAACTATCTTAAAAGCCAAGTAACTAAAATGTATACATTGTCCAGCATATAGTAAGCATTTAATAAAACTATATGTGGCATTCTTATTGAGTAATATTTGCTCATTAATTAATTCTTAGATTGGTCCCAAAAGCCATGCCCGTGAGCTTTGTTTATCTTTGGAAATAATTTTGAAAATGAGAAGTAAAATTATTTTAATAAATATTATGTTAGAAGCTGTATGGCTAAATTGTGTGCCCAACCCCCACACCCCAAATTTGTATGTTTAAGTTTTTAACTCTCAGTACTGCAGAACATAGCTATTTTTCTATTTAGGGCCTTAAAAGAAAAATTAATTACAGTAAAATCAAGTCAAAGGAAGTGGGGGCTAATATAATATGTCTGATTTCCTTATAAGAAAAGGAGATTAGGACACAAACACATAAGAGAGGTCCTAAGAATAATGTGAAGACATCAGAAGACAGCCATCTACAAGTCCAGGTGAAAGACCTCAGAAGAAACCAACCCTGCTGACACCTGTAAGGTAAATGCACCTGACACCAATAATTTAAACATACCCTTAGAATAACCCTGTATGGCAGACACACTTTAATGTGTGTTCTGAATGATCGAATCTGGGAGCAGCCATCTGAAGATTCATTTCTCGTCCATAATAAACATCTAAACCCCCCGTCCTGTCCCATGAAACATGAGCTACACAGGGGATTGAGGGAAGCCCTGAGTTTTGGGTTAAATGAGGTTCCTAGGTTGAGATCATTAGGGGAAGGGTGTTAAGTGAAAATTCAATATAAACTGCATGACATTCAGAGGTGATTGTGCTTTCCTCTCCAGTTTGCTGCCACTGGGCCATTCGGTAATGTTGTTCAGCCTGCCACCACTGGACCATTGCTATAAGTAAGTTGGTTTTCCAGTCTAGCCTGCTGACACTCGACTCTCCTGTATCTGAGACCTGATAAAACTCCACGTCTCATTTACTGGCTCTGGGTCTCTTCTTAAGCCTCTTGAACCTAGTTCCTTCCCACCTGAAGTTACTGGGGTTTGGCACAATGCCACGTTGACATTGGCTTCCAGCTTCCAGAGCTGTAAGGGAATATAGTTCTATTTAAGACATCCAGGCTGTGGTCGTTTATTATGGCAGCCGTAGCAAACTAATACAGAGGTTTCATATGCTATATCTACTTCAGTCATAACCCTGTGTAGTAGATAATATCCTGAGTTTACAGATTCAGAAGCTGGGGTTAGAAAAATTAGGCAAACTGGCTTGTATTTTTACAGTGTCCTAAATGCTAGAGATCTCGTTGAATCTTTAGGATCAGGGTTCAGACCAAGATGAGGCTGGTGAAGTACTTGTCTCAGGCCCAAAATTTAAGGGATGCCAAAATATTCATCAATAAAGATAAATGGCCCGGGTGTAGTGGCTCACGCCTGTAATCCCAACATTTTTGGAGGCAGAGGTGGGTCGATCACCTGAGATCAGGAGCTCAAGGCCAGCCTGGCCAACATGGTGAAACCCCATGTCTACTAAAAATACAAAAAAAAAAAAAAAAAAAAAAATTAGTTGGTCATGGGGGTGTATGCCTGTAATCCCAGCTATGTGGGAGGCTGGGGCAGGAGAATCACTTGAACCTGGGAGGCAGAGGTTGCAGTGAGTCAAAATCATCCCATTGCACCCCACCCTGGGTGACAAGAGCAAAGCTCCAACTCAAAAACAAAACAAGACCAAAAGATAAATGGCTCAATGCAATATATTTTACTCTCAACTTATTTTGGAGGTAATTGTAGATTCACATGCAGTTATAAGAAATATTACACAGTCCTTTCATGTACCCTATTCTCAGTTTCCCTGAAGGATAACATCTTCCAAAATTATAGTACAATATTATAGCAGAGTATTAATCTTGATACAGTCAGATACACAACATTTCCATCACCACAAAGACCCCTGGTGTTGTCCTTTTGTAGCCACACCCACTTTCCCCATTCCCCACTCCCCCACCAACCTCTGAAAGGCACTAATCTGTTCTCTATTTCTATGATTTTATCATTTCAAGATTATGAAATAAATGAAACCATAGTAACAAAGCTTTTGGGATTTTTTTTTCCATACAGCATAATTCTCCAGACAGTCATCCAGGCTGTTGTGAGTCTCAGTCGCTTGTTCCGTTTTGTTGCTGAGAAGTGTTCCATGGTGTGGCGTACCGCAGCTTGTTTAGCCATTTGCTCAAGGAAGGATACCTAGATGCTTAACTTGGGGTTTTTAAGAGTAAAGCTGCTATAAACATTGTATACAGGATGTTTTGTTTGGTTTGGTTTGTCAGAAGTTTTCATTTCTATTTTCCTTTTAAAAATTTTTTCCTAGCTTTATTGAGATATAATTGACAAATAATATGGTGCAGGGCTATACGTCTTCATTTCTCTGGGATAAATACCCAAGTGCAATTGATGAGAGTTGAATGCTGAGTTTGTTGAGAAACTACAAAACTGTTTTGTAGAATGGCTGTATCACTTTACTTTCCTACAAGCAGTGTGTACGCAACCCAGTTTCATCACTTCCTCAGCAGCATTTTTAATTTTAGTCATTCTGACAAATTAAGGGATGGCTCATTGTGGTTTTAACTTGCACTTCCCTAATGGATAATGATGTTAAATAGCTTTTTGTATGCTCACTTGTCATCAATCTATCCTCTTTAGTGAAATATCTGTTTATATCTTTTGTCTTGTTCTAATTGGATTTTTTGTTTCTTGTTTTAATGCTGAATTTTAAGAGTCTTTATTAGTCTACATACTAGTCATTTGTCAGATTTATGACTTGCAAATGTTTTCATCCTCTTAAAAGATCTTTTAAAAAAGTCTTTAATTGTGATTAAGTCCAGTTTATTAACATTTTTCTTTTATAGGCTGTGCTTTTGTGTTGGGTTTAAGAATTTCTGCCTATTGCTAAATCCCAGAGTTTCTTTTACATTTTCTTTTCTAAAAGTTTTATATATTTTTTGTTTTACATTTAAGTCTGTAATCCATTTTGAAGTAATGTTTGTATAAGATATGAGACAGGTTGAGATTAATTTTTTTGTCAAGGATGTCCACTTTCTCTGAAAGGCTATGTTTCCTCCATTAAATTATTTTTACATCTTGGTGAAAAATTAGTTGGTCATATTGTAAGGGTCTATTCCATGGTTCTTTAATCTGTTCCATTGATGCATGCATCTGTCTTTCTGCCAGTCACCTACTGTCTTGATTACGAAGAATACATAAATATTGAAATCAGTTTGCAAGGCAAGGAACACACTTGCCTTGTTCTTAGAAGGAAAGCATTCTGTCTTTTACCACTATCTGCGGGGTACCCTGCAGGCTTTTGGTAGATGTTCTTTGTCAAATTAAGGAAGATACCCTCTACTTCTATTTTGCTGAAAGATTATCTTTTTAGTCTTGAATGTCAGTTTAATCATGTCAAATACGTTTCCTACATTGATTGATATGATTACGTGATTTTTGGTTTTATTTAGCCTTTTAATGTAGTGGATTGCATTAATTGACTTTTGAATACTAAACCGACTTCCAGCCCTGGATAAACTCCACTTGGTCACAGAGGTTTATAATAATTCCAATTATATGTTGCTGATTTATGTTTGTTGATATTCATTTAAAAAATTGTACTGTCTATCTATTAACTATTTTGATCTAAGGGTTTTCTGTTTGTTTTTATGCTGTTGTCAGATTAATGCTGGTTTAATAAAATGGAAAATGTTCCTTTCTCTTCCATTTTCTGGGAAAAGCTCTTTTGAATTGGTGTTAATTTCTTTTTAAAAGTTCAGTAGAATTATCCAGTGAAATTATTTAGGCGTGGAGATTACTTTTTAGGGAATTTTAAAATTATAAGATCAATTTTTTAATATTTATAGGGCTATTAAAATTTTCTATTTACATTTATTGAGTCGTATTGTTTTCTGACATACTGGTTCTTTTCATCTAAGTTGTTAAGTTTATATATGTAGAGCTATTTGTGATATTCCCTTATTATCATCCTAATGCCAACAAAATCTCTAATGACACCCCCTATTTCATTTCTGATTTTGATAATTTGTATGTTTCTCTCTCTTTTTTCTCTCTCTCTCTCATCAGTCTTGCTAAAAGTGTTTGTGACTTTTATTGATATTTTCAAAGAGCCAACTCTTTGTCTTATGACTTACTATTTTTCTCTACTACTTTTCTGTTTAATTTTATTTATTTCTCTTTTTATTGGTATTGTTTCCTTCATTCTCCTTGTTTTTGATTATTTTGTACTTCGGTTTTTAGATTTTTTTTTTAATTGTACTTTAGGTTCTAGGGTACATGGGCAGATCATGCAGGGTTGTTGCATAGGTAATTATATGGCAAGGTAATTTGCTGCCTCCATCCCCCCGTCACCTGTATCTGGCATTTTTTCCCATGTTATCCCTCCCCAACCTCCCCACAGCCCTCTGTCCCTCCCCTAGCCACCCCTCAACAGACTCAGGTGTGTGATGCTCCCCTGCCTCTGTCCATGTGTTCTCATTGTTTAACATCCACCTATGAGCGAGAACATGCAGTGTTTGATTTTCTGTTCTTCTGTCAGTTTGCTGAGAATGATGGTTTCCAGATTCATCTATGTCCCTACAAAGGACATGAACTCATCATTTTTTATGGCTTCATAGTATTCCATGGTGTATATGTGCCACATTTTCCCTGCCCAGTCTATCATCAATGGGCATTTGCGTTGGTTCCAAGTCTTTGCTATTGTAAACAGTGCCACAATGAACAAACATGTGCATTTGCCTTTATAATAGAATGATTTATAATCCTTTGGGCATATACCCAGTAATGGGAGTGCTGGGTCAAGTGGAATTTCTATTTCTAGATCCTTGAGGAATCGCCACACTGTCTTCCACAATGGTTGAACTAATTTACACTCCCACCAGCATGTAAAAGCGTTCCTATTTCTCCACATCCTCTCCAGCATCTGTTGTCTCCAGAATTTTTAATGATCGCCATTCTAATTGGCATGAGATGGTATCTTAATGTGGTTTTGATTTGCATTTCTCTAATGACTAGTGATGAAGAGCATTTTTAATATGTTTCTTGTATATGTCTTCTTTGGAAAAGTGTCTGTTCATATACTTCACCCACTTTTGAATGGAGTTGTTTGTTTTTTCTTGTATATCTGCTTTAGTTCTTTGTAGATTCTGGATATTAGCCCTTTGTCAGATGGGTATATTACAAAATTTTTTTCCCATTCTGTTGGTTGCCGTTTCGCTCTAATGATGGTTTCTTTTGCTGTACAGAAGCTGAATTTTAATTAGATCCCATTTGTCTATCTACAGTTTAGATATTATTCGTTGATGGTGTTATGAGTTCTTTTCCACATTCTTACTGATTTTCTATTTAATTTTTTTATTAATTATTAAAAGAGGAGTGTTAATGTCTCCAATTATACCTGTAGTTTTTGTCTTTTTCTCCTTTTAGTTCTATCAGGTTTTACTTCACATATTTTGCAATTTTGATGCCTGACACATACATATTTATATATCTTTTTGGTAAAATTACCCTTTTATTATATAATGTCCCTGGTGATTTTCTCTTCTCTAAAGTCAAGTTTATTTGCATACCTTATACTTGTATCAAAATATCACATGTATGCCCAAAATATGTACAACTATTATGAATTCACAGTAACTTAAAGTTTTTTAAATGAAAAATTATATTCTAATATATGTAATGTTAATATAGCTGCTTATGCTTTATTTTATTAATGTTTTCCTGGTATATCTTTTTGCATTCCTTTATTTTTAATCTGCATATGTCACTTTTGAAGTGATATTCTTGTAAACATCATAAAGTTTGGTTTTATTTTCAATCCATTGTGCCAATCTCTGTCTTATGATTGATATATTTATATCCCTTACATTTAATGTAGTTATTGTACCATTTTATTTCATTTTCTGTTTATTTTCTTTCTTTTTTAAATCTGTTTTGCTTTTCCTGCCATGTTGGGGACTACTTTAACATTTCGTAGAATTCCATTTGGATCTGTTGAAAGGATTATTAGTATATCTCTAAGTGTAGCATTTTTCTTTTTAGTGGTTGCTCTAAGTATCACCTTATATAAATATAAATTTTTGTAATCTATTGCTGTCTGTCTAAGTGACATATAGAAAGCTTATATTTCTTTAAGTCCTTCTACCCTTTCTTATATATCATATAGTTGGATTAAATATTTCCTCCTGTGTGCATTTAGAATTACATCATATAGTGTTATAATTTTTGCTTCGATCATCAAAAATAATTTTAACACTGACAGAGGAGAAATCTATAATATTTACCTATATTTTTTTAGCTGTGTTCTTTCTCCCTTCCTGATATTCTACGATTTCTTATTCTATTATTTCCATTCTGTTTGGGGAGTTTCTTATAGACATTTCTTATGGTAAGTGTACTGGCAACAAATTATTTTGGTTTTCTTCTATTTGAGAATGTATTGATTTCCCCCTTATTTCTGAATAATATTTTGGCTGTCTATTGAATTCTGGCTTCATAGTTCTTTTCCTTTAGGACTTGAAAAGTATTGTGCCACTTGGACTTGATGTTTTCTAATGAGAAAACCTGTTGTCATTGAAATTGTTTTCTCCCATATGTAAGGTATCATTTACTTTGACTGCTTTAAGATTTTATTCTGTCTTTATATTTCACAGCATTTTTTATGATGTGTTCTCAGTGGATTTCTTTTAGTTTATTCTTTTTAGAGTACATTCAGCTTTTTGAATTTGTAGGTTTATGTGTTGTGCCAAATTAGAGATGTTTTCAGTCATTTCTTCAAGTTATTTCAGGTCTCTTTCTTTCTCCTCTTCTTTTAAGAATTGTAAAACATTCAAAAACTCCATGAAGTGCTGTCCATTTTAAAATTTAGTTTATTTACTCTCTGTTGTTCATATGGGCAATCTCCAGTATTCTACCTTCCAGTTTACTGATTCTTTATTTGTTCACTTTATTCTGCTCTTGAGACTAAACAAACACTGAGCTTTCCTTTTGGTTATTGCAGTTTTCAGTTCTAAAATTCAGTCAAATTTTAGTTCTGAAATTTCCACTTGGTAATTCTGCATATCTTTATTTTTTAGCTGAGACTTTCTATTTTTTTGCTGAGGCATTTTAATATTTTTATTGGCATGTTTGTAATTGTGCACTGAACCATTTTATAATGGCTGCTTTAAAATTATGTGTCAGAATTTTAACACCTCTGTCATCTAGATATTAGTGTACACTGGTGTATTTTATACACGTTGAGGTCTTTCTGGTTCTTAGTATGATGAGAGGTGTTACACTGGATAGCTTGGATTATGCTATGGGATTCTGAATCTTACTTAAATCTTCTGTTTTAACTGGCTTTGGTTGACACCACTGCAGCAAGAGAAGGGAGAATGCTGTCTCATTGCTGTTAATTGTAGGTAGAAGTCAAGGTTTCTTACTAGTGTACCTCTGACATTGGAGGTTGAAAGGACTTTTTGTTACTGCTGATGAAAAGCATAGTGCTGGTTTATCATGTGGGCTCTACTGATCCCATATTTTTTGAGGATTCATTACTGTTGGGTAATAGTAAAAGCCTGACTTCTTTAGCCCTGTTTTGACATTGCCCCAGAAAGAGAGGAGAGAAAAATTTTGTTACTGCCAGTGGGGAATGGGAATTCAGGTTTCCACTGTGGTCTTCAATGACACTATCACAGGATGAGACTCAGTGCCAGTTAGGGGGAATAAAAATCCTTGCTTTAGACCCAGCTACCATTTAAGAAGTTTAGAAAACATCACTCTATCCTAAAAACAAATAAAAAACTGAACAAACTGAAAAATACCAAATTCCAGCTTACCCTCACCATCCTATTCCACCTATGAAAGGTAGGAGGGGTTACTGAGAAACACTTGTGAACTACACAGTCCAGAGACATAGGCTCACTAAATGACTGAGACCTAATTTTAAAATTATAGAATGATTACCAGCACTCAGCCTTTACCGCCACATTAACAAAGGCCTATTTACTACATTTTCTTTTACTGAGTATCATATCCAACTATCAAGAATAAATCACAAGGCATACTAAAAGGCAAAAGCAAATACTGTTTAAAAAGACAGCACAAGCATCATACCACATTTGGATATGGCAAAGATGTTGAAGTTATCAGACCAGAAATTTAAAGCAATTCATTAATATGATAAGAACTTTAATAAATATAACAATAGGCAAGAACAGATAGGAAATGTAATCAGAAAGATGGAAATTCTAAAATAGAGAAGAAATACTAGGGATTAAAATACTATAAAGAATAAATAATACCTTTAATGAGCTTATTAGTGGACTGTAGTCAGCTGAGGAAAAAATCTCTGAACTTTGAAATATCTCAATAGAAGCTTCCAAAACTGAAAGGCAAAGAGATAAAAGGCACATATACACCAGAAAAATCTTACAATGTCCAAGAACTGTGTGAAACAGCTATAAAGGGTATAACATTATCAGAGAAGAAAAGAAAGAAAGAGAGAGAGAGATGCAATATTTGAGGCAATGATGACTGATAATTTTCTCAAATTAGTGTCAAATACCAAACACCAAATCCACAAGGTCCAGAAAACGTCCATCAGGATAAATGCCAAAGATAACTATACCTTGGCATATTATATTCAGGTTACAGAAAATAAAAGATAAAGAAAAAATATTGTAAGAAGCCTAAGACTAAAAAATAAATAAAAAATATCTTACCTAAAGAGAAGCAACGATAAGAATTACATTTGACTTCTACTCAAAAGTAATAAAAGCAAGAAGATGGACAAATTCTTTAAAGTGTTCAAAGAAAAAACCAGCAACCTAGAATTCTGTACCCTGAAAAAATTAACCTTAAAAAGTAAAGGAAATATAAAGACAGCTTTGGAAAACAAAAATTGGAGGAATTTGTTGTCAATACACCTTTCTTGCAAGAAATTTTAAAATATGTTCTTTAAAGAAGGAAAATTATATAAGACAAAAGCTTAGACCTACATAATAAACTCCAGAGTAGCAATAAGTAAAGGCAGAATATGAAATTTAATTTTCTTATTGTTATTTTATCTATTTTTTGCCACTATTCTCCTGGAACTTATTTGTAATTGATCTGACAAATAGCTTCCTTCAAAATTATAATAACAGTGTATTTGAATACCCATACACACACAGAATTCTATATGCTTATATATAAATGAAATGACTACAAACAATGACACAAGGGATAGAATTAAAATTATTTTGTTATTATAAGATATTTTCATTACCCGTAAAGTTGCATAATATTTGAAAGTGGACATGGATTACTTGTAAATGTGTATTGCATATTCTAGGACAATCATAAACAAGGTAAAAGATGGCCAGGTGTGATGGCTCACACCTGTAATCCTAGCACTTTGGGAGGCCAAGGCAGGCAGATTGCTTGAGCTCAGGAGTTCAAGAACACCCTGGGGGCAACATGGTGAAACTCTGTCTCTATTAAAATACAAGAAATTAGCCAAGATTCATGGTCACGGTATGCATCTGTAATTGCAGCTATTCAGAAGTCTGAGGCAGGAGAATTGCTTAAACCCGGGAGGTGAAGGTTGTAGTGAGCTGAGATTGCACTGCTGCATTGCAGCATGGGCCACAGAACAAGACTCTGCCTCAAATAAATAAATAAATACAATAAAAAAGGAAATGTAATGTTTATAAGAAAGGTAGAAAACAAATCATATAAAACGTCCAACTGAAACCACTGAAGGTAGAAAAGGTAGAAGACAAAAATAGAAGCAAATAACAAGGTCAACAAACAGAAACAGTAACAAATATGGTAGACATTAATCAAGCTGCATCAATAATTACTTTAAACATACATGATTTAAATACAACAATTAAAGACAAAGATTTCAGAGTGGATAGAAAAACAAGACTCAATGATGTCATATATAAGAAATCTTTAAATATGAAGACTCAGGTAGATTAAGGGATGAAGAAACATGCTAACAAAGGAAATTATAAATAGTTAATAGCTATATTAATTTCAAACAGTAGAATGTAGAGAAAGGAAAGTAATTTTAGTAGAGAGGGGTTTCAGTCTATTGGTCAGGCCTCCCAAAGTGCTGAGATTACAGGCATGAGCCACTGTGCCCAACCCTCTCTCTTTTAGTTAACCCAGTTATCTCTTTATCTCTAGTTACTTAATGATACAGGGTTTAATTCTCCAAGAAGATATAACAATTCCTAAGGTTTATGCACCCAGCAATTGTGCATCAAGATATATAAGACAAATACTAATAGAACAAGGAGAAATTGATAAATTCACTCTGAGACGTTAACATTCCTCTATCGGAAATGAACAGACCCAGTGGGCAAAAAGTCACTAAGAAAATAGTTGAACTCAACAGTACCATCAATCAAATGCACATAATTGACCTATAGACTACTTCATCCAACAGCAGCAGAATATACATTCTTTTCAAGCACACATGGAACTGTCACAGTAGATCACATTCCTGTCCATAAAACACACATTAACAAATTTTAAAGAATAGAAATCAAGCAATGTTTACTCTCAGACCACAACATAATTAAATTAAAAACCAACCACAGAAAGACAGCTGGGAATTCTCGAAATAAATGGAGATTAAACAACACATATTTCAATAACACACAAGTCAAAGGAAAGATCTCAAGACACATAAAAAATATTTTGAACAAAATGAAAATATAACATCAAAATTTATGAGATTCAGTAAAAGCAGTGATTAGATGGAAATTTATAACATTGCATACATATATTAGGAAAAAGAAACATCTAAGGTAAATAATCTAAGCTTCTATTTTAACGAGGAAAAAATATCAAGTGAAATCCAAAGTAAAAATAAAGAATAGAAATTAGAGCAAAAATCAATGAATTGAAAACAGGGAACCAATATGAAAATCAACAAAGCTAATTGCTGTCTTTTGTTTTTGGTTTTCTTTTAAAGACCAATAAAATCAATAAAACGTTAACTGAGTTAACTAAAAGAGAGAGTGTTGGGCACAGTGGCTCATGCCTGTAATCTCAGCATTTTGGGAGGCCTGACCAATACTGTGAAACCCCTTCTCTACTAAAATTACAACAATTAGCTGAGCATGATGGAATGTGCCTGTAGTTCCAGCTACTCTGGGGGCTGAGGCAGGAGAATCGCTTGAACCCAGAAGTGGAGGTTGCAGTGAGCCAAGATCCGGCCATTGCACTCCAGCCTGGGAGACAGAGAGAGACCCTGTTTAAAAAAAAAAAAAGAGAGAGAGAGAGAGAGGACATAAATTACTAATGTGAAAAATGAAAATGGGGGCATCATTACAGATACCATGAACATTAAAAGAAAAATAAATAAATACTGTGAACAACCATATTCCCCAAAAATTTAAAACTTAGATGAAATGGACCAATTTCTTGAAAGACGCAATCTTCCAAAGCTCACACAAGAGGAAGTAGACACTCACAAAAGGCCTATATCTATTACAGAAATTAAATCAGTAATTAATAACCTTCCAGAAGAGAAAGCAACAGACACAGATGGGTTCACTGGTGAGTTCTACCAAACATTTCATAAAGAAATTGTACCAATTATCTCCAATTTCTTTCAGAATATAGAAGCAGAGGAAATACATCCTAATTCATTCTATGAGATCAGCATTACCTTAATATCAAAATCAAAGACATTGCAAAAAGAGAAAACTGTGGGCCAATATCTGTCATGGACACAGATGTAAAACTTTTCAACAAAATATCAACAAATCAAATTAAACAATGTATAAAAAGAATTGTACACCCCAATAAGTGAGATTTATCTCAGGTATGAAAGGTGGGTTCAACATTCAAAAAGCAATTAATGGAATCTATCACATCAATAGTCTAAAGAAAAAAAAATCACATTTTATATATAAGTAGATGCAAAAAAAACATTTAACAAAATTCATCAACCATTCACGATTTAAAAAAAAAAAACTCTTAGGAAACTATGAATAGAGAAAAATTTTGTAAACTTGATTTTTAAAAACTCTGTGTGAAACCTGCAACTAATATGACACATAATCATAAGAAAGTAGAAGACTTCCTGATAAGATTAGAAACCAGGCAAGGATATCTTCTCTCACCTCTTCTTGTTGATATTACTCTGGAATTCCTAGCTAATGCAATTAAGACAAGAAAAAAAAAATTAAAAGGTATACAGGCTGAAGAGGAATAAACAAAATTGGCTTTGTTCACAAATGACAGTTGTCTATGTAGAAAATCCAAAAGAACTGATAAAAAAAAAAAAAAAACCTTTATTTGGAACTAATAAGTGATTAGAGCAAGGTGCAGAATAATACAAAGGTAATATTTACAAAAGTTGGCCTCTTTTCTATATACCAGCAATGAATAAGTACAATTTGAAAGTAAAAATACAATACCATTTACATTAACACCCACAAAAATGAAACACTTTTGTATAAATCAAACACGATTTTTATAAGATGTATATGAGGAAAATCACAAAACTCTCATGAAAGAAATCAAAGAACTGAATAAATTGAGAAATATTCTATGTTCAAAATCCAGAACATTGACAATGCCAAATGCTGGTTTGAATGTGGATCAGTGGGCACTCCCATTCATTGCTGGTGAGAACGTAAAATGGTATAGCCATTTTGGAAGACAGTTTGGTAGTTTCTTATATCCATACAGTGGAATATTTAGTCCTAAATACTATTCTATAGAGGGAAATGAAATAATAATATTCCACTGTATGAAATATTATTCAGGACTAAAAAGGAATGAGCTCCCAAGCCATAAAAAGACATTCAGGAAACTGAAATTCACATTACTAAGTGAAGAAGCCAATCTGGAAAGACTATATATTACACATTTCCCACTATGACATTGTGAAAAAAGGCAAAACTATGGATACAGTAAGAGGACTAGTGGTTACCAGGGATCAAGCGGAGGAATAGAAAAATAGGGAAAACACAGAAGATTTTTAGGACAATGAAACTACTCTATGATACTAGAATGGTGGGTCCAGGTCATTAGCATTTGTCAAAACTCATGAAAGGTACAATCTCAAGAAAAAAACCCTATTGTAACCTATGGACTTTAGGTATTAATGATGTGTCAATGCAGGTTCATCAATTGTAACAAATGTACCACTCTGGTAGGGACATAGATAACAGGGGAGGCTGTGCATTTGTGGGGACAGGAGACAGATGGGAACTCTGTGTACCTTACAATAAATGTTGCTGTAAAACTGCTGTAAAAAATAAAATCGATTTTTTTAAAAACCTGTCTTCATATTGGCCTTCTCTGACACAATCCCTGTGAGGGCCTTGAGCACCTTGTTTCATCTTCGCAAGTGTCCCCACTCAGTTACCAATTTAATCTTTGCTGGCCTGGGTGGAGCAGAGCCACAGTTTCTCCGTAATATTGGATAAAGCAGAGTAGCTATTTTCTAAAAGTTTCCTGTCTTAGTAGCCTTCCCTTTCCTGATCCTTTGACTAGTGAGAGCACCTGTTTGCTGCTGGGACTTGTTGCCTCTGCTCTAACTGGCATTTATGGGTTGCCCGCTTCTTCAGTTACATGTGCAAGTGACACAAAGCAGAAAGAAAGTCGAGGGAGTTCACTGCTGCGTCACTCCTCTGGTCCTGAGGGAGCCTTCTGCCTTCTGCCATGATTACATACAGAATGCATGTCCAAGGTTTGTAGTTGTACTTAGTAGAAGGAATAGGTGAAAGTATTTGTAATTTGCCTTTCAGGAGCACAAGGCCCAGTGCAATCATTCAAAAAATCAAAATTAATCCAAAAACAACCCTTGACGAAAAAAATATCAAAACTAAAAGGCAGGATCAGTATTACTAAAGTTTCCTCTTCTCTGAGCCTCCAGTGTGGCCCTGTGCAGCACCATTATTGAGCTTGTCTATATTTAACATTTAGAATTTGCCTTCCTTTAGCAAAGAAGACAAAACCAGTGGCTTAAACAAGAGAGGAATGTTTTTGTTTTTTGTTTCTTGCAGAGAGGATGTCCTGAATCAGCAGCTATGGGCGAGGAGATACTCCATGGTATTATCAGCAATTTGGGCTTCTCCCTGTCTATTTCACCATCTTTAGCCTGTGGACTCTTTTTCAAGGTCATCTTGTGGTACTCATGGCTAGTTGAGACCAGAAGGAGGAAGAAAGGCTGGAGAGCACAGATGGGCTTACGTTCAGCTGAGGCAGCATTTTTCAAAGAACCTTTCTACATGTTCTACACATTTCGGTTCACATTTTCCTGGTAAAGACATCCTTTTGCCTCTTCTAGCTAAAAAGGAAGGTTGAATGTAGTCTTCAGTTCTGAGCTGCAATACGCTCAGCTAAGAATCAGGGTTATCTGTTTGAGGAAGAAGAGATCAAATGTTGGAGGAAGGGAATTAACAGTCTCTGTTATATATATGCCACTTGGTAAAGCCTGAAGGAAAGTGGTCCAATATCTATTTATCTCATGATGCATAAAAGTTAGTTAATAGGAATAATTTTCTGTGGAGGGAAAAAGCAAAGTCAAAAGCAGTAAGTATAAATGCAAGAGCTCAAGGTACATGCACATTGAGCACATCTGGAAAACATCAACCTTCAGAGTTCCTGCCCACCCTTTTCACAGGGCTGACTTGGAATTTCTCACTTATCATCCTGGTCAATGTGAATGGATGCTATTTTAGATCCAAAGGGCAATATGTCCTGTTCCCTGATACAAAGTGTATGTTTTTATTTCCTAATATCAATCCCATTGCTCTGGACATTTAAGAGGCAAGTTCTCATCAGCATTCCAGATACTGTGGATGATACCAATATGTTCACACTTCCTGCTGTTAAACTTTCTGTTTTCACTGCTGACAGCTTTATGGGGTGAATATAAAGTTTTCTTGAGCAGCTCATCAGTCCTAAAGCAGCACAGCTATTCGGGAAGGAGGGACAGAGCCCCTTACTGTAGCAATTTTGAACAAGGTCAGAGTTTTTCTGGCATGACCCAACCCAATGCAATAACAGGACAAGAGCTCCAAGCCAAGGGCTGAAAGGCAGAATTTTATTAAATCTTCAAGAAAAGAGGGGGAAAAAGCCATAAATCTGAAAGAGAAAAATTTGTGTTTGTTTAAAGACCAAATGTAAGTAAACAAATGAAATCACAGAAAAAATATGAAGCACACACGGAGTAAAACATACCTGCTAGTTTTCTAGTTTTCATTGCTTTTTTCATTGCTTTTTGTATTTTAGTTTTCATTGCTTTATATATTTTATATAAATGTATATTTTTATATTAATAATATACCTTTTGATATATTTATACATTTATATACAAATGTATTTCATTCACCTGATTTATACTTTTTAATGTAACAGATCTTTTTTAGGTTAATTTAGAAAATATTCTCATATAATTCAACTTGTGCAAAAAGAGAAAAATGTAACACTTGAAAAGACCTTGTGGAAAACGCTATCCAGTTATTAGGAAGAGGATTCTGTCATTACCACCATCCAAGAGCTAAGCATGCAGCCTTCCCTCTCAGAGAGATGAAAATATTGCCCAAAGTTTACACGTTTAGGAGGAGTCAGAGTCAGGACTCAAACCGATCTAAACTTCTACTTGAAAAATACATGCTGCTGTCCAGGTATAGGGAAACAGTAGGCATGAATGCAATGATGCAAAGTGCAACAGCCAAGCCATACTAGAGAACACAGAGGGCAGGAGTGGCCGTGGTGCCGGGGTTCCCCAGTGTTCATGAATCCCAACATTTTCCTCTGCCGTCCATTTAGCTAATGGTCCTCGTGTTTCTTATCCTTATTATTCATTTTTTTAAATGTGATATTCCTGTGTAATCCCTGTTCTTAGCTCTCCAATTCTTTTCTCCTCTTGAGCCACCTAAAGTGCCTCTGGTGGTGGATTAGGAAGAAATTGTGCACAAGATTAAACAAAAATGACCACATCTTTGACCTTAGAGGAAAGTGAAGTTAAAGCTCCTTTCCTCCCCTAGGCTGATGAATTCTTACTCTGATTTATGAGTTTAGCAGGAAAAAGTCATTCTGCACCCACCTCCACTTTGTTTATTGTAAGACTGCATGCAATTGTATGAGAAGGCAACAACTGGCCAGCTGGTCAGTGGAGAGTTTCTGTTTCTCCCTCTCTAACTCACTCACATCTATTTGCCAAGTGCTGTCAGTATGGGGCCACTTGTCCCAGGGCACTCTTGAAATGGGGATATGTGTTCCTCCACTCAGTACCCATTTCTCTAACTTGCCCTTTATCTCTTTTCTAGAAATCTCAAGAAAATAGTTTTTGAATTCATTAGCAACTTGTTAGCATTGGATTGCTGTATCAATTCTTAAGAGAGATGTTTAAGTTAACAGAAGAACCTGGAAAAGAAAATCTCCTAATGCTAAGGTATCACTTGCCTGTGAATACAACACTATGGAGAAAATAGGTAAGGAAGTTGGAACTTTCAGTCACTCCACAGAGATTTCTGCCAGAATCAACCTGGTCCCAAGGGTCGAATTAGGAGCTCCCTGGCAGGCTTCTGACTTGAAAGAAATATGTGGAAAATGGTCATATCCTTTGTCCTCTGAAGTGCCACTGGTTTCTGTGGGCACTGTGGAGATCCAGAGATTGAGAATGGTTTCAAAAACGGTGCTTTTGTAATCGAGAGAAATATCTACACCTGTGACTTTCACCTCATGGATTCCAGAAGATCACACATTTCACTTTGCAATTCAAGACTGCATGGGTAGCAAAAAAATTATGTGGCATATCAGAAGCATGGAGTAAAATTTAAAATAATAAAATAATACATTCAGTCACATCACTGTATATAATCCTGTTTAAGAAATGGTTCTTTCATTTGTTTGTTTAGCTTAGTCTAAAATTCTAGCAGATAGAGCTAAGGCATCCTTGTATGATTTTAAACCAAGGAGATTAGCTCAGTGTGTTAAAGGGGAAGAAAATCTTTCTCTTCAGAAATGTTAGTAAAAGTGGGTTGAAATGTTGGTTATCATTCCTCTTAAATAATGCTGACAGAATATAAATCACTCTTAATGTGTCTTATCCGCTTCAAAAAAATGCACCAGGAGACAATGGTCTCTGCTCTTCATATACTGTGAAGGGTTTTAATCCTCATTCATCTTCTGACTTAGATGCAAAACAAAGGGCACCGAAGACCAAAGCAAGAGCTTGGGTTTTCATACTAAATGAGATTCCTGGTTTATGTAAGATGCCACCCAATCCATAAGAAATCATAACCTCAGAACAACTGCCAAGTTAGGAGGCAGTTCTGGGTTTTCCTATCACCTGCCATTTTCTTAGTTTGCCCTTTGTCCAGACCCAGAGTTTATTTCCATGTTAATCAGATTTGCAGAGTTACCAGGTGGGCAGGACCACCCAACCTCTTGAGGTTAGCTCATCTGTTTCTCACATGAGCAGTCCCTAGTAAGAGATGAATTTTGTTAACAAGAAGTAGAAACCACCATTCATGACTAAAACAACTTTGAATTAGAAATACACAAAAATGAGCATTTTCTGTAAGATATTCTCCACTTAACAATTAAAACATTAAATATTTAAGTTTTAAATAGAAAACAGATTTTTAAAAGCCTGGGACCCTACTGTATTGAAGCTTATAATTTATTGGAATAATCCATAGATGATTGCTTTCTCAAATTAGAAACACTAATTACTTCAGCAAGTTCGTCTCTGATTCATTTAGTGTAGACTTATACCTTTATGCATGAATTTGCTAAGCCAGGAGGATCCAAGCAACCTTAAAAAAAAATCTCCTTTATCCGCAGACCTAGCCTGTTTTGGCTCAATCAGTATTCATGAGAAATGTCCTGACAATTAGCAGTGAAAGAACAGAGAGAGTTTGATAAACTGAAGCTCAGAAAATATTTAGGATTCAAAATGGTGAGATCGTTTAAGGTAGAAACTGATCACGCAGATTTCAATTCTGGATTCCTAAAAACAAAAGTAGCAGAGGATTTCAGATACAGACTGATAAACTCTTCTTGCCATGGGTTGCCCAGAATAGTATGTTACTGACATTCTGTGGTTAACTTTGACACAGAAAGGAACGATGTCATACAGTTTCGTAAGTATGTGGTCAGCGATAGGCATTCTAGGCTAACAGGACCAAGGCTAAAGTTTTCTATAGAAAACCTAAGGTTAATCTTGGCTAAATTAAGGCTATAGGATGTTTAATTAGAGATGTCATAACAGAATCCATAACAAGGAATCCAGAACTCTGAACATATCTAGGTGCCAAGGTCATACAGATTTTATTTACTCCAGGGTCTGAAAAGGGAACTGGTATACGGGGATCATGGCTGCTGCAACAAGACAAGGCAGACATCATTTGTTTCCATCTTAGCAAAGACCTCATGAAGTAGTTATGATGCCTCTTCAAGTTCACGTAGTTTACTAGTCAGTTATAGCACCAGGTTCAAGTCCAGGCCAGTGTGACTCCAAAGCCCATACATTTCCCACGCATTATACTGTTTATGTCGAGGAGGCAGTAGGCATTGGACAGTAAGTAAAATTAAGTTAGCTAAATTACAAATGCATTCATGTTTTGACCTATTCTACTTGGAGTAATTTACTTTGAAAATATGCCTGCAGAAGTCCAAAACATAATTCACAAAGTTATTGACTGCTGCATTATTTGTATTAGTAAAAGCCAGGAAAGAACAAAAATGTATCCTAATAAGGGAGAGGTTAACTAAGAAATGATGCAACTATACATTAAATTACTATGTAGCCAGATAAAAAGGGTGAAGAAAACAAATATATACTTACATGGAATAATCTTTAGAAAAAGTTAATTAAAAAACTAAGGGGCAAAACATTGTATATAGTATTAACTTATTTTTATTTATTTATTTAGGTTTTTGAGATGGAGTTTCACTCTTGTTGCCCAGGCTCTAGTGCAATGGCGCAGTCTCAGCATCCACAACCTCCTTCTCCTGGGTTCAAGCGATTCTTCTGCCTCAGCCTCCCAAGCAGCTGAGATTACAGGCAGGCACCACCACACCCAGCCTAGTGTTAACATTTATGTAAGAAATAAGGGGGAATTAGAACATACATATATGATTTTATACATTATACACACAGTTAAAATAAGAATCATCAGAAAAAGCAACCAAACGTTTTTTAAATGTTTACCTAGAGATGGTGGTGAGTTATGGGGTGAAGGGACAGAGATAGAAACTAAATATCTCTGAGCTTGTCGTTTTGACTTTTGAACCATGCAAACATCATACAGTGCCTAAGTAAATAACAATACAAAAGAAAAACAAAGCAATAAAAATTTTAAAGTGAAAACCATCTGAAAAAAATGAATCTTATAATATTGATCACATGAAGCAAATCATTATTTGTCATAAAAAACAGCACTGATCTAACACTGAAATATATTCTAAGACAAAAAAAATACAAAAATAAATTTAAAACTTTTTCCAGAAATTTTATTTTGTTTTCTTCAGTGGTAATGTTTATTTTCTTGTTTTGAATCAGTTTTGTGAATATTGTATATTATGCTACAAATAGTTGTTTATTATTATAGGTCAAGATTTCATTTGTAAGGGAAAAGAGATACAAATCTAAAGTTCAAGAAGTTAAAAAAAATCTCTTGTTAAAATTAAAATAAAAACGAAATGATAAATTCATGATTTAACAAATATATATCCATGAAAGGGCTTAAGAGAAATAATATCTAAGTAGTATTGAGCACCACTTATGTCCAAAATTTGCTTTCTATACACCATTCTTCTCTAAAGAGGAATGTCCTTGTTTCTGAAAATAGCTGTTTCCAGATCTAATAGGAAAAGTACAGTGTTGGGACATTTTTTGGTGCCAGAAACAAAAAGCACTCCAAGACCAATGGAGTTCTTTCAAAAGAACCCAGAGCGCAATCAAAAGGGATTCTACCAATCGAAGTTGAACAATATGAGTAACAAAATAAAGATAAATGTATTTGATTGAAGTATGTTAAATATACACCATTTCAGTCTACAATGATACACACAGACATACCCCTACACACTCACATAAAAAAGGCTTCCATTAGAGATGACAATTATACAAATTCCTTTTGTGGAAATTGGTAAATTAATGAATTAAGTAATTATACTTATATTTTATTGACCATAAAGTGTCATGAAATAGCCCTAATGGATGAGGGAAAACTTTTATTATAGAAAAGTTACTAACAATTATATATGGAGTGACAGGGGAAATAACACCACCATTTAATAGCTACTAATAGGTATTTGATTCAGGTAAGAATCAGGAATGAATGCTAACATCATTAAGTGGCAAGCTGATGGTGCTAAAAATCCTGCCACACAGATAATCTCCTAATTGTAAAGGGGAAAAGATAACTTTACAATGGAGAAATCTGATTGCCATCATCATGAAAAATGAATCAACCAATCACTTTGTGCCTACTGATATGATGCAACATAAAGTACCTAACATCACCAATAAATTATTTTGTTAAATTGTGATTAAATATACGCAACTTAACATGTACTATTTTAACTGTTTTTAAGTGAACAGTTCAGTGGCATTAGGTGCATTCATATTGATAGGCAGCTATCACCACCATCTATCTCCAGAACTTTTGATCTTCCTAAACTTACCACCCATTAAACACTAACATCTTACCTTCTCTTCAAAGCTGTGCTCACCATCATCCTACTTTCTGTCTCTAAGAATTCAACTACTCTAGGCGCCTTATGTATGTGAAATTATACAACATTTGTTCTTTGTAACTGACTTGTTTCACTTCTCAATGCTTTGCTGTCGTAGCATTGTGTCAGAATTTTCTTCTGAAAAGTCAGTAAAAAATACTGACAAGGACCTTAAAAATGATCAATTGCAAAGTCTACACTAAAGGTATTTATTTGAAATATTTATTCACAATCAATATCAGTGTGCTGTCTTGCTACTGTGTAAGTACCTCAAAGAATATCTGTGGACAGAGAAGATTAAAGAAAAAGTAGAAGTAAATTTAGAGAAATATCAAACTAAGGCATTTCTCAAGTGCCTACCCTTCTCCCTCCTCCTTACCTTTTCCCCTGCCCTACCAAAGGTTTGGAAAAATTATAAGAAGTCTGGAGAATTCAGAGGCTAAGCAGGGCAGAGATGCTTATGTTCATCAGAGAATAAGTTGGAATAAAAAAGGAGATGCAGGAGAGACATCTGATCTGCTTCTGCTTCTGCAATATTGGCTTCAGCTACCTTTCTCTTGGGTCCTGATCTTCTCATTCAGTGAGATGCTCTGACAGATTGAAACAGAGTGATTAATGCCAATAAATTTAATTAATGGACCTGTCAAGCAGTTCAGCTGCAGTAGTTAGTGTACTTCTGCGGCCATCTCATCCCTCCCCACCTAGGGTGAGGACAGGGAACCAGGGGCTCCTAACACGCAATGCAAGAGAATTGCCCAGATATTTTAACTGAGAAGGTAGACAGGGCTCCATCCCTGACCCACGCTGAAATCACCATATTTAAGGATGGGGATATAGTAATTCAAATTCAGAAAACTATCTCAGTTAATTTTCCTGCAACCATTCTGACACTGGTTCACAGATAAAATTTTGGAAATCACTGGAGAAGATGAAGTTAAGATCAAGATTTTATGATGTAATATTTGTAGATGTTTTCATAGAGTTTGTTGAATTCTATGTAATTAGTTTGGTCACTTCCATAAATATACTATTTGAGTGAGACTCTAAATCAGACAACACAAATATAGATACCTACAGAATAAACAGGCAAGTGGAAAGTGCCAAAAACTGGAGACAAAATCCGACTCAGCCCATGACTGCCATTTAGAAATGAGTGCACAGTGTGATTGTTCAAATACATACAAACATTTAGATATTTCAAAGTAAAATTTCTTAATTTTAAAATTATAACAACTTCCTTTCAAAAACTTAAAATCCTGTCCTAATGCCTAACTAGATGTTTCTATGGGTCTGAATGTGATTGCTCTGGGAGCTCCTTTTAGGTATCTGCAAATAAATTGTTACCTTTGTAAAATTTCAATCTAAAATAAACATTCTGAAGTATTCCAAGTATCAAAAGATTTTAAGCACAACAAAAAATTAACCCAGATTGAATAATGACTAATATTTACCAAATGTAAGTTTTTCACTTGATATGCATTAGGGTAGTATAGACCCCATTCTAAACACAAACTCACATGGGGCTCAGCAACACCCCCTCCCCAAACACAGATTTGAACACATAGAGATATTATCTTTCAGGGTCTATCTGTATGATGTTATATATACCAGCTGTTTGCTTTAGGCTGGAGGAGAGCACCTTATTCGGGGATACTTGGGATCATGAGATAATTAAACAACTACCACTGCTGTCAGCGCTTCCTGAGCTGTGATTTTTGACTCCTTGTGGAGAAAGGTATTAAAACCACAGGATAAAAGAGCTGTTTCTTTGAGTCCTTATGGGACTCCAAGTACAAGTACTAGTTAGGGGCCTGGGGCAAGAGAGTCAACACAAACCAGGAAATTGGTATTCTCTACTTCTTTCTGGTTACTCTAAAGCTCCAGCACTTAGAGTGCTGAAAGAGAATATAGCTTCATTTGGTTTCGTTGGGATGCTGGAGCTTTTATGGAGGCAAGGTCAGGGCTTCAGCATCACATGGAGAGGCAGCCCTGACAGTGCCAAATGATCAACTTTGAGTCACTTGTGAGCAGGAACCACCTACAGAGAGATCACAGTTGTTATAAGCCCGTTTCTTTCTATGTCTCAATGAAATTCTGCAGGAAACTCCCAGAAAATTGATGCCTCCCTACCACATACCTACCACTGTTATTATCCATGCCCTACTGAATGCCTTGTTCAACCTAAAGATTTCTGTTAAGAATAGACCTAAGACAATTTAGCCATTCAGAGTATCAGGTTCTCCTTGGTAAATATTGGTTGCTTCCAGTGACTAGTGATGGCTGGAGTAAATTGTTTTCTCTACAATGTTACTGACAGATGCTATGTTAAAAAAAAAAGTACAAACTCTGAAATAAGTACCAATATTTATTAATGAGCAGGCATCAAAACATGCAAACGATGAGGTCTTGCAAACGTGAGGAGCTGCTGTCTCTCCACCCTTCCCACTCTTCTCTTTTGCACTCTTCAAGGGCATTAAATAGCTCACATGGAGACAACCCTACAAATATTCTGATGGCAGAAAAGCAATGTTTCTGGTCTCATAAAGCAAATAATTCTCTATCAGGTGAGGAAGTTGGGAATAAGTGCAGTTTTAGAGCTGAGGTGCTACTCAAAAAATATTAGCCTGCTGGGATCATAGAGGATTGATCATGCAAGAGTAGATTTTTCTAAACAAATCTTTCCAACCAACATCTATGGAATTCTATTTATTTCTCCAACAACATATTTTTAATATTCCTCATGTCAGTTATAAACCCTCCAGTACTGAATCAGGCTGTGATATGTGAAATGCATTCTGTGTCGCTACTTCTGTGAAGCCTAAACTGTGGGATAAAGTTTTCTAAATTCCAAACATCCATCTCTGAAGCATCCTGAAGTGGAAATTACTGGGTAGCATTCTTAATTTATGTGATCATCCCTGCAGAATAGGTTCATGTTAACTTGCACACACATACACACCTCACACTGTACAGATATATTTTAGATAATAGAATAATATCCCACAGGACACTATTTTTGGACCAGGAGCCTACTTTACAGTGAATTAACATTACAATGAAGAAGATCAAGCTCATGGGTTTCACTGATCTTACTCTATTCAATTATCTAGAAGCAGGTGGCTCTGTAAAATACAATGGTATGTGAAGACTCTGGCACAATGTTAATTAGGAGAAAATACCAAATGAGACAAAGGTATTTCTCATAGGTTTGATATCCACTCTAAACAGCAGCAAGCAAGGGGCTCTTTCCCCCTGAATGTACATGCACAGAATTCAACAGGTTGAAGTGAAAGGAGTTCCTCTTATTTTTGTACACATCATGGTCTCTTCACAAAATTTTACCTTGTGAAGCAGCAAATATATCCCTCCTTGATAAGATCAAATTTATTGACCAATATTATAAACCTCCTTTCCCTCTGTTAATCAGTGGTGGGAGAAGCCCAAAGTATCAAGTGGATGTCTCAGCTTCATATACAATGGAACCATTGTTCATTCTCCTGCTGGAAGTACCAGTATTCTCCTGAAATATTAAAACCTTGAAACCATGGGAGCCTGAGGTTTACCTTGTATTGGGCAATGAAAAGAGTGGTATATGGCAGTAATAACACTTGCTGCCTGACCATTTGGTATGATTTGACTGTGTCCCCACCCAAATCTCATATGGAATTGTAGCTCCCATAATTCCCATGGATTGTGAGTGGGACCTGGTTGGAATCATGGAGGTGGTTTTCCCCATACTGTTCTTGGGGTAGTGAATAAGTCTCAATGAGATCTGATGATTTTATAAAGTGTTTCCCTTTTTGCTTGGCTCTCTCATTCTGTCTTGTCTGCTGCCATGTAAAATGTGCCTTTCCTCCACTATGATTGTGAGGCCTCCCCAGCCACGTGGAACTATGAGTCCATTAAATCTTTTTCTTTATAAATCACCCAGTCTCAGGTATGTCTTTATCAACTGTGTGAAAATACCATTATTTGAATCTGCTTTCACTACTTGGGGAATTGTTGATGAGAAGAGAGCATACCCCCGACTAAAGAAGCTAATTATTCCAGGTAACCACATTCCAAGCTGCTTTTGTAGTTAGTGCATGGCACATGGTCTAACTATAGCATAGCTAATAACAAGTACTCATTCTGGAACTTGAGTAAGAAACTGATGAAACAAAGAATCAAGATAGGAGGAAATTTCTCTGCAAGCAGATGAGAGGTACGTCTAGCTTCCAAGGGCACCAACTTATGAAATGCCAGCAACAGCATCCAGCGATGAGTGTCACAATCAGCCCCCTACTCACTGTGGTGCTCAGGGATCATATTAATTTTCTCTTGCTGTATAACAAATTATCACCATCTTAGCCCTAAAAACAACACATGTTTATTTTCTCACCATTCTGTACGGCAGAAGTCCAGGTAGGTAAGACTGATTTCTCCATTGCAGGTTTCAGAAGGAAGAAATCAAGGTGGTGGCCAGCCTGGGCTCCTATCTAGAGGCTCGGGAGAGAATCTGTGCAGAAGAGTGGGTCTTTCCTGGTGACTTTGCATGTATTTACTTAGGCCATTCATGCAAAGGCTTCAACCACAGCTTACCTGAGCCTTAGAAGAAAGCGTTGTGATCATTCCAGAATTGGAGAGGCTAGGAGGAAGATGGGGAGTTCCTGTGAGACCATCTCCCAAGAGGTTTTCACAGATGATAAGATTTCTCATGACTTCACAGGTTGTGGTGAGGGATGTGAATGTCTTCTCTGCTCCCCAGCAAATGGAGCTGTAGGATATAAAGCTGCTTAGCTATAGTCTAGAATTAGCTCCTCAGCAACATCATAGCCCATAACTCATATTACAGCCCCCTTTTGTTTCTGTATCATTCTTTCTGGTGTGAAGGATGAGGACCAGTGGGAGCTGCAGCCCTTGGCTAATCTCCTGCTTGCTGTCTATGTAAGTAAATCAACTGTTTGATTCTGAAAGTGGCTTATTGTATTTTTACTAGTTTAATCAGTAAATCAGCCTTGCCTTACCTTGGGCATGCTTGGCGACCTGCTTCCAAGCTCATCCAAGTTGTTGGCAGAATTTAGTTTTTTGTGGATGTGGGCTGAATCTCCCATTTTTGCTCACTGTCTGCTGGGAATGGCTCTCATCTCCTTCAGACTACAGACAACCCTCATCATGTTGCCACCTCCATCTTCACACCAGCAATGGTGTAGTTTTCCTCATGCTTCAAATCTCTTCAACTTCTCTATCTGATCTCTTCTTTCTCTTTTCAGAAAAAGTTGTGTGGTGTTGTTGTTGTTGTTTTGAGACAGAGTCTCGTTCTGTCGCCAGGCACCAGATTGGAGTGCAGTGATACTATCTCGGCTCACTGCAACCTCCACCTCCCAGGTTCAAGCAATTCTCCTGCCTTAGCCTCCCGAGTAGCTGGGACTACAGATGTGTGCCACCATGCCCAGCTAATTTTTATATTTTAGTAGAGATGGGGTTTCACTATGTTGGCCAGGATGATCTCGATCTCTTGACCTCGTGATCTGCCCACCTCAGCCTCCCAAAGTGCTGGAATTATAGGCATGAGACACCGCGCCCAGCCAAAGTTCTGTGTTTTAAGGCTCATATTATAACATGAGCCCACCTGAGTAATATGGGATAGTCTCCCAATTTTTAGGCTCTTAAACTTAATTACATTTGCAAAGTTCCTTCTGTCATGTAAAGTAACATAGTCACAGGCTCTGAAATTACAGTGTGGATATCTTCAGGGATATATTCAGCCAATTGAAATTAAAAATGATATTGGCATCTCATCAGACCAGGCTTGTGGCACAATTTTGACTTTTGCTGTGCCTAGATGGTTTTCAAGCTTGGTTCTACAGCGCTTGTAGCTACTCAAGCTACTGTGAGCTGTGAGCTACTCAATATTCCTCTATAAATTCCTCTCCTTCTTGTCAGAGTCACCTTTTGTTCCTGTATCAGTTAGAATTTTGCAAGTAAAATTCTAACTGATACAGATCCACATCCTTTTTAGCACTGTTAACAAATATTGGATGACATTTCTTGGGGACTAAAAATTTTTGCCCAATGACCGTAGCCCATAGACTGGCATACAAATATATTCTTCACAACTTTCTAGTAACAATGACATCTTGGCATAAAAAGCTTCCTCTTCTTTGTTGAGACAGTTCCCTCTGGGACTTGTCATATCAATGTCTATAACTGTCTTATGAAATGATTCCTTATTCTCTAATGACTATTATAACAGAAAACAATTGGGAAAGTAGTCACCCGAAGACCAACACCTTACCTCTCACTTCCAATGAGAATCTTCCATACTACTCTCCCCTCCCTCAGTCTTATTCTGAGTCAAGGTTGTTATACAAACATCATCTGGAATTGCAGAGGAACCAATCATTCTATATCATTTAACTTCTTGCAATTGTACTTTGAAACAATTGTTCCCTTTCCTCCAGGAGCCATCAGAGGTAACCCCGCAATGCCTTGCATCCCTGCTGACCTTAGGTATCACCTTAGGTCCCTTCTTGGGACCCCTCATAGTCTGGTCTGTTGCCTTCCCCTTCCTGCCCCTGCAAAGCCTACATTGTGCATGTTAGGTGCCCTCGCCTGGAAACAGCAAGTCCCTCAACACTTGCTGACTTTGCCTTTACTGAAAGCTGGCTTTCTTCATTTCTCCAAAACTCCCTAAGTTGGAGGCCTTTTATCTCCCTCTCTCATTTCCCCACACTGCAGGGCCATGATGCAGTATGAGTGTTCTCCACGCTTCTTCTTACCTCTTCCATACTCTTTCCCCTTTCTCCTACAATATCCCAGCTCCTCCAATACTCAAGCCAGCAGAATATACCAGAGATGCTGCTCCCTCCATGCTATATCTGCAGACATCTCATTCTTTCCTCTCTCTTAACTGAAGAGGTTATCGAACAAAATGGCTTGCTCCTAGATGCACAAGAAGCCAATATTATAATCCTGGGCTTTTGAGAAAAGAAAAGCATTTTTTGTTGCAAGTCAACCAACAAGGAGACTGGAGTCTAGCTCTGCATCCCTGTACTGGCTCCAAGGCAGTCATTTTATTAGAAAAGGTTTAGAGGGTGGATTCTGAGATTAGTGGGTGATTGGTGGGAGGAAAAAGGAGAACTAAAGGTTCTCAAGCATGCACAGGTATCTCTTTATTGCCTTCTCATGAGTCAGTCACATGGTTACACGTACGCATTTGACAGGAGTTAGTATGAAACATATGGTGGAAATTTGGGCTGTGACATCAGCAAGCCTATTCTGCACAGACTCCAGTTGGCCATATTGGTTCCAATCAATTTTAATCAATTTTGGAAGTCTTTTGAATCTCATAAATCAGGGGAATTTCAGCATTTCAGTAAGTCTTTTGTCTTGTTGTTTAATCTGCCATTCTAAAAACTCAGGAATATCTTTTAGTCATTAGTTTCTTTAACTATTTTGGGCACAGTTTTGATTTGATATGGTTTGGCTGTGTCCCTTCTAACTGTCAGCTTGAATTGTAGCTCCCATAACTCCCACAGGTTGGGGGAGGAACCCAGTAGGAAATAATTGAATCATGGGGACATTTCCCCTTACTGCTGTGGTACAGAATAAGTCTCTCTGTGGTAGAGAATAATTCTCACAAGATCTGATTTTTTTTTCTTTTTTTTTTTTTTTTTTTTTAGAAGGGGATTCGCTCTTTTTACCCAGGCTGGAGTGCAATGGCGCGATCTCGGCTCACCGCAACCTCCGCCTCCTGGGTTCAGGCAATTCTCCCGCCTCAGCCTCCTGAGTAGCTGGGATTACAAGCACACGCCACCATGCCCAGCTAATTTTTTGTATTTTTAGTAGAGACGGGGTTTCACCATGTTGACCAGGATGGTCTCGATCTCTTGACCTCGTGATCCACCCACCTCGGCCTCCCAAAGTGCTGGGATTACAGGCGTGAGCCACGGCGCCCGGCCGATCTGATGGTTTTATAACAAGTTTCCCTTTCCACTTGCCTCGCATCTTCTCCTGCCTGCTGCCATGTAAGGAATGACTTTGCTCCTTCTTTGCCCTGGGCCATGATTCTGAGGCCTCCCCAGCCACGTGGAACTGTGAGTCCATTAAACCTCTTTTCCTTCTAAATTACCCAATCTTGGGTATGTCTTCATCAGCAGCATAAGAACAGACTAATATACAATCCTTGTGGTCTCTGCTCAGATTCCAACTTATTAAACGAGACTTTCATGTCACCCCATCAGAAGGCACTCTACCTCCACCTAATTTCTTCTCTAGCCCAACATCCTGTTCATTTCCTTCATAGCATGTGCATTCTGAAGCTTTAAAAATTACTTTATTCATTTGTTTTGTGTATGTTTATCCTCACTAGAATAAGCAAGGTCCTCATCTTTCTATTTCACAGATGTAACCTCAGTACCTAGAATAATGTCCAACACTTTAAGAAAAATTACCGATCTGAAATTAAGTTAAAATAACTACATACCTAATTCACATTACATGAAGTTCTGCCTTGATGTTTTAACCAAATAGCCAATTTTCCTACCGCTTTGATAGAATAATAAGCTTCCTTACCGCTAACACGCAATGTTTTATGATATATTACATAGCGATATCGGGTCTGTTTCATGATTTTCTACTCTGTCACTTGGATGCATTTGATTGTTCTGGCAAAGTCAATCTGTTTTTATTACTGTGACTTGATAAACTTGGTAATAAGTAGTAGGACAAGTTTCTTTTCCCCTTTTAAGGTTTTCAGAGGAGGTCTCTTTTATATGGATGTTAGAATTCCACCTATTAGGGCACTTTCAATGTACAATGACAATGGAGTAAATCATGATTAAAAAAATCCCTATATTTGACTACATAAAAACACGAACACTTTGGGAGGCGGGTGTATCACCTGAAGTTGAGAGTTTGAGGCCAGCCTGGTCAACCAGGTGAAACCCCATCTCTACCAAAAATACAAAAATTAGCTGGGTGTGGTAGCGCATATCTGTAGTCCCACCTACTCGGGAGGCTGAGATAGGAGAATCACCTGAACCTGGGAGGTGGAGGTTGCAGTGGGCCGAGATTGCACCACTGCACTCGAGCCTGGGTGACAGAGTAAAACTCTGTCTCAAAAAAAAAAAAAAGAGCTTTCATATGCTGCAAAACACCAGAACCAAACTCAGGAACAGTTGAACAATATGTAGCAGTATTTGTGTCGGAGTCTCACAAAGGCTCTTAAGGAATCAGGTCAAACCATCCTTGGGACCAGCCTGTACGTGCCATCAAGCTCCCAAAGACCCCACTACGACAGAATGCCCAGGGACAGTGCGGGGATGCTGCATACAGCCTGTCACTTGGAAATATCTAGGGGCCAGTGTGAAAGAGAGGATAGCAACACTGAGCACAATCAGGATTTGAATGTATCCACAGATCTGACAGATGGACCGGACAGAAAGCAGGAAATGGAGAAATGTGTCTGGAAGAAAGGGCTTGCTGCTTGATGCATTAGAAGCCTTGGGTTTTTGAGCAAAGAAAAGCTTTTCATTGCAGAGTAACCAACAAAGAGGGTGGCATCAAGCTCAAATCTCTTTCCCAGTGCTGGCCTGGTGTTTTTATTAGAAAAGGTTTAGGGGTAGATTTCGGGATTAGTAGGTGACTGGTCAAAGGAAAGGGGAGGTCTGGAAAGTCCTCAGACATGTGTAGTTATTTCTTCATGCCTCCTTCTGGGTTGTATGTATAAATTTACAGGGAGTTAGTATGAAGCATGCAGCAAACGTTTGAACAAGCTTGTTCTGTGCAAACTTCAGTTGGCCATATTGTTTCTAACCAACTTCAGCCGATCTTGTTATTTTATAAGCAGAGAGAGTTTTAGCGTTTCCGCAAGCTGGTTTTATTTTTTATAATGTCATCATGTAAACTCAAGAATTGATCACTGGTTTCTTGAACTCTTTGGGGCACAGTTTCAAAAGGGTCAGAACCTAAATATCAGCGGAAAGGCTTCTCAAGAAGTGTGCGAAGCTGGCCTGGCCCTGCCTGTTGCAGCCCCTGTATTCTTGGAGCCCTCTGCCGTCTGAGAAGGACAGACCTAAGGCAGGAAGGTACAGAAGGAATTCTGTTTCCAAGAACCCAGTGGACTGGTGTGGAAGGCCCCTTCTGAAGAGCTGGTCCTGTCAGTAAGACACAGAGAAGATCCCCTTGTTGGTTCAGGAGTGTGGAGAACAGCATCAGGCTGATGGCCAAACATGATGAGACAGAAGGAGCAGCCGTCACAGAAAGGTACAGATGCCTGGTTTTCTTGCCAGTTCCTCCCTGCTTCTAACCAAGTTCCTAGAGAAGAGTGGGGTGAGGGGAACTCCAATAGAGTTTGATCAGGAGATGGAGACTCTAATTTGGGGAATTTGGAATTGCTAAATATTTGTAATCACTGGTAGGTGAAGTCAAGACACCTATGAGCTACAAATAAGAGAAAAGAGTTAATAGTATCCTCAATGGAAAAGAGGTTCTTAAATAAAGAAAGGACTGGCTTTCCAATGGAAAAACAAGTCAAGGATATCAACAGATAATTTACTAGTGAAGAATTTACTAGTGTGACTAGTATTTATTAGTGTGACTAGTAATGACTAGAATTTACTAGTGTGACTTATACATGCACAAGTAGAAATATGCAATTTGAAAATAAAAGTTAAATCGATAAAAGACGATCAACTGAGCTAATACATTTTTTAAGTGTTAAATATAGTAGCGTGGGTGAAATGGGGAAGATTTGGCAGTTCCAGTAGGCATAAAAATATTTCAAGTTTTCTAAGAATAGCTTTGGCAACAAATATCAGACACTTTAAAAGAGCTCATTGTCTTTGACATAGTAATTTTATTTTTAGGACTCAGCCCAAGGAGCTCACTGAAGATGGAGACAAATATTTACAACGATGCTTATGCAGCATTTTTATAATAAAAACATTGAAAACACCCTAAATATGTAGGAGATGGCTAAATAATTAAGATAATGTAATAAGCATTACGCAGTCATTTAAACAATGTCTTGAAGTAATGTTAGTGACATGGAAAATATTCAATATGTAATGTTCAATAGAAGGAAAAAAAGATGCAAAATGATATAGTGTGATTACCTACAAGCCATAAAATCACTGAACTGTACCTCAGGCATTACCCAGGCCCCTGCAATCATTTTATGGATGAAGAAATTAAGGCTCAGAAAAAAAATTAAAGATCAGAGAGGATAAATGACTTCCTCAAAGTCACAGAGTTAGTTTGGATCAGAACCAGGACTAGAATTCCGAAGTCCATCAACTCTCCACTGAATGTTTCTGAAACTGTCTCACAATAATTTTCCTTAACCATAATATGCATTTATGTGTTTTTAGGGGCTTCCACCCTCCTACCTATATCACTACATTTATCTCTTTCTTTCTCTCTGTCTTCCCTCCCCCCTTTTTTTCCAATTATTATTACCCTTATCAACCTATTATGACTCTGGCAAAACTGCTTTATCTTCAAATCCTTATTCTGACCAGGTAAAGGGAATTCTACTAAGCTCAGAAAACTGGGGCTCATAAATAATTCTTTTATGTTCTTTTCATGTGTATCAGATCATTAACACTTTAAGAAATATACATTCACGTCTATAGCCATACCACACTGAACGTGCCTGATCTCATCTGATCTCAGAAGCCAAGCAGGGTCAGGCCTGGATATTACATGGATGGAAGAAATACACATTCATGAGAGGAATGTCCCCAGGGCTTCTCAAATTCACAAATCTGAAAATACCCCTATTGCATATCATTTTTTCCATAAAATGCTATAAAAAATATAACTTAAAATTTTAAGTGACCCCCTTAGACAATTAATGACTCTATAAATCCAGTGCTAAAGGCCTTTACACAGCTATTAAAATTAATTCTGGCAGAAATAGTTGCTGAAATAGTTTCACGGATTGTTCACTCTTGTTTCTCTGTAACGTGCATGATAATTCTGAGTTGAAGTCATGATTTGACTCTATTTTTTTTTTTTCTTTTCTGTCTGAGAAGTATAACCTTTAGAACTACTTAACTTTTATCCCAAACTTAGTTATTGACTTTCTTTTCATGGTCATTTTTCCAAAAGAAATAAATGTGTATTTTGGTGTTTGTTGTTGTTGTTGTTTTGTTTAATTCAGTCACTACCCATAGCAAGAGACAGTGCTGAGCAGAGAACAGAGTTGCACCTAGATTTAGAGACGGGAAAGCCAATTACATACTCACCTATTAAGCTCACTCTAAAATACTAAGTTCGAATTCATGATGCTGTTGTGGTGGTGGGCACCTGTAATCCCAGCTACTATGGAGACTGAGGCAGGAGAATTGCTTGAACCCGGGAGGTGAAGGTTGCAGTAAGCCGAGATCAAGCCACTATGTCTCAAAAAAAAAAAAAAAAAAAAAAAAATCATGACGCCCTCAAAATTGTTAATTACTGTGTTCCAAAATAATTGAAATTGTAAATGTTATCCCAAAATGCCAAGTTTTGTTTTCTTATAGCGTTTCTTTCCTAGTAAGACACTTTATTATCTAGAGTCTATTTTTTAAAATATTTTCCTGTGCCTGCCTGTCCCACTTCCAATTAGCTGCGGTGGCTACTGTGTGTTCCTAACCTCGTCTCTAGCCCAATGACAAACATGTTACCAGTTGCTCAGTCCTTACCTGTTTGTCTGACAAAAGATCTGCAAACACTTCAGGCCCAGATTGTTAGAGGGATGGAAGGAGGAAAAGTCTAAAATGTATGCTCTTGAGATACCCCTGTGGTCTTATATAACCCAGTCTTTGATTTTCTACATCATCCCAAAGCAAATGCTTTGCTCTATTATAAGAGATTGAAATGTACCGGGATCTATCAGGTCTTTTCTTTAATGTAAGTAGAATGAGAAATATGTCAGTTAATATAGCAAATGAAAGGGAGAAATTGCATTGTAAAAGTATAGTAGAGGAATCAAATTTCACTGTCCCTTGCATGAAATAAAATACAGATGGACATTCTAATAGTCACGTTCTTCTTCCCTTCCCTAGGAAATACCAGTTCACCTCAGAAGTATTGGATAAATGTGTCAAGACATAGTCTGGCCTCATCATGCTGACAACCATGTTCTAGAATGTGGCCCACTGTGCTGGAAGCCCAGACTTCTCCCTGTTGACCTAGGGACAGGCCCTGTTCATTACATACATATTTGGGACTTTGAACAATTCAATAATTTTTTATTTGTACTTAATTTGGAATATCTTTCTGTTAAAACTTCACTTTTGTCGAGGGACCATTATAAAGGGCTCTTTTCCTACAATTATGATAAAATTCACCAGCTGTTAGCAACTCTTTGCATCGAGGAAGTAAATCTCAATTAGATTTCACATGATAAATACTAGTGTGTTGCCACCATTCCCGTACACAGTCATAAACAAGTCATCACTGTTCTACTAATACACATCTCTCAATTCCATCCACCCTTCTCTCTTTCACCCTCATCCAATTCCATGCTGTCCTATGACTGCGCACTGACCACCCTCTTTCACTCTGGTTCCCCACCAATCTCTTCTCATTGCAGAGAGAGGAGAAATTTAGAAAATGTAAATCTATTGTCAAGTCTAGGCTCAAATACTTCAAAGGTTTTCCAGTGCTTTCAGAAAAATAAATGCACAGGATAAAAAAATCCCAGGACCCAAGAGCCTCACATACTTGGGCTGACTCTAGCCACGTTCCCTTCCACTATCTGCATCTTCTCCTCACCTCAACCCAGTTGTTCTCCAACCCACCAGGTTTTCAAGGTTACGTTACCTGGAGAGTGGGACTTGGGCGGGAGGAGAGAAGGGTGGGGAGCAGGCTAGGGATCATCTGTTAAGTGTCCCAGGTGATTCTAAAATCAGAGTTGAGAACTGTGCCTCTCAAGTAATTTTGGATCTGGTTACTTTATTCTGAATCCTTTTTTTTTTTTTTTTTTCCTTGCAATGGAGTCTCACTCTGTCTCCCAGGCAGGAGTGCAGTGGCATGATCTTGGTTCACTGCAGCCTCCGCCTCCCAGGTTCACACGATTCTCCTGCCTCAGCCTTCCAAGTAGCTGGGATTACAGGCATGTACCACCACATGCAGCTAATTTTTGTACTTTTAGTAGAGACACGGTTTTGCCATGTTGGCCAGGCTGCTCTAAAACTCCTGACCTCAAGTGATCTGCCCACCTCAGCCTCCCAACGTGCTAGGATTACAGGCATGAGCCTCTGCACCCAGGCTGTGAATGCTTATAGAAACTTATCATCTTCATTCATAGTACTTATTTTTATTTGTAATTTTACACTTGATCATTCACTTGAAAGCTGCTTGGGAGCAGGGACTCTGTGAAGCAGGATGGGCAAGTACCTGCCACCACATAGAAGCTCCTCTGTAATGACTTGTTCAATGAATGAATGAATAAAGAAACAACGACAAGCTAGCCGATTATTTTACTTAAAATATTTGCTATGATACAGTGCATTTTCATTTTAAAGACAATAAAAAGTATATTTTAACAGTTTTTTCTTTCTTTCTTTCTTTTTCAGACAGGTTCTCACTCTTGCCCAGGCTGGAGCTCACTGATGTGCTCATAGCTCACTGCAGCCTCAAGGACACCTGGGCCTCCCACCTCCATCTCCAGAGTAGCTGGGGTCACAGGCATGTGCCACCATGCCCAGCTAATTTTTTTTTTTTGTACAGAGGGATTCCCATTATGTTGTCCAGGCTGGTCTCAAACTCTCGGGCTGAAGTAATTATCTCACTTCAGCTTCTCAAAATAATGGAATTACTGGCATAAACCACTGCACCCCACCACAAATATATATCTATTTTAAACACCTATATTCTCACACTAAAAGATAGCAAATGACCCTGTATGACAATTCCTTCTGGTTTTTTTCTAAGCATACATATTTCAATATTATAGGGATAATACTGTACATTTAATGTTCTACTTTAAAAAGTTAATATTCTTTCATAATTTTCCATTACCATAAAAGGCAAGATAATCCACCAATCGATGTCTTTTCATTTAATAATGAAGTACTTTCCATTATTTTTCCACTAAAAACATAAATTCTTCTTTTGAAGTGTTTTCTGAAGTTCTCATTACTTCCTAAGGATAGATACCTTAAAAATGAGTTACTGGGTCAGGCCCTGTGGCTCTCGCCTATAATCCCAACACTTTGTGAGGCAAGGTGGGCGGGTCACTTAAGGTCAGGAATTCGAGACCAGGCTGCAGAACATGGTAAAACCCTATGTCTACTAAAAATACAAAAAATTAGCCAGGCATGATGGTGTGCCCCTGTAATCCCAGCTACTCAGAAGGCTGAGACATGAGAATCACTTGAACCAGGGAGACAGAGGTTGCTGTGAGCAGAGATCGTGCCACTGCACTCCAGCCTGGGCAACAGAGTGAGACTCTGTCTCAAAAATAAAAATAAAATTAAAATTAAAAAATAACATGAATTACTGAGTTAACAAAATAAATATTTTGATAATTCTGCAATATTTACATTTTTAACAGCTGAATATGAGGCAACATTTTTGCACTCATGACAAAGAAAACTTTCTTTGAGTTTCGAGATTGTTATCAAATATTAGCTGTTGTCTTTATCACTGAGTGTTCATATTTCTTTCCATTTTTCTGATAGTGTTCAGCATTGCTTAAAACTGTATGACTTACTTATAAGAGGTACCAAATTTTGTACCAATTATTTGTTGTAAAAACATATTGCTTGGTTTTAATTTTATGATGTTTATGAACTATAAGGAATTCGTTATATAAGCAAAGAAATCTATTTTTTTCATTCTTTTTATGCTTAGAAAGTCTTTTCCCCACCATATCATATAAATAGTAACTAAATTTTTTCTGGCTTTAATTTTTTCTGCTTAAAATACATTTATTAGCAAATCACACTCTAAAATTAAGAGGAGACATGGTATGCTTTGGGATCAAAAGATTGGGCCATCTATTCCTAATTAAGTCTGTGATCCTAGACACATCAATTCACATCCTAGAGTTAATTGGGCATCATAACACTCATTATTAAGGACTGTTATTGTAAAGGAACTCGAAAATGGCTAGATCTCAAAAATGTTATTTCTTCCTCCTTCTTTCTCCCCTTTTCACATATGCTCATTCTTACATTTTATGACATTTTCTCATTTGGAATGACTCTGTCTTCTTTATTCTCTGAATTTTACCTGGTCATTATTACTCTCCCTTCCTTAAAAACAGTACCAGATCTTACATCCCTACTTTGGGTTGCACTCTTGAGGTTATAATTAAGTATTAATTTTTTTCATAGTTTTTCATTTTGTGTGTGTGTTTGCTCTCTTCACATAGTTATCTCTTCCAGTAAACTCATTGTTTAAAATATGAACAGATTTTGCAAGATGTTGTGAAGGATGCAAAAGAAGATCTGAAATTCTCAGCTTCCTACCCTACCCAAACCAAGGAGATAGTACTTTAAAAAGATAAAGGGAAGGAACAACCTAATCCCAGACAGGTGCACCAAGCAAGGAATGCCAAACGACGTATTATAGGTTATAGCCTCTTCCTGATGCATTTCAGAACTCTGGAGCTGTTCCCAGGTTCTCAGCACAGTCTCCAGAGTTCAAACCTCAAACCTGACATACTTCCAGATGACCTTGGCTCCACCTGCTAGAGCTCACTTCTTCCTGTCTCCCAGGGGACAACAGCTCCTGCAAAGAACTACACCCTCCTAATCTGGCTGCTCCTCAGAAAAGCTCTTGTCTGTGTAGGCTGCAAAATGCAGCTAATTAGGTGTGGTGACCGGCTTCAGCCTTTCCTGTGCTCTCCACTTTTCTCCCATTCCCACCCCCTTTTCTTTCTCGTTAGACTGAAGAGGTCCCCTTAGATACAGTATGATTTCCAAATCAGAGTGGTGGAGGCAATCAGGAGAGTTACATCAAGCCATTAAAGATCCTTCATTAACATGGAGTGCCCCTTTGTAATGAACCATGTGGCCAGAAAGAGGAAGGAGGTTTAACCTCTCTGCAGAGAAGCAGCCTCAGTTGCTGAAGGTTTCACCAAACAAGACAAAGGCAGCAGCTTGCAGCAGATCCATCTGTAAAGCTTAATAGTGACAGCAATGATTCTGGAGCCTGCTAGACTGAGCTGTGAGTCAAAATCACCACTTACTCGCTCAGAGACAATGGGCAAATCACTGAATGTCTCTGCCTCTGAAATTTTTAAACTCTAAAACGGATCAGTTTATATCTACGGTGAACCCCAAATATCTAAGCCTGGTCTCAGTCAATTAAGGAAGTTTATTTTGCCAAAGTTACAGCCACACATCTGTGACACAGCCTCAGGAGGTCCTGATGACATGTGCCCAAGGTGGCCGGGGTGCATCTTGGTTTTATACATTTTAGGGAGACATGACACCTCAATCAATATGTGAAGATGTACATTGGTTTGATCCAGAAACACGGGATAACTCAATGCAGAGAAGGGGATCCAGGGAACAGGTAAATAAGAGACAAAAGGTTTCGTTTTTCTGGTTTCTGATTAGCCTTTCCAAAGGAGGCAATCAGATATGCATTTATCTCCTCTGAATAGAATGGGAGGCCAGTTTGCCCCAAGCGGTTCCCAGCTTGACTTTTCCCTTTAACTTAGTGATTTGGGGGTCCCAAGATTTGTTTTTCCTTTCACGCTACTATGCATTCACTGTTGAGATGATTTAGTGAGGCAGTCTGCAAAGAGTGTTTAATATAGAACTTTATGCTCAATAAATGACAGCTGTTATTACAGTGGTTCCCCTTTATCCACAGGGCATATGTTCCAAGACTCTGAGTGGATGTCTGAAACCTCATCTGTGCATACAGTACTCTGATTTCTCCTACTCATGCATAGCTACAATAAAATGTGATTTATCAGTTAAGCACACTAAGATATTAATGACAATAACTAATATCAATATAGAACAATTACAACAATATCTTGTTCACAATTTCACAGACAGATTTGCTCTTACTGTATCTCTTAGCAACCTCAGCATACAATTTCTTTTCTTTCATTATGAAGAACTTTCACCTTTTCAGTTAAAAAAGCACTTGATGGCTTCTCTTTGGCAGATCTGAATTGCCAGCATCACTAAGGTTGCATTTCGGGGCCATTATAAATGAAGCCGCGTCATTCATCTCGGGTAATACCTGAGGTTTGTTGTCCCACAGCCATGGAAAACTATGATTTAGATACACCAGGGTGAGGCTCAGAGCAGAAGTTTAATTAGCAAAAGAAAGGAAAGCTCTCTTTCTGCAGAGAGGGGTCTCTGTGAAAACGAGTTGCCAGTTCCTTGGTGAAATGCACAGGGTTTTAGACTAGCTTGAGGAGGTGGTGCCTGATTTACATAGGAGACGAATAATTGGTTGGACCAGATGTGCCATTCACATAGTGTGCAAAGAGGCTGGCCACCCCACTCTAATATGTTATCATGCAGACAGGTTGTCTATCTGGCTGGGGCCATGTTGCCTGCTTCTTTACTCTACACGTGGCAACAAAGAAATGGGAAGATGGAGCCTCTATGTTAAGCATGCCTGGCTTCCAAGTAGCCCCTGTCTATTGGCACAGCTGCTGGCACTCACCAGTGCGATCTTCCAGCTTGCCTATCTATATCTGCAGCCCCATTTTTTAGGCTGCTGTTTTTTAAGAAAGAAATAATTTGAGGATTGCTTTTTATTAAAAGAAAAATTCTACCGAGGACTCTCTTACCTTCACTATCTGCCTAAATAGTTTCTTTTTAGCTCCTGTATCATAAGGGCGACTTGAACCCAACCACTACGATACCACAATAGTCGGTCTAATAGCCAAGTGGGCTCCCAAGTGACTAGTGGGCGGGGAGTAGCGACAGCGTGGGTCCCCTGTATAAAAGAGTTCATGTCGTTGGTGGGGGGTGGAGCAGGATGAGGCAAAATTTTATCACACTACTCAGAATGGTGTACAATTTAAAACACAGGCATTTTTTATTTCTGCAATTTCCTACTTAATATTTTCAGATTACAGTGCTGAAAGCACGGAAAGTGAAGCTGTTGATGACGGGACCTGCTGTATTGAGCGTCTGAGTGCTATTGAACTTGAGGGCTTGATACTTCAGATTTAGAAAGTGCTTTACTCATAGTACCTAACTAGATCCTATGATATCTATGACGCTCCACGGTAGGTATTCTATCTCCATGGATTCTGTAGTGTTTTTTTTTGTTGTTGTTGTTTTCCAGATCTGGTAAGTTGCAAAGCCAGGACTCAAGGCCCTCCCTGGAGGATCCAGGGCACTTTTCCCCTGACCACAGGCCCTCTTGCCTTTCCAGTGGAGGAGCTCCAATTCATGGAGGCTGTGATTTCCCTGTGAATAATGAGCTTCTAAACAATGGACAGTGGTTTGTTTGGGTTGTTTCATTCCATCCACTGGAATCAGCCAGGTAGTATTGAAGCCCAGAAGCCTCGGCTACTATGTGCTATCAATTTGTTCAATGGTTATTCAAGGAGCAGGTGATTTCCATTAGATTGCCTATTAAATGGGAATGTTTGTTTTTCAAACTGGAAACTCTCAGCAAACAGAGAAGCAGAGCTGGCTGGTCTGCCACCCCTCCTCACCCAGGAGCCACTGTCTCCAGGCCCACCTTGGGTGGGAAGGGTAACAATGCAGTTATCTGGGTGTTGTGTGGTTAAGCCAGGGAACTAGACTCTGAACATGGCCACTGCCAACTGTTACCTTACTCCAGCGGTGAGAAGGATATGAAATGGGTCAGGGAGGGAAAACGGCCACCAGTGTGTGACAGAGAGGTTTACAGAAAGACTCCAGAAACCAAAATTGCTCCTGGAGAAGGGGTTAGAGAGAACTCACAAAGCCAAGAAAGTCCTGCGTGATCGTTCTAACATCACCATAGTCTTTCTGGGGAAAATGAGTTAATTTCCTTCTGCCTTTCTGTGTTTTGTTTTGTATGGGCACATTAAACAGGGAAAATGGTTAAGATTCTGCCACCTATGTCTTGATTTCTGTTACATCTTAGTGATCTATGATTGAGATCATCTTGCAACATGGTCTTTGCTGCAAGAAAAGCCCATGCTCATGAAGATATTTTGAGGGGAGATGCAATAAACGAGTTTGTTTTTTAGTTCTTTCTCTAAGTTTACTAATCCAAGGATGGTGATCCAGAACAAGGATGAACTTTGCAAATCTAAATCCTCTCTAGATTTTCACGCATTACCTGTGTTACACGTAACAACCCTGCCTAGTCATACAAATGAGATTCACATGCACAGACCCAAGCATGTGTCCTTCCAGCTTCGTTCAGGTGAGCACCAAGGTAATTGCCGGGAAAGTCATCAGGGGCTCTCCTGTCTCTCATTGTTAATCAGGACTGCATTTCTTTCCCCCCACTCTGATGAGTGACTGCAAAGATGTGATTTCTGAAGGGTTTATTTGGCATACCCCAGGGCAAAAAAAAAAAAAAAAAAAAAAAAAAAAACTTTTCCTTAAAAAGGGGGTGGAAGGTGGATAGGGGGAGGAGTCCCTAAGAGCAAAGGTTAGACAATGTTGCCCCCTAGTGGCAAAATTTCCCAAGAACAACCTTTACTTTGGAGAAACTGCAATGACACTGGCTTGTCAAGGACTGAACACCGGGTGCTCCATACACAGCACACACCCGGAGAGGAAGGAGTCTTTGCTCAGAGATGGCCACTCCATAGAATTTTGCTATCTTGACAAGCGAATAAAATCTTGTCACCAAATTGCTATGCTTTCTTCTTTCACTATCTCTCCATGCCACAAAGGATTTGATCTTTATCTTATCTGTAGCACTCTCTTTTCTCCCATCAGTTCAATGCTTGTTAAAAATAAGATTAGAAGATATTTTACAACACACAGGATTTGGCAAATTAAAGGTTTTGCCAAATAAGCTTGCCATTAGTCCTTATGGCTGCTTGCCATCATAGGATTTTCTTTTTTTCTCCAAAATACTATGCGTTTGGGTGAATTGGGGTAGCTCTGCTTTTGCAGAACAAATTTTGAAGAACAAATTCTTCTGCCTGGGTCTCAGTTTCTCCTTTTTAAAACAGAATGAACAGGACTAAGTGCTAAGCAGATGTAATGCCCAGTGATTCTTGAACCCCAATACTTATCTATATGGTTTTTGCATTTTATATTCCAAAGACCCATACTTCAAGGACATGCTGAAAAAAGAAAATAGTGTATTAATGCAAACAGCTCCACATCAAGGGCATTGCATAAAAAGGCAGTTTTTAGACAAATGCAATTAAAATCACCATACTGATGAAGAAAGTCTGAAATACCAATAAGGAGGGCAACATTATCCTTTGATGGGAGAAAGAAAAAAGCTGGCTGAATAAGTAAAGCTCTGCATGAAAATATGTTAATCAGTTTCATGGTAGTTCATTTGCCTCGTGCATGCACCTTATAGCATTTGTATGAATTTTCTTGTAAATATACGAATTAAAATAAATTTTATTATGGAGAGTTATTTTATCTATGGCGTTTTAGTTTCTCTCTTAATTGAAAAACCACAGGGCTTTCCACAAACCAAAGATGGACCTAACAGCCAGTCCTTTCAACTCCTGCCAGAGCTCGCAAGAAGCTGGGGGTTTGTGCTGAGGAGTGTTTGCATGAACGTGCGAATTCAATGGGCTCGGATACAGAAAAGATGGCTTTCATCTCTTATGCTGGTGGTGACAACTGTTTTTTAACCCAAGCCTCATGTTGGGACTCAAACAAATGCACAGTTCGGTGTAATTAGGATTTTGGAAACACGTTCACAGAGCACCCACAGAAACAATGCAACCAGCCATGGGCCAATGCTTGGTGATTTGCTTTAGTCTTTTAATGATAGACCACTCATTCCAAACAGCAGCAGTAGAGAGGATGGGCAAAGGGCTGGCATTGGAAGCTTGGCCAGAGTTGCTGGTCAGAACTGCCAATAGTGAGCCTCCACTGTTGTCTCCTTCACTCTGCATTGTGGTGGGCATTAAGCATTCCAATAAAATCACCAGCTTGATGCTCAGCTGGTCTGATTGCGGAAGAGACTGATTGCATTATTCATTCTCATAAAAAGATTTTTAGGACTCTCAAGGATCTATAGAGATTATATTTTTTAAAAAGCTCCAGAGTTATCAACAGTTTAATTTATCCTTCTATTCTCTCAAAAGGAACAAAATCACAGAAGGCAATAGGCAGAGCCTAGACAGAAAACAGGTTTTTGCTGAGGCTGAACGAGTTTGGAAGCCCTGCATGTTATGGGATGGGGTGCACCCGTCTTTGTCTCTTATTTTCTCTTATTCATTCCCCTTTCCACTTTTTTTTTTCCAGACAGGTTCCTCCATCTTCTTTAAAAAATAAATAAATGAAAAATAAACAACACCCTCCCCACCAAAAAGAGCACCAAAACAACAAAAACTTGCTGCTTGCTGATTCCCTATGAAATACTTCCATCTACTGGCTGAATGGAGAAGACTCATTTCTTAACATTTGTTGTTGAATTTGTACCACAATTTATGAACACCACTCTTCAAGCATTTAATACAAAAAAATAGGAATCACAAGTCTGAAAATTAAAGAAATTGAGAAATGTTTTACTGTATATTTTGCAATTGACTCAAGTAATGCCCCCATGTATTTGATATAGGCATGAACATACAAATGCACTTTGCAAACACCCAGAATGAGGCACAGGTCTGTAGGACTGCAGAAAGCAAATTAGTGAGAAAAAAGGAATTGAAAGACTAGGGAGAGCAATGGGAAGAGATGATCTTTCTATCAAGCCGGTCGGGATATTTTAAATCAGACCACATAGGGAACAAGGCTGTGGCATTAGAGATGAAATCAAAGACAGTGACCAAGGCAACCACATTCTCTCTATGAAGAAAAGTAATTCCGTGAGATCTAAAAAGAAACCAAATTGGATTTCAAGTTACGTTATTAAAGGGGATGCCTTCAATAAAAAGCCATTCAGAAATGGTGCTTCTTCCTTTGTGTTCATTTTTTAAGAGTCCATTTGGAGAATAAGGTCAGATTCTAGAAATATGGTAAGGTGTTTACAATCTATTACAGAAACGATCTAAGATTACAGAATAAAAGATTGGTAGTATGTCAGTGCCAGAAGGGTTCTCAGAGATCAGCCTAGACTCTTCTTTATACTGATGAGAAAATTATGCTTCAGGGAGAAGAACAAACTTGTTCTGAATCTTATATTTTAGAAGTATATTAACAAATTCAACAAAAAATACAAACAAAAGTCAAGGTTTCCATATGGAGTTTAAATGCAATTACATTGTTCATAATATTCTTTCCAGAGTTGTTAGTTTCTAAAAGCAGATCCCTATGCACACCAGAGCATCACAGGCATTCTGCTGTTGGGTTAACGTTCATATCACAGTTCTTCATATCAAGAACTCAGCAGTTCTTGCTGCAGTTTGTCCACTAAGAATAAACAGGGAACAACAGACTGCAGAGAAAGTACAGTGCCTTTTTCAAACGTTAAGTCTCAATAGGTCATGGGGCTAAATAAAATATGGATTAAATTATGTTCCCTCATTAGCTGGGCATGGTGGTGCGTACCTGTAGTCCCAGCTACTTAGGAGGCTGAGACAGGAGAATCACTTGACCCTGGGAGGCAGAGGTTACAGTGAACACAGATCGTGCCACTGTACTCCAACCTGGGTGACAGAGTGAGATCTGTAGGAAAAAAAAAAAGTGCCCTCAAAAGGAAGCTTCTCTAAAAGTAATTAATGTGTTATGTACCCTATTGGTGAAATTTAAAAAGAAGAGTTAAACCAGAAATGAATTCTTAAGGTCTAGGGTAAAGACTTGGTGACTTATATAACTCCATGTACACACCTTGAGAAACTGAAGCGCTAATCTTTAAGTCAATTTCTGTGGTGATAGATACAAGAACGCAGCAAGAAGAGATTTACCCAGAAGCAGCTGGCTGGGATGGGCTTTCACCATGACTCCAGGGCTCTGTGGCATAACAGCCATTTCCAGCCCTAATTTCAGACCTACTTTTGCTATTGACTGGCTGCATGAATTGAAGATTCAGGCTTAGGGTTTCTCAACAGTGCAATTGCCCAATGGTACGAATGGGCTCTAAGGATATAAAATAAACCTCTGCTTATAGAAATAAAGAAATGTGGGGTTACGTGCAATGGATGGATTTAGGCATTTAAAAGGCAACATTACAATATAATTTATTACTTCCAGAAGCATTGCACACACACACACACACACACACACACACAGACACACATACACACACACACATTCATGAGTGCTGCTATCTACACTTAAAAATGTAATTCTTACTTTCCTTTCCCAGATATGGCATGTTTCTTGAAAAGAGTGAATTTTAAAAATTAAACATTTATCCAATCCCATTATAAAGTATAATTTTCCAGAATATTTGAGTGCCCAGAGGTAAATTACAGAAATGTGTACAAAGTGAAGCAATTTTTCTAATCAAATCAGACATGTTAAAAAATTCATCTGAACTAAAAAAAAAAAAAAAAAAGAAAAAGAAAAAAGTATTCTGTGGTACAGCCTTCATTTCTTAGATTTACTATTAAAGACACAGCAGTGAAAATTTCCCAGAACCACCAAGAGATATCACTCAGAGACCTAGGATCAGCTTTGATGCTTCTGGCCCTCACGTCCCAAATGCTGACTTTTCTCCCAGACATCACTCACACCCGCCCACTTGTATCTCTTCCCGCTAGCCCTGTCCCATCGGGACTAGTATCCTACCACTGTAGAGACCAGCTGTCTCTGCATGGAAACCAGTGTGATCCTTTTACAATGGAAATGCAATCACTTACCTCCCTTCTTTAGAACCCATCAAATATTTCCTCTTGACTTTAGAATGAAGTCGTTCTTGGTTTTTAGCCTAAACTGGAACAGAAAACCTTGCATAATCTGGTTCCCTTTGAGACAGCCAGGTGGAACGGGTCCCCGGAAAAACTCCAACCAGCCTGCGCACTAGGAGGAATGCGCATTGAGGTGGAGATACAGAAGTTCATGCCATTAGCCACAGGAAGGAGCCTGGCCCCTCCTCTTCCTGTGTGGCACCTGGGATTCAAGCTGCATGTGGGAAGCGCCTTAGCAGGGGACTCTGACCTTGCCAGAGTCCCTGTTTCCCCCTTTTCTTCCTCTTCACCCAATAAAACTGTCTATTCTGTCACCATTCAAACCATCTGGAGGCCTAAATTTTCATGGCCATATGACAGACAAAGATCGCATCTTTAGCCAAACTAAGGAAAAGTCCTGCAACACCTTTATACAGGCCCAGCCTTCTCTGGGGTCACTGCTTTCCATCTGGCCAATGGAATGCCCTTCAGAAGTTCATTCTCCTTCCCACATATTTTATCTGCCTGAACATGCTCACCCTAGCCTCCTTAACCCCTTAGTGGTCCTGGCCTGGGAAGCTTCCCCTCCTTCAGACGTCAGCTTCAAATGTCACATACTTGAGGTAGCTTTCTTGACCTCTCTCCTCACTAGATTTATTTTCTAAACACTTTTTGCAGTTTGTCATTGTAAACATCTTCCTCAGTTAACTCAATCCTCTATGAGGGAATGAACTAGATTTGTTCTGGTGACCCTGGTGCTCCCAGTGCTTGACATAAGGTAGTTATTCAACACACGCACGCACGCACACACACACACACACACACACACACACACACACACACACACTTGACAAAGATTCTAGCTTGCAGTTGGTAGTCAAAAAATAGTTATTATTTTTTACTTTTAGCAAACCATCAAGGACAAGGAGAATACTACCTTCATTGCTGTGAAGGGTATTATTGCTTCAAAGTTCTCGGCCTTCCAAGTTCTGAATACTGAACTACTACCAAGCTACAAAGATCTGTGCCTAGTCACATGTCACCCATCACCAAATAACTCACTAACCGAAAATAATTACCAATTTTTTTTTTGAGATGGAGTCATGCTCTGTAGCTTAGGTTAGCATGCAGTGGCATGATCTCAGCTCACTGCAACCTCCACCTCCCAAGTTGAAACAATTCTCCTGCCTCAGCCTCCCGAGTAGCTGGGATTACAGGCACCCACCACATCTGGCTAATATTTTTTTTGTATTTTTTGTAGAGAGGAGGTTTCACTATGTTGGCCAGGCTGGTCTTAAACTCCTGACCTCAGGTGATCCACTCACCTTGGCCTCCTGAAGTGCTGGGATTACAGGTATGTGCCACTGCACCTAGCCATAAATTTGCTAAGATGGTGACACTTTTTCCAAATCAGGTGCCCTTTTCATCACACACACACACACACACACTTATGCACACACATGCACATGCACATGCACACACACTATGAACCATGCATTACACACTATGGTTGGTGCTTTTGTCACAAGAACAGTTTTCAGTCAGAGGTGAGAAATATGCAGCAGAGAAATCTGGGTAACTTGGGTTAAGGTTCATGCAGATTTAGTATTTCACTCACCTAACAAATATTTTTGAGGATCAACAATGTATTCATTCAATCACCAAATATTTATAAAGTCTATATACATTCCCAGGCAGGTGCCAGGTACAATACTACACCGATTACACAGAGTAATCGGTGACTAGTAAAGCAGCGATGACACCCTGCACTTGTGAAGCTTACAGTCTTGTGAAAGGACACAGAAAACAAACCAGGAAGCAAGTAAATCACATAACAACAAATCTTGAGTACTATGAAGTGCTATAAAAGAAAGGGTCAGAATGTCATGTGAGAGACCAAGGGAGAACTGAAGGACAACAAAATAGCAACCACTACTGAAGTGAGTGCTCTGGGCAGAGGGAACAGAGGCATTGTGTTGTAAGGGCCTGCAGAAGGAAAAGGTTTGCATGTCCTCGTGGCTGAGAGGACGCAGTCTAATTGGAGCACAGCACAGATTATGTGTCTTGGGATGCAGGTGATCAGTCGCTGCAGTTTGCCAGGACTGGGCGGTTTCTCAAGGCACTGGACATTCAGTTTTGAACTTGGAATAGTTCTGAACAGCGACTGTTGGTCATGCTAGGTTCAAGACGGGTTTGAAGAGACTGACTTTGAAACCACCTGTACAATTTTCGACTCATTTGCAGACACTAGTATTATTATTAGGATAAAAGAATATTAGAGAGACAAACTGCCTGCCTATTTGAATGAAATGGAATCCCTTTTATGGATTCATAGATCAGTATCTGCAAAAAGGGAAGAGATGCCCAGGATGCATCATAATACAGCAGAATCAAAATACATTGAAAATAGTGTTAGCCCAACCAGCGCCATCCTGTAAACCCCTGCCATTTTGCACACCATGGTTAGGGTTGAAAATACCACAGGAGGGGCTTGGGCCATGAGAAACGCTCTGGCAGGTCACAGGCCTAACCGTCTGACTGCAAGAAATTCCTCCCTTATCATATCCTGCAGTTCAGCTACCCATACTGCCCCACCTCCCCTGTCCAGACCTACAACTGCTCCAGTCTGTAAGTGGGGCTTGGACTCCAGTGCTGGCTGGTGTGCCCCCCTGCAAGTCTTTGTTCAACAAGCCTGTGTTGCTGTTGAGCCGACCAACCACCGCTTGATCTCTGTATCTTTTCTCCATCCTAAGAAATAGTAAATAGCAAAAGTGAAGAAAATGAGAAAATTAAAGTGAATAATAATAGCTTAATCATTACGTAAGAGGGAAAATACTAAGTAAAGGATGTGGATGAATTTTGGCTTGGAAACTCTGATCTTGTCCAAATAGCTAGAAGAGTGTGTGTGTGTGTGTGTGTGTGTGTGTGTGTGTGTGCGCATGAGTGTGCACACACACACATGAGAGAAATTAACAAGTAATTTCTCCCCCTCTCCCTTACTTCCTCCCTCCTTCCCTCCCTTTCTTCCTTCCTTCATTCCTCTTTCCCTTCCTCCCTCCCTCCCTCCCTTTACTTTCTTCCTCCTCCTTTTTTAAAATAATGTCACTCAAAAAAAGAATAGAAATGGCTAACGGCATCTTATATTGAGTTTTATGCATTTCAAACTATGTTCACACTACCTTTTTGAATCCCTACAATAACTATCAAGTAGGTATTATCTTCCACATAAAATCAAAAGACTACAAAAATTTTAATGACTTGTTAGACATCACACAGTAACTTAATAGAAGGACTGGGCTGGAATGCAGGGCTCCTAACTCCTAGACCAGTGTCCTTCTAAACGCCACTCAATGACAGGATTTTGTAGAAATGATAGGTAAGCTTAAAGGAAGGAAATGTAACTGTGGCAGTTGTCCTAGGAAATGCTACCGTTATCTTCTGAAACAGCCTGCCCAACAACACAGAGTCACGATGGGCTCCCAAGGACAGCGCGGAGATTTCTCTTGGGTCTCTTCACCTGGTGTCAGGTCATCTTCGTAATAACTGGGGTGAACGAGGCCCTCCACTGGGTTCTGACATTTCACCTGCCACTTGTGCACACTGAAAGGCATGACATTTCTTATACCTTTGAAAACATCAGGGAAAATCAAAGAAATTTCTCTCATTCTGAACTTTACCTCTGCTGGGCCAAAAGTTTTGCTGCCAGGGCAGTAATAAAAGCAAGAAAGGGGAGGTTTCCATAAAGAAGAGACAAGTGGAACAGATTTATGGGCTGAAATAGCAATCAACCAATGACCACACTAGTTAAACTGCCTTTTCAATACCAGCATCTCTACATTATGCCTTTCTCATGTAAAGAATAAACAAAACCCTTTTTTTCTGTTTCAAGGTAATCTTGAGTTTTATTGTGTGTAATTATGGAGTATAACATGATATTTTTTGGATTGATGCATCAGAGATACACATATTTTCAAGGCACATGTGATAATTTAATACATTCACATAATTTGTACAGAGCAAGTCAGTGTACTTGGGATATCAATCAACTTAAATATTTGTATTTTCTTTATGCTAGAAACATTCAAATTATTCTCTTCTAGCTATTTTGAAATGTACAATAGATTATTATAAACTGTAGTCACCTCACTGATATATTGAACATTAGATGTTATTTCTTCTATCAAATCAAATATTTATACCCATTAATCAACTTCTCTTTATCCCAATTCTTTCTTCTGCCACCTTTCCCAGCCTTTAATACCCATGAATCTACTCTCTATCTTTATGAGATCCGCTGTTTTAGCTCCCACATATGAGTACAAATGAAAAATGCTCTTTCAATATACTTACACATAGTGAAACAGCAACTGCAGTCCTGCAAATTCAAGTATCTATCATCTCACATAGTTCATCTTTTGTGTGCATATGTAGCAAGAGCCCTTAAAATCTACTCTTTCAGCAAAAATCACGAATAGAAAATAATTTCATTAATTATATTCTTTGTTCTGTACACTAGATCTTCTAGACTTATTAATCCTGCCTATCTGCTCCTTTATTTAAAGGATAAACAAAAACCTTAAGGTACTTCTCTCTTCTGCCCTTCCAAGCTTACTAAGAACATGGCATCCTCCCAGATGGAGAACCAACTCATTCACACACGTCGTTGGCTGTCGTTTCACTCAAAAGAAGTTGATTTGAAATTATTTCACTGCATTAACAGATAACCAGCTGATCATTGCCACAGAGAATCGGATTTCCTCAAGGCACAGAGAAAGTAACAATAGGATCTAGAATTCTAGTTTTTTTACTACTCATATTGTAGGCCCCAGCCATCTCCAGTTGTGTATTCATTCAACAACCCAAGAGCTGGCACCAGGGGGTGGGCAGACCTGATGGAACCTCTCACTGGTTATCACACCTAGCATTGGAACACTGTGGTACAGTGAACTCTGACTCCTGAAATTGTTACCAGGCGACCACTATGTCATCAAATGGCCCAGCGATTCTGTCTACTGATGTCTCAAACATGTTTCAGACATGTTCAGACTAAGTTCGGACTTAGTTCACACTAAGCTAAAAGATGAAAATGGGGAAGACGTGGCAAAAATTTCCTGTACAACTGAGATCCAAACAGCATTCATTCTCTCCTCTATTTTAACCTTCTTCAGTGGACTCATCATCCTGTTGATCTTCAGGCTGATCTGGAGAGCTGCTAAAAAACGGCAAATCAACAAGGCAACAGGGATTATCTTGGTCAGTTTCCTTATTAGGGATCCCTGTGTGTGAAGTCAGAGACGGGTTTGGGGTAGGTTTGTGTTTAGCAAAAGATCTAGGCTTCATTCAATGTTTCAGGCTAACAGACTCAGCATCTATGGCCTGGTCCCTCAGAAAGGGTAGTAAACCAGACCCCAGGCCACATTCTGAAGCCTGCAGAGACAGGGCCAGGCTTCTTGTTTCTCCCATCACTGGAAAAAGCAGTGTCTTATGTGGATGATGATTAATGTTAGCTCTGGAAACAGAGGTCACTGTTCTGAAAAAAAGGTTCATAAACATTATGTCCATGGCTCTATCTTGAATCTTAACAAGACAACTGTGCTAGGTCGTAGAAAAGAGGTGAAAAGGAACAAGACATCAACGTCAACTCCACTTTCATAAATCGTTTGTGCATAATGCATATGTACTGACATGCATACATTGCCTTTTGTATACCATGTAAAGACAACACACTGAGTTGCACATACACACAGAAGCCCACGCACACACACATGCACCATCCAGCCATAAAGGCAAGGACACTTCTTATACCCAAACAAGCTTAGCAGGAGTTGGTGTTGTTGAATAACAGCTGGCAAACAATGATGATGAGAATAAATAATGTATTATACAGATAAGGCATTGCTTAAGAGCTTGAAATAAAACTCTCAAATGCTGTGTAATGGATGTCCTATTACCAGAGGTCAAAGGTGAAGAGTTTTATTTACTCTGTGTAGTTTGTTTCCATTTTTGCTTCCCAAACTTTCTTTCTCTAATAGATTATACCAATTTCCATAACAGAACACATTTCACCTGTGCATGATAATATTGAAAATTCACTTAAAATATTTATTTTCGTGCTAAAAATCTACATAAAAATATAATGTATAAATTGATAAATTTTTAAGGTTATTGGTGATATGGAATTTTGATTTCTGTATTTGAAAATTATCCAATATTGAAGCTTATAGATTTTGCTCCCAAACAAGTTTGCTCTACTGATTATTTCTACATTAAGGACTTTGAGCAGTGGTGTAACAATTGTAGAAAGAATTGTAGGATACTGACTCATGGATAAATAGCTATGATGAATCTGCCTCCTGGTTTCTACCTTGTTTTGTTGTTTTTAATGCACAACTCAATTTGTAGGATTTTTAAAGCTTCTTAGTCTTATGCTCCAGACAATGTTCTTCTTCCCTATCATGTTCTTTTTTGTGTGATTACAAAAATATGAGAGTGCATTTTTCAATTTCCTATATGTTTCATCTCTTACTTTGGGTGTAACTTATGTCTATACTTCAATCCAGGTGTACCCTTTACTTACAAATATTAGCAAGTGTTGCAAAATGTTAAGAAGTGAGCCTGAGTAACCAGAATGCTGTACTATTCTTCTTGTGAATCTTGAGGAAAGAGTTTGATCAAAGTTGAGTTACTTTTCAACAAGTTGTTTTGTTTCATTAAATTGAGAGGGCCCTGTTTTTCACTAAGCCTTTGGAGAAGTTGGACAAATGTAAAACCAAAACAAAAAAAAAGTCAGAAATCTAGGTGTGCTGTGAAGAGCTATTTAAAAAAGTATTTGGAGAGTTATAATTTCTCTCCTCAAATGTGCATTTTAAAACATTTATTACATCTGTAAGCATGATTTTATTATATCTTAGGACCAATTTGTTTTTCCACAGAAGGTAGCTCCAACTTGATGATGGAATTCAAATGAGTGTTCTGTACTAATGTCATACGTAGTATTTTTTAAAATTAGTTCTCAGGCAACATTTAGGAACACACACGAGTCATTGAGTATTAGAGGACAAATCACTGATCAGGATGTGAACTTTTATCAAAGCATTTTTTAATGAGACTTCCCTTCCTATCATTCAGAAAATATGAATAGAAAAATTAAGTGATTTTGAAATCCTGGCTTTATATAAAATGGGTTTTTTTGAAAGTCGGAGAGACTCAGTCAGCTTGGTATGGCTTGTCCTCGTTGGTTCAGATATTTCTTTGCGGTGAGTCTAGACTATTATCAACAAACAATGGACTAGCTCAGGCTCCAGCTTTTCCTCATTGCCTGATCTTAGGAAAGTCATTCAATTTCTCCATTTCCTGGTTTTCATAGCAATATAAAATTGATTTAATCATGCCTAACTTTATCATATGGGATTACTATAACATTTAAATATAATCAGTAAAGACATTCTATAAATATGAGGAAGAATTACAATTTCAGAATATAACATCGGGCAAAAACTAAAAGCAACACAAAAATGCTGAAAACTTCCCCCTTCTCTCACAAAATGTGGACACTTAAGTAATCACCTAAAAATCAATTTGTAATCTTTTTTTCTTTGTCCACATATCTCAACGGAAACTGTTACACTTATATCCAGAGCAGAAAGAAGCATGCTGCTCCTAATTCTGATCCTTGCAGTGATGTCAGTTTGAAGGGTGTAGGGACTGAGTATATGTGAGAAGGACATGGAGGGAGACTGCAGAATTCAGTATAAAAAAGCTGTGCAGAAAACCAGGAAAATGCAAATCCAGTAAAATCCGTATTATGAAATATTGAATAAGCAACTTCAGGGTTCCCTGGTTTAGACAAGGTAGAATGATTTCCGACTGATACCATCACAAGAGGCTCTATCAACATAAGTAAAACAGATTTCTTTCTCTGAGATGCAGCTCACATCTTCAGTTTCTTTCTCTCGATTGTAGGAACTGTTTACATCAGGTAGGATCGATAAGGACCCTATAAGAAGCCTCCGCTTGAAGGGACAATTTCGTGATCGTATAGAAATGTTACTTTCGGCCCAGACCTTTGTAGGGCAAGTGTTGGTAAGTACACTTTCACTGTTAGCTTGCTAACAAACTGTAGCCATAGGTGTGCTTATAGTCAGTATAAATTGATTCTCCAGGTAAACATCTGATGTTCTCTTGGTCACCTTATCTAAAATATCACCACCACCCCCTCTACTGTTTTTTACTCATTATCTTGCTTTGTTTACCTCTGGAGTGAACATAATTGACAATAGTTATATTGTACTATTATAATAATTTTATAATAATATAAAATATTAATATTATATAATTGATAATATATACCTTATAAAATGATATGTAATTATATATGTAATAATTATATAATTATTAGTAACTATATTCTTACTAATTATAGTTAATTACTAATTAGATAATTATACATTTATAATTATAGCAATTATATAATTATATGTTTACTAATTATTTAATTATATATTTATAATTATATAATTACTAATTTGCATTATAATTATATTTTGTATTTATTATCAGTCTCTCTCCACTAGGAAGAAAGCTTTGTTAGCGAAATGTTGTGAGCATTTGGTTCTTATATATGCAGATGGATATGAACATAGATATTTTAAAAAAATGTTTAGTAAACTAATCAGCCCTGAAATGTATAGCTACTTTCCTCTCCTTTGATTCCAATAGACCTCTTTATTTCATCAGCAAACTAGTCTTTAGTGCCCCTCTATGATATTTATCACTCTGCTTCCTATTTTAATCTCAGTAATTTGAACATATTAAATCTTACTTCGGCATTATCTCCTAGGGGCATCCTAACATTACCTCTTTATTGGGCTAAGAGCTCCTCCTCTAGCTTCTTTAATTTCACTTAGCATTACTATCAAAATTATCTGTACTCATGCCTGTCTCTCTGAGTACGGTGAGCTCCGGAGGACAACATACTATGTCACGAAAATGTTTATTTCCCATTGTCTGGAAATAAACAGATGCCCTATAAATAAAGATTGCAGTGATCATTATTTCAGGAGTGTAGTTTGATCTAAAATATGAAAAGATGAATTTCATAATTAGGGGTATGCTGCCATCAGAGGATCTTATGGTGGAAGTAGTTTCATGTGAGCTAGAGATTATTATCTGCTTTTTATAATTAGCAAAAACATGGCTCTTTTCCAGTTACTGCTTAATTTCGATGTAATACATTGCTGAAACTTGCTTGGAAGTATATAAGTAAAACTGCTTTCATAAAAGCTCCAGGGAATGTTGAATCATCTGGAAATGTGCCTCTCCATTTTCAGTCTTCTAAAGTTTTTGATCTCTTTTTCCTGAAATCTCTGTGGGTATGACCCATTGCAGAAAGATTTTGTAATTATCTCTGATGATATTAGGGATTTCTTGGTTAGGATCTCTACAAATGTTGAAGTCATGTTTGTGTGAGAGTAACTTTGGGAATAATGTATTAAAGGTCACTGGGGTGAGGGAGAAGAGAACTTACGACATCCATTATATGAGTATTGCATATGGGAAGTGGGTGGAAAAGGAATGATTACAAATTACATACCAATAAAAATTACTTATTTAATCAAGGGAAACCGTATTATTTTAACCTACAACAGCTGGTGATTATCTATGTGGAACAGCAGGAGGTATGGAGTAAAACTTAGACTAGAATAAATACTCTAGGCCAGGTGCGGTGGTCATGCCTGTAATCTAGCACTTTGAGAGGCAGAGGAAAGAGGGTCGCTTGAGCCCAGGAGATCAAGACCAGCCTGAGCAGCATAGCAAGACCTCATCTTTACAGATATTTAAAAATTAACTCAGCATGTTGGCCTGCACCTGTGGTCATAGCTACTCAAGAGGCTGAGATGGGAAGATTGCTTGATCCTGGGTGGTCAAGGCTGCAGTGCTGAAGTGAGCTGTGATCACGCCACTGCATTCCAGCCGCGCGGCAGAGAAAGACCCTATCTAAAAAAAATACCTGAGCTTTGAAAGGCATAACTGAACCCCATAGATACCTCAAATACAGTTTTAAGAAAATAAAATGGCTACAGTTCCTTCTTTCTATCCTTCTTTTCTTCCTTTGAAATTATTTTACTTCTTTCAACAAATATTTATTGTTTGCCAAGTATATGCTAGGCGGACATTCTTCATATAGTGGAAAATGCAGGCAAGAGTCTTGCATTTAAGAAACTTAAATTCCAGTGGAGATAGATATGAAAAATGCATACATACATACATAAGATAAATTCAGATGATGAATGCCATGAGGGAAATATGACTGAAGTGTTTGTGAGGTTTGGTGGTTTGGAGTTGGATCACAGTGATCAGAGAAAAAAAAAACCTCTAAAAAGGTAATATTTGAGCCAAAGCATGATGACAAAGAATAAAGCAATTGAAGAATTAAGGGAATGAGGTTACAGATTGAGAGAATAGAATTGTGGAGGCAAAGAGCATCACAAGAGTTTACTGCAAGCACCAGGAGGAGACTCCTATGCTAGGGACATGGAAGTCAGGGGATGGCGAGGTCTGAGAAGAGACTGGAAAATGGCTCAGTGTCTTAAGATTCATAGACAGGGGCTAAAGGACTCAAAGGGAATCACTCAATTCTAAGGCAAAGAGAAGTCTGAGATCTTAAAGCATGAGTTGACATGGTCCAATTATATTTTAAGGTTCAAGAGGCACTAAAGGCTGAAAATAAAGGAATTGTCAAAGGTATGCCAGGAAAACGATGGCAGAAATTAGAAGTACAATTTTAATACCACATACGTTTGAATTCAACACAATTAACCTTTGAAATGATAAATGTAACAAACCACAAAGAAGATATAACATCATTAATATCACTACACCAAAAATATAACCTCAAAATACATAAAACATTAAAGAACAATTATGATAAATGAAAAATAAAATAAGTGAACTTAGTATCAAGCTCAAAAAGTTAGAGAATGAAAACATTAAATCTAAGCAGAATAAATTTAAAAGATAGTTAGAAATTAATGAATTATAAAACAGCTGATTACTTCAGACAATGAAATAGAGAAATCAATAGCTAGTCTATAAACAAGGAAAAAGTACAAATATATGAAATAAGACATTTAAATGAGAAAATACATACACATTAAAAGGAAATTGAAAAAACTATATATGCAATTAATTTTGAAAACTAAATGATTTCTTAGGATAATATGAATTACCAAAAGTGTCCATAAGAGGAGAAATTTAAACAGACCAAATATCTGGAAAAAATAAAGTTGTCAAAGACCCATAATCATCATCACCACCTCCCTTTCTGCCCCTTTGATGAGAGACTTGGATGATTTCAAGGTCCTGTCTCTAAAATCTTCAAGGAATAGATATCTCTAATGCTAATTAAACAGTTCCAGGTCATGGAAGAGAAATCATTACATGTTATTTTCCAATGAAGACAAAGTATCTATATGAAAATCCTCCAGAATAGCAAATTTTTATATACCCTACAAACGAATGCCCTTAATACTTTGAGGGAGAATACATAGGCAACCACCCAATAGAAGAATAAGGAAAGGAAAAAGGAGGGAGAGGAAAACAGGAAGACAGAAGAAAAAGTAAAAGAAGAAAGAGGAAAAGAGAAAGAAGGAAAGTGAGAAGGGAATTCCAACAGTCAAATAAAAAGATTCCCTTCAAAACAGGATGCCTTCTAGAGGCCCTCCTATATTATTAATATTAATAGAATATGACAAGGTATTGATCAACTCTGTAGCATCTATGGGTTTGGTGTGTTATATCAACTACCTACGGAAAAATTTTTCTTCTGAATTTAGTTCCAAATATGGCCCTATTCTCAAACAATTATCCTACTCCTACTTGAGATTTTTGTTGTTAATTATGTAACTGACTGTGTTTCTCTATTGCTTTGTGGCTAGAAAACGTAAAACCAAAATTATGGCTTATTAGCAAGTGTATCTATTTTTAGCATCATCCTAAGCACTATTGTATGTTTACATTCTGTTTCCCTGCTTCTCTTTTTTTTTTTTTTTTTTTTTTCAGGTAATCTAGCATTTTGTGTTTTTGTATTCTGCCTTAAATACTTTCTGTAAATGCATAACCTTTTCTATGAAAGTGTAATCCTCTCTGTAGATAAATTAAGCCCTTGGCAACAACAACTGTTGTCAACCTTAGTATACAAAGCAACTAAATGCACAAATAAAGCATCATAATTCATTTGGAAATGGGAAAGTATTTCAAAAATGGTGCTTGGAGCGATTAAATAACTTACTTTGCTGTTTTTTGTTTGTTTTTGTTTGTTTGTTTGTTTCTCATTTTCCTAATGTAATCCAACCTCTAGGGAAAAGAAAAACATAAAACATAGTGGAAAAGATCGGTCTCTTCATACTTTATATGCATTGTTTATGCGAAAATGAAATAAACCTTTTCCACCATCTTGAGATGAGTTGTAGCTTTATCTTTGTTTTTCTCTCATTTCATTTTCTTATTCCATATTTTATGTTGAATGCATATATGCATGAAGCATCAAGAATTTATTTTGGTATATAGCATGAGAATACAGTTTAGAGATCTTTATCATATGAATAAAGAAGACCCTGGCAGGAAACACTACACTACGTTCCTAGAATTTTTTTTTTTTTTTTTTTGCGGGTAATTACCTTATGTTTTTTTCTGCACTAATCATTTATGGATATTACTGTTTAGCTTTTCATGCACTTGATACAATATTTTAAAAGTACAAAGTAAAAACTAAATTTCTTTCTTACCCCATCCCCAGAAGGAAGTACCTACTACCATGAGTTTCTTCCTTCAAACCTCTGCAAATTCTCAGCAACATTGTCCTATTTTTCTTATTTAGGTGTTCAAGCCACTTAGGATACCCTTGTCCTCCCATAATTGTATCTATAAATATAAATTTTGAAATAATTTGTTACTTCTTCTGGCACTTCTTTATGGAGAGTAGTAAAGTGAATGGCTAGTGAAGCCAGTGGAGGTAAAATTAGATCTGAATTCAGGTTAGTCCATAGATCCCATCTTCAAATAGGGATACACCCCACAAGAAAGAGGGGGATGTCAACAGATTTCTGAAGGGTCAGCAGGTGCAAGAAGTTCTCCAACTTTCCTAGGTTCTACTTCCTAACATTGATGAAGCTAAGAATCCCACATGACCATTTTCCTTTTCCCTACTACCATTTCACAATCTGTTTTTATTTCAAGAGAGGTACTATCATTACGTCCTTTTTAAATGAGGAAACTGACACATATCTCATAGAAATATAATGTAAAAATTATAAAGCAGAGATGAAAATACTATCTATAGATCTCAACCAGTGAGCTATAAGAATGAGTTAACATTGTAATCATTATTGTAGTGTTGTCATTATTACATGAGTTAATAAGTATAAATATATATAGGTTGTGCATATAATAAACATATATGTGTTATTAATATTTTTAAAAACATTATCTCATGACATATCTATTAACATAAACAATACTAATATTGATGTTGAACCCTGTCTCATTTTAACAATAAGTGATATCTATAAATACCTATATTAATTTTAAAAATCCCTCTCACAGATGAATTTTTTACAAAATTTTACTTTTTATGTTTTATAATGATCAGATTATAAGATATTTATGTTGTTTAATAAAAATTATAAGGACAATTCAATCCAGAAAAAATAAATAAAATAGTATTTTGAGACAGATGTCAGGAAATTTAGATTCCCTTTTGGTTTCTTGCACCTACCTTGAGATTTCAAGTCTGTTTCCCCATTTTTCCATTGTTTATTATCGGAAACAGTATTTGTTAGAGGCGTTAAGCAGTAATTACTAACCAGCGTGACATTTGATGTTGTAAGTAGGATGTTCATAAACGCAGCTTTCTGCTAGCTGTCCCACTGTAATTGTTAATAGAGCCTCTTTTATTCTTTAAAGTCTGTATGTTTAGACAATAAATAATACAGTCACCTTAATTTTAAATGAATACACGCCACAGGTCATTTTCCAAGGAAGAGGAGCCAACAGAGAGAGGACAACTTTGTCTCTACTTGACTGCCCCACAGATTAAATTCCAGCTTTGGTTAGAAGGAATCTTTTTTGGTTTTGTTTTTGTTTGGTATGCCTCTCTTTCTCTAATTCGCGCCCTTCTTCCCCTTTCCTCATGAGTCATGTTCCTTCTTTTTGGTGTCATTTAGCTTTTTTGGAGATATGTTTCATTAAACATAAAAAAATAGCTTTATTCATTAATTCTACAAACCTAAATATATAGATACCTCAGTGTGTGTGTAGAATTTACACACACACATATGTATAATTAATATCTTCTTTAGCCTTCTTAATTTTCTTAATTTTTCTTAATTTTCCTTTTCTCCCCCTCTAGTCAGTTATAATGAATGTATCACATGCTATATCACAAGTTCAGGATGAGAATTTTCTCATAAACCTTTTCTGATACCCAAACTGTTTCCTCTTTCCATCAAAAAGTCCATCCTGGCTAGGCGTGGTGGTTCATCCCGGTAATCCCAAGACTTTTGGAGGCTGAGGCAGGAGAATCACTTAAGCCCAGGAGTTTGAGACCAGCCTAGCAACATAGTGAGACCTCATTTCTACAAAATAATAAAAACATAAATACCCAGGTGTGGTGATGCACACTTGTGGTCCCAGCTACTTGAAAGGCTGAGGTGGGAGGATTGTCTGAGCCTAGGAGGCTGAGGCTACAGTGAGCTGAGATCACACCACCCACTCCAGCCTGGGCAACAGAGCAAAGCCCTGTCTCAATAAAAAAATTAAAAAATAATAAAATAATAAAAAATAATAAAAAAATAAAAGTTCATCCTAAGCTGAGGAAAGAGAAGTCTGGTTGGGTCCTAAGTCTCTTGGGAGGAAACCCTAAATCCACATTTCCTCTTTGCAAGGAGGTGGGGCAGAGAGAGCTAATTCTAGCCTCCAGGGCAAAAAGGATTAATGGGTAATACACACATTGCTCAATGGTTCTTGTGAAGCTTGCCCTTTACAAAGAATATCCTTAGCACAGGTGTTTTCAGCGGCAGTGGCTCACATTGTTAGCTATGCCAGAGGGGCCTGGGCTTCTCCCCCGGAAGCCTCTACCTGCCTCTGTCACCAGCAGTGACTAGTCTTGGACGTCTCGTGCACTTGGCACTTTCTCCTAATCACTGACCCTGATTGCAGAAACCCAGCAGCTCTAGCAGTACCCCTCCTCACATCTGGCATCCACAACCATGCCTTGTCCAGGCTCTGAGTAATCATCCACTTGCCAGATCAACAAGAGACACAGGGACTTGGTAGAAATGGCCCCCTGGAGGATGGGTACCTGAACTATCACAGGCTGGCACCCCAGGAAAGTTCCTCAGTGGCTGGTGGAAGGTGGTGTGGGGTTGGGCTGGACACTTGCCCCTTCCTTTGCAGAAGCAGCTTGGTAATTTCCAAGCTTCTCCTGTCCGTAGTTCCCTAAGTCTGTGTCCTGAGGGATCTGGCAGTACTTGACTTCCTCCTTTCAGCATTGTGTTGATGAATTCACTAGGCCACTGGATCTTCCAACACAGAGCTTGTGTTCTTGGCTGGGGCAGCTTCGATGAGTGTCTTTCTGAGATCCAGCTCATCCTTTGCCCTCTGGGTCAGCTTGGCCATTAGATCGGGTAATATTTGTTGTCAGGCTGGATGTCCTTGTATTCAGGACCAGAGTTTCATCACCTTGCTCGACTTAGCCCAGATACAGAAGACAACACCACAAGCCCAGGCTAGGTCCCACCATCTTGCACAGCCTTCACAGTGGAAATAGACATCTGGGTTGCCTGAATTTTCCAGTTTCTTGAATTGAATTTAATTTTATCAGAATTTTTCCTTGGAGTAGTTCTTTGGCTATATCTCAGAGACTATGGCAAGTAATGCTCTTAGTTTTAGTGATGCAGAATTCATCTTTTAAGTTGTTTAATTTTTTTTTTTTAAGATGGAGTCTCATTCTTATCACCCAGGCTGGAGTGCCATGGCACCATCTTGGCTCACTGTAACCTCCTCCTCCTAGTGTCAAAAGATTCTTCAGCCTCAGCCTCCCCAGTAGCTGGAATTACAGCATGTACCATCATGCCCAGCTAATTTTTGTATTTTTAATGGAGACGGGATTTCACCATGGTGGCCAGGCTGGTCTTGAACTCCTGACCTCAGGTGATCCACCTGCCTTGGCCTCCTAAAGTGCTGGAACTACAGGCGTGAGCCACTATGCCTGGCCCAAGTTGTTTAAATTTTAATTTTGATTTCTTGTTTGATTCATGATCCGTTTAGAGAAATGCATGCTTTCACTTTCCTTGGATGGACGAGTTTTTGACTGGGGATAGAGTGGCTATCTTTTCTACTTTGGTAGAAATTTATGGTCTAAGAATGTCAAAGCTTTTATGATTTCTACTTCACAGAATTTATGGAGAAATTCTTTGTTGCCTAGTACATAATCAATTTTTACTACTATGTAATGGAATTTTTAAAGACTATGTATTATCTATTTGATGTATAAGCAATACTAATTATGTTATATGTGTTTTCCATATCCTTAATTATTTGCTGAATGATTGAAAGGGACATGTCAGAAAACTTCATTTATAATTTTTTGGTTTTGTTGACTGTCATGTATTTCCAGCAGACTTTGAATGATATATTCTTATATGATATCCACTGATAGACAAAGTCATTTTTATATCTTCTTGGCTGATATCAATATGAATCTTCTTGGCCTTTTATATGAAATATCCATGTTTGCCAAATTTTGCATTGTTTTTGGTTTTGTTTTGCTTTTGCTGGAATATTTTAAAATACAATATTAATATGTAACATTAATCTTTCTGTTTTCATTTTATTCCCACTTGATTGAGATATCTTTGCCTAGCTCTCTTTCAATCTTTCTTTCTTCTTTCCTCTTAAGTGTGTCTTTTGTATGTGTCATGTAGCTTGATTTTTGTTCTTGTGTTGATTTAAAAATGTATTTATTTTTTAATTTGCCAGGGGAATGTAATCATTTTCATTTACAGTGATCTATTTTATTGGTTTTTATATTATGACATTTAGAGATTAAATTTACTGCATAACAGAATATCTAAATATTGGCTTAAACAAACAAATGTGAGATCTGTTAGTAAAGAAAGAGAGAAAAGATATTGGACACACACTAGAAGCTCTGCCAGGGTCTGAATTTCATATCTTAGCAGAGAAGCTGAACTACATGCTTGTGAATTTCAGGAGATTTGGATTCCAACACTCACTCCTCCACTCCCCACTATGTAATCTTGAGTGAATTAATTTTTCTAAATTGAAGTCAATTCACATAATATGAATATAAAGGAGGTTATAATAACACCCATTAGAGTGTCACAGGGAGAATTCTATCATAATACATGTAAAGCACTCAAGGCAGAGTAAGCACTGACCATTGGCTGATATTTACATTTCTACTTTATTTTATCACTTTATTTTTTGGCATCCTCTAATGTGGATAATTTAATTTTAATAGACTGTTATAAGCATTATATAAATCAAATGCAGAACAAGCTATTGCCCTATATTTCTTTGTGTGTTTTTTATATCTATATGCTCCTTTTGCATGAGAATAATTGCCAGAGGATTGAGTAACACTTTCTGAATCTTTAAGAGTCCAAAAATGTTTTTTCTTGCTCTTACAAGTAAACAACAACGTGGTTGACTTTGAATTCTTGGCTTGCAATCTGTTTTCCCTAAAACTATGTAAAAGCTGCTCCAGTGTTTTCTAGAACTTAGGGCCACACGCCAGGTACAAAGCTATTGTCTAGCAGCTCCCAATGTAGTCTCTCTCCTCTGTTTTATGAGGTGGGGCCAGAACTTAGTAAGTATGTCTCTTCTGTAAGCCTGCTCCTAGACTCTGCCAATAGGGAGTACGAGACGAGGCAGGAAGCCTAGAGGTCAGAAAGAGAACTGTTTGTTGCTTCTGTGTTTTGTAACCATTGCTTTCAGTCTCGCCTAGTCAATAATAGATTTGTAGTCCAGTTGTTGTACTTAGTTCTTGTTTCCATTTTTCTTTCCAACACTGCCAGGAGCAGCTCACAGTGTCTCTGCGGAGGCACAATTAGCATCTGTGTCAGGACCTTCCTCTTAAGTCTTGAGGAGTAAGCTTTGACATTTTTTATCTTGTCCAAATTCCTATCTAAGGGATCTGTGGAGTCATGCCCTACAAACCATAAATTCTCATCAGATTGGTTTTATTTAACCCTAAATATTGTGACTTAACTTTCTAATCTGACTGGCATAATATTATGCCAGAAGAAGAAAGTCAAAATATTTTACCCCAAAACATGTTTCTTTGCCATGTATTGAAAGAGCCTTGCCTTTGCTGTCCTTTATGGGGGAATATGTGCCTCTGTAAAGAATCTCTGTTAACATAGCTAGATCTTTTTCTTCCAGGCCTTCCCAATCCTAAAGAGATTAATTAAGAGTCTAGCACCTTTTAAAGATCTGGATAGGAAACATTTGTCATGTATTGTGTCTAAGGGCAGCTACCATAAGACTTCAAAGAACCTTGGTCTCCACAATCTTTTACCTTAACCAGAACATTTCTATCAACCCCAGGTCTTCAGACAAAACTCAACCAATTGTCAACCAGAAAATGTTTAAATTTATCTATAGCTTGGAAGCCCACCCCACCATTGCTCTGAGTCCTGCCGTTCTGGACCAAACCAATGTATTTCGTAAATATATTTGATTGATGTCCCATGCCTCCCTAAAATGTTTGAAGCCAAGCTGCACACTGACCACCTTGGGCACCTGTTCTCAGGACATCCTGACAGCTGGGTCATGGGTCATGGTCATTCATATTTGGTTCAGAATAAATCTCTTTAAATATTTTACAGAGTTTGACTCTTTTCATCAAAAGTCTGAATCCCAACCCTAAAGAGCATCTCTTTTAAACTACTAAATTTTGAGAATTCCAACCTCTTTCTTGTTGTTCTCCCAGCCACTGGGGTGCAGAAGTTCAGAAGCTCACCGTTATTTATGCCCAAATTCCTCTTCTTGCCTTTCTGCTACTCCAATTCTACTTAAAAAGTTTTTAAAATTCAATTCTCTTAAAATGACTGGTATGATTTCTGCTTTCCCTGCTGGATCCTGATTTATACAGATTAGAAAGGAGAACTACAAAGTCAGTCTTATTTTCGCCATGATGTGGCTATGTGTGTGTCTTCTTTTAATGTTTCCTCCCTAACAAGACAAGCCTTAGTGGGCCTTTTCAATCTAGACTCAGGTCAATTTTCAGTTCAGGGAATCACCTTTTGCTTCTTTCTTTAGCTTTTTTTTTTTTTTTTTTTTTTTTTGGTAAAAATGTTTGTCTTATTCTTCTAGAATGCCCATTATAGTTGTTTTTCTTGCATATACGCTGCTCTTTTAATAATAATTTTTATCTTGGATTTTTTGCTTGGTGGTCTTGGAGAATTCCTTTATTCTAGTTCACTTACATCAGTATCCATTCTGATATTCAGTACCTGTATTGAGATTTTAATTTTGTCAATCACATTCCCTCCTGCCCCAAGAACTCTCTTACTCAATTATTGTTCCTTCTGATTGTAGGCTTCATTTATTTTATCAGTATAACATCCTCTCAAATCTCACTAGAAACTCTAATTGTAATTTTAAAATGTTGAATCTTAACAGATTCTGAGTTAACACTTTCATGAAAGTCATTCTGTGTACTATCTTTGCCTGATCCTCCTGTTTTCCTATACTTCTCATAAAAAGGCACTTTTCCATTGTAAGCTAATATTCCCAAAGGTTTAGACTACTCAGGGTGGCCTTTTAGATTGCATCAGATTTCATTTCTTATCTGAAGACCCCCGCAACTATCCACTAGCTAAATGGATTTTTAGATCCTGTTGTGAAAATCAAAGTCCCAGGTTTCTATGTGTTTCCTCATAAAGAAAAGGATGGGGAATAAGGCTGGGGCCAGCAATTCTACAGACAAGGCTCTGTCTGGATGAGGTCTCCACTCTTTTAGTTGCTTTTTCTTTGACTTCTTTCTAATGTACCTCCTAGGAAAATAACTGTTGCCACTAGCCAAGAGGTTCCTCCTCTGGGACTACTAATCCTCAGAGTGTCTCCTCTTGGCCACTTTTGGCTGAATGGCCCCATCTTCAAACCATGGCCTCCGTGGCTCAGGTACAGGGCTTTCTACCCATCTCTGAATAGCCAGCTCTTCCAGATTTTGCTCCTCCAATCTAAGAAAAAGGTACAGCTCTTCTCAAATTATTTCTCATTTCTACCCGGATCACTGAACAGTGTCTGTTGGGCGACGCGGCAGAGCCCTGGCATCAGAAAGTAATCATCTTGAGAGTTGGTAAGAATGACTGACAACACTATAGGTTTGAGAAAGGAAAGTGTTATCGGAATGAAGGAAAACTGCAGTAGAGTTCAGCAAGGTGCTTCAGCAAAACACGACTGAGTGTGCTGAGATGGACTTTTCCTTAGGGATGACTCTGGACCTTAAAGCAGGAGCTTAAGGGTAATTTGGACCATATTAGCCACATAGATCGTAATAAATGATTACATTTGTAGATGTCGTGGGCCCTGATTTCAACAAGGGTTGTACAAAGAGTTTCAACATGCATCCATTCTGGAGACGTATAGAAATTCTAGTTACTTACAAGTTTGGGGGAAAGAAACCTGGAACCAGGTGCCTGATTTAGATAATAGGAAAGTCCGAATGACTTCTAAATTCCTCAGGTAAGGAGTTTTGTCTCTGGATGGTGTCCTTGCTGGGCACCAGGTGATCTTTTCTCTTTTCAGTGTCCGCAAAGCTGTCTACTCCCAGTGCCTTCTTTTGGTTATAAAATACATTTTGCTGTCTCTTCCCTATGATTTCTGGATAATATTCTTTGGATTTGTGGTATGCAGCTCTTAACTTTCATAATTTTTTTTTCTTTTTAAATTTACTTATGTGTTTTTGTTCATTTCCATGGTTTGGGGGAGTTGTAAACATATGGCTTGTATGCCATCATCTTTCCAGAAATCTGTCAATATATGATTTTTGCATGAACCTTTTATGGGATCTCATGAGAGAAACAATGTACATAATCATATGTAAAGAAAAGCAAAAGTATTTTACTAAAATTAATAATTACCAATATGCTGCTATTAAAAGATGTTTGAAGTGGAGGTATATGTGTGTGTGTGTATCTCCACTCCCAACATCTTTTCTGAGCTTCAGATCACACTTGTAAATGCATATCTGCATGGGATCCTCAGACTTAGTACTATCTTCATCAACACTTAACCTATATTTTTTAAATGTAACTTACAATAACAGCTGAGACCCCGATCCTACCACTTACAAGCAGTTGAAAGAAAACCAGCTGAAGCTCCCAGCCTCTTACCCAATCACATGTAAACTAGGGTAAATTAAAAATAGAAAAGCATTTTTGGAAGGAGCTTTGCTGTTGCAGAAATATGGGAGTGCTTTCCTCTCATCTCAAACTTAGGACAGGAAGCTGAAGAGGGACCACTCAGAAATCTCAATTTGCCTCCATTGGAACTTTGGGAGCACAGAGGACAGGTCTGTGGCTCCTTTGTGGCTCACTGTTGGGCTAGCTGCTTTGTATCAGATGAGTTGCCACCCGGGGCATAATCTGTCCCTTCCAGTGTTTGTTGGAGCAAAGAAACTTTAAGAGTTTCTATGGGCCTGACGTGGATCACATGGGAGAGACTTCTATAACCAGATGAATGGGGAATCTGGGAGGATAAGGGCTCCAGCAGCAAACAAAAGAGAGAGAGAGAACTATTGCAGTGAAAGAACACACTTCACCAAAATCAAGGGAACCAAAAATGGAATGATCGGCCACTAAATATCAAAAAGACTGTCTTCCCTCTTCCCCTTCCCCTTGCATTTCTCCCCTTTATTTTGCTTCGCTATATTTTCATAGCATTTAGCTTCTAACATTTCAGATAATTTGCATATTAATTATCTTCATTTGTCATCCTGGCTGTGGAGGGCAGGGATCTTTGCGTATATTGCTCACTGATAAACAGAAGAGTACTTGGGTCATAAGAGGAGCTAGAGAAATATTTCTGGAATTTGAATATGAATTAAGTTGGAATCTCCAAAGAGCAACGAGACCACACATGAAAGTAAACATTAAAGATCTTTCATACCCAGAGATCCCCAGGGTGTGAGCATCATTATCTAATATCAGCTCAGGAAGACAGTTTCTTGTCTTGTCTCCCCTTTCTGTTCCCTCCCCACATGGAGCTACAATTCTGGAGAAGTCAGAGGAAGCCTAGTCAGCAGAAACCGGGAATAAAAACCTAAGAAGAGTTAATAGAGGTGAAACTGAGTCCTTTCCTAATATACCTAGCCCACCCAAAGAACATCTGAGCTAAAATAAAGAGAAGATTTGGCTGGGCACAGTGGCTCACACCTGTAATCCCAGCACTTTGGGAGGCTGAGGTCGGCGGATCATGAGGTCAAGAGCTGATCCCGGCCAACATGGTGAAACCCTGTCTCTACTAAAAATACAAAAGTTAGCTGGGCATGGGGTTACGCACATCTGTAGTCCCAGCTACCTGGGAGGCTGAGGCAAGAGAATCACTTGAACGCAGGAGACGGAGGTTGCAGTGAGCTGAGATCGTGCCACTGTACTCCAGCCTGGGGATAGAGCAAGATTCCATCTCAAAATAAATAAGTAAATATAAATAAACAAATAAATAAAAGATTTAATCATAAATAAAATTCAGAGTTTCATTGTTAGAATTACACTCGACTAAACATGTTCAAAAGCTGGATGGTTTGGAAACCATAAATAACTGGAGGAATGCTAAATTACCTAAAATTAACCTGAAATGTCACAAAGGCTGCAAAAGATTTTATCCAAACACATCCAGGGCTTTGAATAGACAGTTTCTAATTGCATTCCCCAAGTTCCCCCTGTTTTACAGACCAAAGGCATTGGCATAGTAAAACGTCACCTTCTTCTCACTTGTAGCATTTTCCCTACTGTGAAAATTCTGGCTATCCTTTAGGGAACACATGTCTGGAATTATTTCTTCTATCATATCACCAACAATTCAAATCCAGGGTCTATTTCCAATAGCTCCTTCTTTTCTAGCATGTTATAAATTGCATAATGCCTATTAAGCACTTAATAGATGTTGGATGGGTGAATACATGATAGGACATCTTGAGATCAAAGATTAAAAGTCTCTAGAAACAGCAAGAAGGACAAGCTCTGTATTCTGAAATGTGTGTGCAAGTTAAAATTTGGTAAGTAAAATGGGTACGTGTTCATTTTGTAATACTCAGAAAAGGTCCAATCAAGTTTTCTTTAATGGATAAATGGATGAATTAATGAATGCTAACATAAGTGATATGTGAATAAATGGCTGCATGTACATAGGTACGATAAAAAGAGACACACACTTTTGTTGATTTATTTAATGTCAATGAAATAGATTTAGACATTTGTCCCTGTTTTTCATTTTCAGATGATCCTTGTCTTTGTACTAAGCATCGGGTCTCTTATAATCTATTTCATCAATTCTACTGAGTGAGTACAATGTCCAGTCATGCTTGTCTGCTGTATCAGTATGTTGCTCAGCTAATTTAGAACTTTCTCCTCAGGAATAATGCTTAATATACTTTCACACACACACATGCATGCACACATACACGCTCATAAAAAAGAATGATGTGTTTAGCTTCCCCCACTAAGCACTAAGCTCAGCTCTGCACAAGATACAAGAGTTTCCTTGTATCCTATCACCTTCCACTGCTAGGGGTCAGGGTGTTGTGCAACCCCCACCCCTGATTTGCTCTGGAGTCTCTGGAATGCCAGCCTTCGGCCTTCTTTCCCTCACTTAGGCCACTCCTGAAGGTTTCCTTAGGTGCTGGAGTAGAAACTCTGTTGTAGTTTCAGAGTTTCTCATAGGTTTCAAGCAACTTTGGATGGTATTGAGAAAGGAAAATGCCAGCCCTCACCTGTGACAAAGAAGCAAATTGTTGACTGACATCCTCTGAAAGCATTCCCTTTGTATTTCTCACAGTTAGGGCAGCTATTTTGGACAAAGCCTGATCTAATTTGAATTCCATGCCAATCACCTGGGAATTATATTGGATTTCTAGCTAAAATGGAATTGGGATTGCAAGGCCACAAAAACCAGACAACTACAGAGAACCTAGGGAAACTGGTTGTTTGCATTGTAAATTCCTAAGAGATATTTTAGGAGATTTTCTTTGAATTTAGCTCATATCAATCCATTTGACCTAGAGTATCTCTATATCAGAATAGAACAAATGTCGAAATATCCTGACCAGATAGATGTTCTTGCAAACCAAGAAGAGCCCCATAATCTCTCTGGCTCTGAATCCCCATTGTTAAAATGGAAATAAAATCAATACATCCTATGAAAGAAATTGTGGGTAATTTTCCCGTTATTTCCAGCTCCATGGGCAGTCCGCTGGTTTTGTTCATGCATTCCTCTACTCCCAAGAGAAAAGCAATTTCCTTGAGATCTGAACTTAAGTGTCTGGAATCATGGTGAATAACGAAAAACTTTCCTATTCTTTTTCTTTAGTTAGTCTTATATAGACAGTACTTTAAAAATATTCATCTTTGCAAACTGTCCTTATTTCTTTTCCAGCCCTGTTAGAAGCTGTTCGTCATACGAAGACACAACCATCCCTATTGATTTGACTTTCAATGCTTTCTTTAGTTTCTATTTTGGATTAAGAGTAAGTACCTTTCAAAAGTGGGAGTAAAATCCAAACACCACAGGCACAACATACAGAGAACTAACTATGCCTCAGTTGGTCCTACACGCTGCCCAAGTTTTCAAACTCTGAAGATAGATGGTCTGTGCCCTAACTTGTTTAATATATACTGATACCTAAAAACTCTCTCTCCTGCATTTGAAACAGTAAACTAGGTTAAAAGCTTCAACAAAAAATGAAAATGGAGCTGAAAAACACAACGTGAGAACTTCACAAAACATACACAAGTTTCAATAGCTGAATCGACCAAGCAGAAGAAAGGATATCAGAGATTGAAGATCAACTCAATGAAATAAAATGAGAAGGCAAGATTAGAGAAAAAAAGAGTAAAAAGAAATGAAAAAAGGCTCCAAGAAGTATGGGATGGTGTAAAAAGACCTAATCTATGTTTGATAGCAGTACCTGAATGTGACAGAGAGAACGAATCCAAGCTGGAAGCCACTCTTCAGGATATTATCCAGGAGAACTTCCCCAACATAGCAAGGCAGGCCAATATTCAAATCCAGGAAATACAGAGAACACAACAAAGGTATTCCTCAAGAAAAGCAACCCCAAGGAACATAAATGGCAGATTCACCAGGGTTGAAATGAAGGAAAAAATGCTAAGGGCAGCCAGGGAGAAAGGTGGGGGTACACAGAATGGGAAGCCCATCAGACTCACAGCAGATCTCTCGGCAGAAATCCTACGAGCCAGAAGAGAGTGGGGGCCAATATTCAACATCCTTAAAAAAAAGAACTTTCCACCCAGAATTTCATATCAAGCCAAGTTAAGCTTCACAAGTGAAGAAGAAATAAAATCCTTTATGAACAAGCAGTTGCTCAGAGATTTCATCACCACCAGGACTGCCCCACAAGAGCTCCTGAAAGAAGCACAAAACATAGAAAGGAACAACCAGTACCAGCCACTCCAAAATGTACCAAATGGTAAAGAGCATCGACACAATGAAGAAACTGTGTCAACTAATGGGCAAAACAACCAGCTAGCATCAAAATGGCAGGATCAAATTCAAACATAATGATATTAACCTTAAATGTAAATGGGCTAAATGCCCCAATCAAAAGACACAGATTGGCAAATTGGGTAAAAAGACAAAACCCACTGGTGTGCTCTATCCAGGAAACTCATCTCACATGCCAGGACACACATAGACTCAAAATAAAGGGATGGGGGAAGATTTACCAAGCAAATTGAGAGCAAAAAAAAAGGCAGGAATTGTAATCCTAGTCTCTGATAAAATAGACTTTAAACAAACATAGATCAAAAGAGACAAAGAAGGGCATTACATAATGGTAAAAGGAACAATGCAACAAGAAGAGCTAACTATCCTAAATATATATGCACCCAATACAGGAGCACCCAGATACATTCAGCAAATTCTTAAAACCTACAAAGAGACTTAGACTCCCGCACAATAATAGTGGGAGGCTTTAACATTCCACTGTCAATATTAGATGGATCAACGAGACAGAAAATTAACAAGCATATCCAGGACTTGAACTCAGATCTGGACCAAGAAAACCTGATAGACATTTACAGAACTCTGCACCCCAAATCCACAGAATATACATTCTTATCAGCACCACATCACACCTACTCTAAAACTGACCACATAATTGGAAGTAAATCACTAATCAGCAAATGCAAAAGAACGGAAATCATAACAAATAGTCTCAGACAACAGTGCAATCAAATTAGAACTCAGGATTAAGAAACGGGATCTAATTAAACTCCAGAGTTTCTGTACAGCAAAAGAATCAATCATTAGAGTGAACCAGCAACCAACAGAATAGGAAAAAATTTTTGCAATCTATCCAACTGACAAAGGGCTAATATCCAGAATCTACAAAGAACTAAAACAGATTTACAAGAAAAAAAACAAACAAACCCATTCAAAAGTGGGCAAAGGATATGAACAGGCATTTTTCAAAAGAAGACATATATGAGGCCGACAAACATTTGAAAAAATGCTCATCATCATTGGTCATTAGAGAAATACAGATCAAAACCACATTGAGATACCGTCTCATGCCAGTTAGAATGGCGATCATTAAAAAATCTGGAGACAGATGCTGGAGAGGATGTGGAGAAATGGGAACACTTTTACACTATTGGTGGGAGTGTAAATTAGTTCATCAATTGTGGAAGAAAGTGTGGTGATTCCTCAAGGACCTAGAAATAGAAATTCCATTTGACCCAGCAACCCCATTACTGGGTGTATATCCAAAGATTTATAAATTGTTCTGTTATAAAGACACATGCACACGTATGTTCACTGCGGCACTGTTTCCAATAGCAAAGACCTGGAACCATTCCAAATGCCCAATGATGACAGACTAGACAAGGAAAATGTGGCACATATACATCATGGAATGCTATGCAGCCATAAAAAATGATGAGTTTGTGTCCTTTGTAGGGACATGGATGAACCTGGAAACCATAATTCTCAACAAACTGACACAAGAACAGAAAATCAAACACCACATGTTCTCACTCATAGGTGGGTGTTGAACAATGAGAACACATGGACACAGGGAGGGGAGCATCACACACTGGGGTCTGTTGGGGGAGACTAGGAAAGGGACAGCGGGGCATAGGGAGTTGGGGAGGAATAGCAGGGGGAGAAATGCCAGATATAGGTGACGGGGATGGAGGCAGCAAACCACATTGCCATGTACGTACCTATGCAACAATCCTGCATGTTCTGCACATGTACCCCAGAACCTAAAGTGCAATAACATATATATATATATATATATACACACACATACATATATAAATGAAAATGATTCTTTTGTTAAATGCCATCATCGTGTTGCCATGACCTCCTTACTGGATTCCTATCTTTACTAATAATGACAAGCTAGCAGAACTTAGTACGAAGTCTCTAGAGATGTCCTTGGTTCCACTGGTGGCATGCATGCAACATAAATATGGAAAACAATTTTGTATCTCTGTTTTATTTTGTTACACTCATTTATTAAATATTTATCTCATTCTAGAAGCATTTATTAAGACCTGTTCTAGATCTAGATTTCAATGTCATTATTCCTTCCATGTTTGTGGGAGACTGTGTATATATAAAATATACACGTACATGTATGTATATATAGGCATGCTATATATAAAAACATATCTTTTTTTTTTTTTTTGAAGAAGGGGTCTTGCTTTGTCACCTAGGCTGGAGTACAGTGGCATGTTCTCGGCTCACTGCAACCTCTACCTCTCAGATTCAAGTGTTTCTCCTGCTTCAGCCTGCCGGGTAGCTGGGATGACAGGCACCTGCGATTACAGGCACCTGCAACCGCGACCAGCTAATGTTTGTATTTTTGGTAGAGACAAGGTTTTGCCATGTTGTCCAGGCTGCTTTCAAACTCCAGACCTCAAGCTATCAGCCTGCCTTGGCCTCCCAAAGCATCTATATAGCATATAAATATTTGTGTCTGTATATATGTAAATAGGAGATCAGGGCTCCAGTTGTAAATGGAGTAAGTAAAATGCCACTGGATAATGGTATCTCTTGTGTTCCCTTTTAAATTCTTAAGGGTAATAGAATTTGTGTTATTCTGCTTCCATTTCATAGTTTATGGCAGCTGATGACAAGATCAAGTTCTGGCTAGAGATGAATTCGATGGTAGACATCTTTACTATCCCACCAGCCTTTATTTCTTATTATTTGAAGAGCAATTGGCTAGGTACGTGTACTGTGGGAACTTGGAGCAATATCCATGAAAAAATAAAAACTCAACATTCATTTATAAGTATCTATTTTTCATTTTTCCTTAATGCCTGACGTCATTTTAAAAACCTCTCACCTTAATAGTATGGTTTTGTAATACAGTTGCAGAAACCATTTTTTTACTTCAACACATAGCAGTGCAGCAGGCACACAGCAGGTGTTCAATAGTTGTTGATGGCATTGGCTGCATTTGTAATGTGAGACGCAAGCCTCCAGCATCCCATTCCCCTCATAGCACCTTTATGCTGGGATCCCACAGAACAGGGGGAGATGAAAATCCTCCCTTTGTTTTTAAAAGCTAGTCATCATCTCCATATGTGCTATGATATTTTAATTGTTTAATTAGGTGTTTCGTCTTTAAGGCGGATGTGTTGACAGTGCATGAATATTATGTAGCTTTTATCAGTTTCATGTAATTTTATATTATCTATAAAATAAATATGAATTCTATTCCTTGCTAATATTATCATGCCACCTAAAGAAAAATATTGTACAAACATTGTGAAGCATATCATAGAGATTTTATAGTCAGAAGTTTAAGTGGTTAAGGGTAAATTTGCTCTCCGTTCTAAAGAAGAATTACATAGAGTAAAATGAATAGTCTCCATAATATGTGAGGCACGCTTCTACATGCTTAATATGGATGCAACAACTCTGTGAGGTTGGTACTGATATAATAGCACCATTCTACATTTTACATTCCCATCTTACAGATAGGGAACTAGAAAAGTCGAGGGGATTGCCTTAGGTTACAACAGTGTCAGGGATAGTATTTGAACTACAGGTTATGCTGTTAAACCTATCACATGAGAGTAAATTTGGAACATGTCAGGGAGAAAAAGAATGCAAGCAATTTCAATGGCGTTATAAGGTAGGCTCCCTCTGGGGTGACCCTCTGGTTTTGGCAGCTTTCTTCTTTCCATTGGTTTGTAGGTTTAAGGTTCCTAAGAGCATTGCGGCTGCTAGAACTCCCTCAAATCTTGCAAATTCTACGAGTCACCAAGACCAGGTAAGTAGTCCTGACCAAAGTACTGCTTACATACTAGTTTGGATTAGAAAATGAATGTATTAACTGGACCTCAAACTCAATACATGTCTTATCAGAATGTCAGTGCAAAGATCACGAAATTTCTCAGCTAATAATATTTAGCTGAGACAAATATTTATTTATAAATAAATATTTATAAAGAACAAGATAATATTTGTTCACATTCTCCCATTATATTACATCTTACATTAGCTGAAAACTTTGCAACCATTTTAAAGAGCTGGTTTAGTCTTTGTTTTGTAAAGCTATGTATATAAATTTATTTAGGTTTTAATTCTAGGTCCCTCCACCAAAAAAAAAAAGTCAAAGCAATTCAGAGGCATTGGTTCTACATATTTGACTCATGTGTCTCCTAGCTAGGTAAAAAAAAAAAAAAAAGAAACAATTCTTCAAGCTTTGGAGTATAATACAATTCCTTAAAGCATAAGTTACCCAGTAGCAGCAGTGAACTATTGCTTACGGAAAAATAGCACCTAAGTATTTCCAGGCAACAGCAAGAACGTAATCCAAACTACCTTTGAGCATCAACATTTGTAAAATTTTAAGCAGTTTGGTCTGTTACCCACTCAAAATCTCCATACCTTGACAATAAAATTAGAAGCATCAAATATTAGAGACCATGTGGATTTCACTGCTAACGTGTTTATGAATTACAGAGAAGCTGGAGGAGGAAAGACTTTTCGTGTGTGACAGGTGGTGCTGCCTGAAAACCATAGAGATCTTAGCTAAATTCTAGGGCTCTACTTAGCCACAAGGGCTCCTCTAGTCCTTCTTCTCTTAAAGACCCTGTTATCAGTTCAGCAGTCTGAGTGACTCTACATTTTTGTGTCCTGCTCAGAATTTTATTTTGCAAATCTGCTCCCTGGATTTCTACTCCTTAGATTCCTGGCATAATGCATTGTACATTATTATGTTGGACAATGTAGCAATCTCTATGATCCACATGTAGTATATTTTTTAAAGTGATGTGAGGCCAGTGGCTATCACAGCAAAATTCAAATTTTCCAAACAAGCATATGGGACTAGGCGAGTTTCAGAGCTGTGTTTCTCAGCCTCTAATGAGTATATGAATCAGGCAAAGAATCTTGTACTAATGCAGATTGGGAGATCGGGGTAGTGCCTTGGATGCCACATTTCAAATATGTTCTCGGGTAACGCCATTCCTTCTGGTCCATGAGCCACACTTTGTGTAGCAACATCGTAGAGGATGAGGTGTTTATGTTGTTCTGGACTCTGTTAGAGAGACTCAACCGCTCTTTGTCTTTCTTCCTCTAGTAACTCAGTGAAGTTTTCCAAACTCTTGTCAGTAGTTCTCAGTACCTGTTTCACAGCTGCAGGATTCATTCACCTGGTAAGCATCTCATCTTAATCCCTAGTGGTGTCTGTTGTTACCAGCGTCCTTTTATTAAAAAACGGAAGGGAACCTGCTGAGCCCCTGTCTCTATCACTGTAAGCCAGTGAGAGGTGTGTCTTTTTACTTCCCGTTATCAGGTTTTCATTACCTCATATTCTCACAAATATGTGTCTCCTACAATCAAGATATCTCTGCTCCCTCTTCCAACTTTCAAAATTACTCTTAGGGAAAGACATAGTAAGCTCCAAAGATATCAGCAATAGATAAAATGTAGCACTATATCTTCATAAGCTTAGAGTCCCGGACCAACCAGGGGAGCAGCAGCTGTTAGTGTCCCTCTAGAGACCTCCTGGTCACCACAGGATGCCAAAGCAAAAGCCATTACGACTTTTTTCTTTTTCCTTTAATAGCTGTTTCAATGAGAGGCTCTAAGGCTAAGTGTGGCCTACAATTACAAGCATATTATTATATTTGACCTAATTATGTTTTTATTTTTTGTTTGCTATTTTTTGTCACTTGCTGACTTTTATAAAGAGCTCACATAAAAATCAAACGTCTTAATTCTTTGGGAAAATATAAGGTGCTAATTATCCCACTCTCCCAAGGCCACCAACAGCCATAGCTGAAGAATAGTTTCTCCCTATGTACAGTAGGTGCTGTCGGGTATAACACAGGCTCTGCCAGGCCTACTTAAATCCTTATATTCTTGCTCCAGTCCTCCAAGAATTTGAGCATGTTTCCCTGCTGGACATCTGGTCTTCCAGGAAAGGAGACCTCCAGCAAGGATGTAAGCACAGAAAAAAGGAGAAGCAATCAGATGGCTTATGAATTAAATGATGCCACTTTGAACCGTAGCAGCTTGTAGAACATTAAAAAACTAAAAGAGCTATATCCCAGAGAAAATAAAATAGCAGATTTTATTGAGAGGATATTTGAAATGGCAAGCCAAAATAAGAGCTATGGTTGTCCTAATTCACCATCTTCCTGTTCTCACACTATCCTTCAGTGAAAAGATAATATCATTCAAAGATGAATTTTAACTAGAAAGGAATCAATATGGCGCCTGTGCCTAAATTCTGCTAAAAGTAACTAGAAGGTGTTTTGGAGCAGAGCAACACTAGTATAATGGAAGTTATAAAATAAAAAAGTCATGAAAGCAACAATTTGATAATTTGTCCAAGAGAACAAAGGAAAAGTTAAGAGAAAAAAGCCCTTTATATTTAAAAAAATACAAATCCAGTTTTTTAGAAAAACTAAAAATGATCCTTCATAGAATATTTATAAGGTTTTAACTAAGGGATTATTAAACAATAGAAGGAATTGAAAGTGGGCCAAAATGTACCAGAGAAAAATAAGAAGAGTATTACAGAGCTAAAAACCACATTAGAGGGAAGCAGAATGTAACAAATTTGACAAAAACACATTCAGAAACATGATGGACAGGACTGGAGCAAAAATCTTGACATGGAAAGTAACAAATATACTCAAATGTAAAGAAGAAGGAACATCAAAAGGGGCAGCATTGATTCAACCTACTGTAAATATGTTCGTGTCTTACAGAAAATAAGAGAACAAATTGCAGCAGAAAAGTGTTTTAAAATAAGGTGTTGAACTTGTAAAGGATAGACTATATTCCAGGAGAGATGATTCTAACTTATTAATTCCAATCATATCTTGGAGTAGTTACTGACATTCAGGGATAAAAAGATAATCCAAGCAGAAAAAAGCAAGGTCTATACAGGGGGAAATCAAGGAGACTAACTTCAGATTTCCTGGCAATATTGGTCAATACCAGAAGATGATACAGCAGTGTCTATAAAGTTTGCATAAAAGAAAGTATAACCTGTCCTGTCATTTAAAGTATGCAAGCCGAAATGCACCAGCAAGGTTCTTTTGAATCTGTATTAATACTTGATGATACAGTTCAGCCACACAGAAAATCAATGAAAAGAGAATTGAAGAATGTGGAAGCCATGGTCAGAAGTAGTGGTAGTGGTCGGATGCAGTGGCTCACACCTGTAATCCTAGCACTTTGGAAGGGAAAGGTGGGCACATTATTGGAGCTCAAGGGCTGGAGACCAGCCTGGCTAACATGGCAAAACCTCATCTCTGCTAAATATGCAAAAATTAGCCAGGTGTGGTGGCAGGTGCCTATAATCTCAGCTACTTGTGAGGCTGAAGCAGCCACATCGCTGGAGGTCAGGAGTTTGAGACCAGCCTGGCTAACATGGTGAAACCTTGTCTTTACTAAAAATACAAAAAATTAGCCAGGCATGGTGGCACACACCTGTAATCCCAGCTACTCAAGAGGCTGAGGCAGGAGAATTGCTTTAACCTGAGAGGTGGAGGTTGCAGTGAGCTGAGATTGTATCACTGAACTCCAGCCTCAGTGACAGGGTGAGATTCCATCTAAAAAAAAAAAAAAAAACCCTGATAGTTTGGCCAGGCCTGGTGGCTTATTCCTGTAACTCCAGTGCTTTGGGATGCCAAGGTTAAGGGAATCGCCTTGAGGTTGGGAGTTTGAGACCAGTCTGGGAAATCCCATCTATACTAAAAATACAAAATCTAGTAGGGCATGGTGGCAGGCACCTGTAATCCCAGCTACTCAGAAGCAGAATTGCTTGAGCCCAGGAGGTGGAGGTTGCATTGAGCCAAGATCATGCCACTGCACTCCAGCTTGAGTGACAGAGCTTGACTCCATCAAAAAAAGAAGAAGAAGAAGTACAGTAGTAGTAGTGATTACTGAATGGATATAAAATAGAGCTAAGACATAGCCAAGGTAATTATCATTACAGACTAGAATGTAGATTCACAATGTGAAAGTAATATAACTAATATAAATGTTGATGGGCAGGTAAAAGGAGTTGAAAGACTGCCCTCATATTCTTCTTCTTCATAGTGTGTCTTATCTAAAGTTGAAAAAAGTTTAAAACAATAAAAATTCAGTTTTGAAATGTAGAGATAAAATAGATAATAATTCAGTCTCTTAACATTAGTCCACAATACTTTATCCTAACTGTACTTCCCACCTTGGACTAATGGGTCAATGCTAATATGGTTAAGAAGAAAAACAGTATAAATAAGTAGACCCACAGAAGCCTGCCAGCTACCTTCCTCCATAAACTAAAGAAATACTAAGGAAGTGGAAAAGGATTTGAAATGCCAAATTATTATTCCCAAGGGCAATTAGTTAAATTTTAAAGCATTCTTTAAATTATTGTAAAGGGTACTGTATTTTCAGGTTAAAATAAATTTAGTTTTACTTTGTACATGTTGTGTAGGGATAATATTGAATCCCTGTATTATGATGTTGTAAAAGACAATATGGGATTTTAGCTTAAAGGGAACTGTGCCAATAAATATGAGTGATTTAAATCTGTGTGACTTAATTTTTTTTTTTTTTGTAATGTACTAGTCTTGGAAAATAGTGAAGACTCCAGAAGTCAGTGACTTTGCAACAATATCCACTGCTGGCCATGAGAGTTAGAACAGAAATATAATCCCTTTCTTACTTCTGAGTGGAATACTATAGTAGTCCACACTCTTAACATGCTCATTAAACTTAAGAAAGGGTCAGCACTTGGCAAGTCACTTTTGAAAAGGGAACAAATATCTGAACAAACCACAGGGTTTCTAATTTCCATTCCAGTTCTTAACAAAAAAACAAAAAAACCTACTTCCCCTAGTCAGACATCTCTAAGATATTATCATCTTTTGTGCTAAATGGAAATGGAAAATATCTAGAAAATATGTGAGATGAAGAGGAAAAAAGGCCTAAAAAGAGAAAACAAAAAAAATATTTTATTATAAACTGTACACATATATAAATGTATGTTATATATAATATATAATATATTGTCATGTAATATTTTACATACATTTATAAGAAATTTATATATGATATAAATGTCTAAGTTACTTCATTTATCTAATATAAAGAGATAATCTGATAAATTTAGTTTTCTTGAAAGGTGAAGGCCCAAAGGAAAAATCAGAGAAAAATATTTTTAATTTTTTTTTTTTAATCACTGAAAGGACCATCATGCAAAGAGGGAAACTACCTGGAAAACCTGTTTATTTTTTCTTAAGTACTAGCATTGTATGTGCTTAAGCTCACTGAAATGAAGTGCACATTTAAGTGCTTCTTTTCTTAATGATAACCCTAACCTGGTTAAAAAGTAAGAATAGGTCATAATTGCTCAATCTGAGATGAAAGCCTTTGGAGTCCCCTGGCTCCTGGATGCAATGCTTGTTCCTGCTAGAAGAGAGCACAGAGGCATCTGTCCCCAGTGGAGCTTTTCAAGTGCTGAGCTGGAGCCACAAGGCCCCTCAGATTTTGGCAATGATTATAGCTAAGGAAATCAAGACTTTACAATTACTACCTATGATTTACAAACTCTTCCATTTATGGAAACTCTTCATAGCAACCTGAAAACCACTCAGTATGTCATTTGAATTGAATGAAGTGCAATTAATCTAATGTTTTGCCTATTCTCTAAAATGTTTTCTTGGACTCTATTCAGAGACCTTTCCTGATTCTTCTCTCTTTGGACAGGTGGAAAATTTTGGTGATCCCTGGCTCAAAGGTAGAAATTCACAGACTATATCATATTTTGAATCAATTTACCTGGTCATGATGACAACATCAACCGTTGGCTTTGGAGATGTGGTACCCAAGACATCCTTAGGACGGACCTTCATAATGTTCTTTACCCTGGGGAGTTTGGTGAAGAATATTTTTAATATATTTTGAATATAGCTTCATAAACCAGAAAACATTTGGTTAATGATAATCAATGAAGCAATTTAGATTTAAGAGTGAAAGTTGCATTACTTGGGGAAAGCGCCTAGAGCAAATAAAAACATGCACAGATCCCATATTTTCCAAACTGCCACCCCTGGAACTCAGGATAAAATTGCTTGGTTGCCAGGGATAAAGGATGGCAGACAAAAGAAGCAGGCTTTCTTTATTAGGCTCTACATTTATTTGAGCAAACTTATCTCCCTTCATAGTTTGCCCATAAAATTAGTCTTTCTTCTAAAAAGGAAGCATACTTGAGATTTAGTCTGAAGAAAATTCCATTTCTCTCAGCCCAAATGAGTAACCTTTCACCAAAACAGCATTTAACTTTAGAGACCTGAACAACTGTGCCTGGCTTAATGTAGCAAAGGCAAAAACCTCCTTTTCTTTTAGTGACTTTCATTTCAATTTCTTAAAAACTACAACAGAGGTCTCCACTTTTTTATATCTACCCATCCACCATCTCACATCTCTTCATTTTAGTCATTGTCTCTTAACCCTCCTCTGTCTCATATGCTTTAATTTTCCCAAGCCCCAAATAGAATAAGGTCAGAGGGAGAAGGGGAGTTAAAAGTGATAAAAGGAGGGCCAGGTGTGGTGGCTCATGCCTGTAATCCCAGCATTTTGGGAGGCTAAGGCGGGTGGATCACCTGAGATCAGGAGTTCGAGACCAGCCTGGCCAACATGGTGAAACCGTATCTCTACTAAAAATACAAAAATCCACTGGGCATGGTGGTGGACACTTGTAGTCCTAGCCACTTGGGAGTCTGAGGCAGGAGAATCACTTGAACCTGGGAGGCTGAGGTTGCAGTGAGCCCAGATCTCGCTACTATGCTCCAGCCTGGGAGACAGACTGAGACACTGCTTCAACAATGAAAACAAACAAAAAAAAAAAAGTGACAAAAGGATAGGACATGTGGGGAAGTCATCTTGCCACTTTTCTTTGCTTTCATCATTTTGAATGCATAAAAGCTTTATATTAAATTTTAATAAAATCCAAAGGCTGATATAAGGAAGAAAAACAGTGTCAATGCTAACATGGTTAACACGCTATTATGTGCTCTTAGATGACAGAAAGTTTTATATACCCTCTTTTTCCTTTCTAATCTTGAAATTTTTGGAGTATCCATCAAAATAATGAGACCTAAGTTTTTATTTACTGATCAATTTTAGATATTATTTGCGAACTTTATACCTGAAATGGTGGAACTGTTTGCCAATAAGAGGAAATATACCAGTTCCTATAAAGCACTCAAAGGAAAGAAGTAAGTCGTGTTTTAAGTAAAATTTCTACAGTTTGAGAAATTCTGTTAGCCATATATCTCGTTCTAGACATCTATTATCTGGCTTAGCTAAAGAATCCAAGTTAAATATATCAGTAACATCCTTCATTCACTGAAAAGAACTATGCTAAACTAAAGAAAATATTTGCTATTTGATACAAACCACTACATAAACGCTCATAAGAACACTAAGTCAACTAAAATTACAGATAATGTAATTCACTGTTAATAAATATTATTGATGGCACTATTTGTGCATTCCTTATCACAAACACTTCCCCTACAGCCATTACCAATTGTCTTACTCATTTTCCTTGTATGGGTAATTTACAGCTAACTTTACATCAGACTAAAGCCATGATTCCAATTTAAAATAATTAATTTCATTCCATTTTCTTAGCCAAAGCTCCACCAAACCATCTGGGGCTCATTTATGGATGAGGATTTGCCAGCATGATTAGAAGTTTCTACCCTCTCTTCTACAGCGCCTCTTAGATGACTGATTTTTTTCTTCTCCATGCCACAGCCATGTGTTCTCAGGAGGAAAATGGAATGGAGTTGTTTTTATAATATTTATTTTTTATAATGTTTTTATAATAAAAATAATAATAAATGTTTTTATAATATTTATTTTGTGGATTTATGTTACCTTAGTTTCCATTTGGCTTTTTTTCCATATAAGACAAAAAGAATGAAATGGAGATCTTAAATTAGATGTGATCCTTTTTAAAATTTAGTTCCTGTCTGCTGTAATGAAAGAGGCATAATGGAGACAGACTCCTTCGAAGCAGCCTCTTAATACAGTTGGATGAAAACTATAACTGATCTAGGACTATAAAGGGAAAAAGAAAAATATGAGGAAATGAACAAAAAATAAATAAGAAGCAATGAATTTACCTAGATAAGCCAAAATCTGTCCTCATTTGCCTCAGGAAAGGCCCATGGGGCACATACTAAATCAGTCAATAATGTTTGGGAACTTTAACATTAACTTAGGCTAAAATCATATTTTCAATAGCTCCTTTAAATGCATTAAACCTAAGAAAATTTTTCATGACAAAAACTATATACATAGAGCTCTGCACCTGTCTTCAATGTTTCTGCACTGGGCTCATGTTTTTTGTAACTGCTAGATATTTGTACATGTGGAAAATAAGCTGAAACAACTTGGAATGTGTTGCTTTCTCAGCCATGGTATTTGGCTGTGGAAAAAATTATGAACTTTGCTGCTTCTCAAGAAAAAAAAAACAAACAACAACAACGAAAACTCCATATCAGACAACTAAGAATCAAATGAAAACTGGAATGAAAAGTCTATTATAAGCTATAAATAAATGTGAAATATCTAGCAGTAATGATAGTTACTCTTGCATTCTTAAAAAGCTAAGTGCAATTTAAATGTTTGGAGTCACATGCTACTTTATGAGATAAAAGACTATGGATATCTGATGTTTCTTTTGTATTAGAAATGCAGTCTTTAGTGTTTCTATGTTTAAAATCTGGGTGATGCAAATACCACATTTATTGAAAACCAAGTTTAAGCTAATTGTCCAGCTCTAAGTGCTGACAGGAAGGTGTTTGTGTTTCTCAGATGATCCACCTCACCTGTTCTTGCTGTCTAGGTTCATTGTGGTCTGTGGAAACATCACGGTGGACAGTGTGACTGCTTTCCTGAGGAATTTCCTCCGCCACAAGTCAGGAGAAATCAACACCGAAATTGTTTTCCTGGGAGAGTAAGTGTATCTGTATGGCTCATGGTTCTAAATTAATACTTAAAATATATGTGAATATTCGTATTGCAAGAAAATTACCTTCACAATATTTATAGAACATTTAGGAATGGATCATAAACAAAAGGAAAAGGAATATCATGACCACAGCTAATCTCTGCAAATATTTTGAAATATATCTTGTCAGATGATTTTCTGCATAAGTACTAGTATGATTTAAGTGATTATTATTTGGCATTTAGGTTACTCTACACATTATTATCAGACATGACTTCAATCTTCTGCAAAAGCCTGGTGCACTTTATAATTATTATTCTGTTAATTCTTAGAATTAGAAATGTGAAGCTCAAATCAATGCAGAAATGATTCTTCTTGATGGTGTTTTTGTTCTATTCAGTCTACCTTTCCACTAGCAGAGTCAAAGTCAAATATTTTGTCAAGCACTGGGAAATACATATTTAGTAAAGAAAGATTTTAGATATAGTTTAAGTATATAAAGTGATTTCTTAACATTTTCATTTTATAATTTTCAATTTAGTGAGATGGACTCATTTATGTTTTGACTGTTGGCTTTTCTTTTTGAAATTTCCCTTTCTTTCTTTCTTTCATTCCCTCTTTTTAGGTGAATTACCTGTTGCTTTATTGACTTTTCTACTCAATATATGTTGATACTAGTCCTTTTGTTTTATATGTTATACATGTTATTCTTTTTGCTTTCACCTTTTAATTTCTCCTGTGTTTTTATTTTCTTACAGAAGTGTTTGATTTGCATGCACTCCATTCAGCTCATTCTTTTTGACTCCTTGCTTTACTGAAATTCTCTGGCCTCTCTGTTTTAGAATTAAGTTCACATTCCTCTACACTTTTGTGTTCCTAGATTGTAATTTTTGGAATTTAAGATCCATGGAATTGCTTTTGCCTGAAGTGTAGAGAATTAACTTCTTTATTTTTCTCAAATTATTAATCACTTACCCAAATATCATTCACTAAATAAGTCAGCCAGATTTGAAACGATATTTTGATCTTATGCAGGATTGTATATGGGATGGCCCCCATCTTCATGCACTGTGTAGTTGAGCACTCTACTTTCACATTATGACATGTTCAATTCACCATAAATTTGAGCCTTCATGTATATAATAACCAATAGCAGTTTAAACCACTCTGTGATGTTACTGCAAGCCAAGAATTCTGTTGAAGTAGCATCACTGTGCCCATCTTTCTAGCAATTTGTGCATTATTTGAATTTTTTGTTAGCAAACAATAAAAACAAAAAGTGCTAAAATTAGGGATAAGAAACTAATTATTATAATCCAATTGAGATAGACGGGAAATCATTAGATATGTGACATGTTTTATCCACCTTTGCATCTTTATGGACTAACATGCATTATTGTATTTACTTAACCAAGATAATGAATAAAAATTTTTTAATGGTGAAAATATAGAAAATATCTACCTAGAATTTGTTAATTTCATCTATACTCTGATAACTCTGAACTTTACATCCTTTATTAGACATTCTTTGTGGCTTCTTATATTTATACAACTAATTGCCTTCTGGATATTTTCACTGTAGTATTATGAAGGCCCATCAAGCTCAACATTCTCAAAAGTGCACTCATAATCTTGTGCTCCCCTTTCCATCTCAAAGGCAAGCAAACAAAAATAAAAGAAGGAAGGCAAACAACATTTTATATCCTAGTAAATGAGACCTGATTAATATATTTCCTTAAAACAGAAAACTGAGTATGTCTCTGATACTCCTGTCTCCCTCAAACCTTATATACAATTTCATCAATACCATTAATTTTGTCTCATATGTAAATCCTAATTCTATTTCTACTATTTTTTCTCCACTCTCACAACCCTATTCATAGTTAAATCTTGTCTTCTCAAAATTTCTCTAAAGTTCACTTTATTGGTTTGTTCTTTGTGCTCTAAAGCTCTTCTCCCTTGATATGACCAGTTATTCCCATTCTTCAACAGAGAGACATTCCCTATGCCTTCTATCTAAATTGGTGTTCTCTAATTTCCTTCTATCTCATTACTCTTTTATTTCCCTTGAAGAAGTTATCACAATCTATAATCGTGGTAGAGTTTCCTTCAACACAGCTGTTAACATGCCGTCCTTTTACTATATACTCATGCCCCTTCTCCCATTTAAATGTGAAGTTTCTTTCTTCTACCTTTGAATCTGGGCTGACCTGTGGCTTGATTTGATAAATACAACACAGAAGATGAGACACTTTGCTACTTCAGGTCTAGCATTTAGGAGGATTAACAGTTCCAGCTTCCACTTAGAGCCCTGAGTCATCATGTAAAAAGCCGTACTACCTTGCTGGAGAGAAGGTCCAGTCAGCTGTCAGCTACTCTATTCATATAGCTGAAGCAACAGTTGTGTGTATAGCCACTTTGGACATTCCAGTTCCCTGTCAAGCTCCTGGATGAATGATCCTATGTAGACAGCTCTAGTCAACAATATATGGAACAGAAGAACAACCTGGCTAAGACCAGCCAACCTACAAAATCGTGAATATAGTATGTTATTGCTGCATAAGATCAATAATTTCTAGGATGATGTGTTTTGCAGAAATGGATAATTGATACAACAAGTGGTACTGGAAGTGAGGTGCTACCACACCAAGAGCCAAAATGTGGGCTTTTCCTTGAAACTGTTGGAGACAGAGACCAGCAGAATTTCATGGAGACTCAGTAAAGGCTGGAAGAGCAATGAGGAAATTACTGTTGGGTACTGGAGGAAGAGCAGTCCATGCATGGTATCACGGCAGAATGAAAAAAAAGTCAACAGGAAAAATGACCTCAGAGAGAAAAAAGTCAAATTTAGGGTGCAATCTATAACATTTGACCTCAAGGTCAAATTCAAAGATTCAAGCTGTAAGATCATTTGTTAAGACCTCAAAAAGATTTAAGGTGGTGACTTACAGAGACTCTCAGTAAAGCAAAGGGGCTGCAAAGAAGCTTAAAGATGTTCTTCCCAGAAGCCTTACATTGTCAAGAGAGATCTGTCTCCAAGGCATCATGGACCTGGCTTTTAAGGGATGACATGAACCCAAATTAGGTTTATAGAATATTCTCAGTGCTTTAAACAAAAATTTTCTGATAGCAGCCCTACCAACTTGAAGTAAAGGGAAAGAAAGAGATCAAAATGAAGAAAAAAAAAGTTTCTGAGCCCAATTTAGCACACACAGGAATCAGGCAGAGAAAGCTACTCAAGCATAAATATCGGCCTTTTATTAAAAAATGGGAAGGATGATGACTCAGGATCAGAGGACAGAGAAAAGAATTATGGACAATAGATTAACTCAGGAACACAAAACTGGGCCATAATTGAGAAACATTCTCTACTTCTAATAACATATGCTCAGATTTCAGAATTTCTGTGGACCCGTGATTTCTTGGTGCCCTCCATTACAACCCCCACTGTTTTTGATGGGGCTTGTCTATTACATTTTTTCTATCCTTGTTGGTGTCATCATGGTGTGTTGGCTGTTGTAGTGGGGGTAATCACTTATCCATTCAGTTCACAGGTCTTCACATCAGGACTAGACATGTTAAGGAGCTCCCATCCAGGTCTAGGTCTAATTTAGATGACAGGATCCTGGACATAGAGCCGATTCTCCAAAGACCTCAGACCACAGAGTAATCAAATTAGAACACAGGATTACTCACTCAAAACCACACAACTACATGGAAACTGAGCAAGCTGCTCCTGAATGACTACTGGATAAATAATGAAGTGAAGGCAGAAATAAAGGTGTTCTTCGAAACCAATGAAAATGAAGACACAATGTACCAGAATCTCTGGGACACATTTAAAGCAGTGTCAAGGGGAAAATTTATAGCACTAAATGCCCACATGAGAAGCTAGGAAAGATCTAAAATCGACACCCTAATGTCACAATGAAAAAATCTAGAGGAGCAAGATCAAACAAACTCAAAAGCTAGTAGAAGACAAGACATAACTAAGATCAGAGCAGAAATGAAGGAAATAGAGACACAAAAAGCCCTTCGAAAAAATCAACAAATCCTGGAGCTGGTTTTTTTAAAAGATCAACAAAATAGATAGACCACTAGCCAGATTAGTAAAAAAGAAGAGAAAGAAGAATCAAATAGATGCGATAAAAAATGATAAAGGGGATATTACCACCAATTCCACAGAAATAAACTACCATCAGAGATTGCTACAAACACCTCTATGCACATAAACCAGTAAATCTAGAAGAAATGAATAAACTCCTGGACACTTACACCCCCCCAAGACTAAACCAGAAAGAAGTTGAATCCCTGAATAGATCAATAACAAGGTCTGAAGTTGAGGTAGCAATAAATAGCCTACCAACCAAAAAAAAGTCCAGGACCAGATGGATTCACAGCCAAATTCTACCAGAGGTGCAAAGAGGAGCTGGTACGATTCCTTCTGAAACTATTTCAAACAATACAAGAAGAGGGAATCCTCACTAACTCATTTTATGAGAACAAAATCATCTTGATATCAAAACCTGGCAGAGGCACAACTAAAAATGAAAATTTCAGGCCAATATCCATGATGAACATTGATGCTAAGATCTTCAATAAAATACAGGCAAACCGAATCCAACAGCACATCAGAAAGCTTATCCATCACGATCAACATGGCTTCATCCCTGAGATGCAAGGCTGGTTCAACATACGCAATTCTATAAACATAATCGATCACATAAACAGACAAAAACCACATGATTATCTCAATAGATGCAGAGAAGGCCTTTGACAAAATCCAACAGCCCTTTATGCTAAAAACCCTCAATAAACTAGGTATCCATGGAACGTATCTCTTTGTTTTTTTTTTAAGACAAGGTCTCGCTCTGTCACCCAGGCTGGAGTGCACTAGCATGATCTCGGCTCACTACAACTTCCACCTCCCAGTTTCAAGTAGCTTTCCTGCCTCCACCTTCCTAGTAGCTGGGATTACAGGTGCCAGCCACTAAGCCCTGTTAATTTTTGCATTTTTAGTAGACACAGGGTTTCACCTTGTTGGCCAGGCTGGTCTCAAACTTCTGACCTGAAGTGATCCACCCGCCTCGGCCTCCTAAAGTGCTGGGATTACAGGTGTGAGCCACCGCACCCGGCCATATGTCATGAATTTCTTACCCTCTCTTTTGAACTTATCTCCTCCCTTTTTATATCTCTGTGTTGCATTCTGGACAATTTATTTTGACCTAGATTCCAGAACCTTAGCTCTCTTTATGTCTTTAATCTACATATAAACCCATCTATTACATTTTCAACTTCAGTTATTATATTATTTAATTCTAGAATTTACACTTGATTCTTTTTAAAAAAATTAACTTTTATTTTGATTTCAGAGGTACAGGTGCAGGTTTGTTATGTAGGTAAACTTGCGTCATAGGGTTTGTTGTGCAGATTATTTCATCACCCAGGCATTAACCTCAGTACCCAGTAGTTATTTTTGATTCTTTATCTAACTCTCCTGTTTTTATTTATTTATTTTTTGCATTTCTACACATACCTTTTGTTTATTTCAACAAAATAAGCATAATTATACTGTAGCTAGCATCCATAATTGAATGGCTCATGTCTTTGGTTTTACTGGCTGTTGCTTCTGCTGGATCTTACGTATACCATCTAGTTTTCTTTGTGTGCCTATTGCCTTACATTATGCACTGATTCCTGTATTGCACAATTATACATGGAAACACTGTGAACTTAGAAAGACGATGTTGCCTACTTCCAGAGAGCGTATTTTTTTTACTTTTGTGAAGTAAAACAGGGCACTTCTGCCTCAGGACCATCTTAATCCAAGCACAATGCTTGAAGCTCTCTTTACTTCCCAGGTGACAAACTCAGAATGACAGCCCATTTAAAAGCTAGATTATTCCATTTTACTGTTCTTCTTTGCTTCTACGCTTTTGTTATGCCAGCTCATATTTTGGAAAAGATATCAAACCCTTCATTTTGTATGTCAGAGGAGCTGCACTTTTTTGTCCTTTGACGTGTGTGACCACCAAATGTTATCTCAGTTTGGTAGCTGCGTCTTCTGAATTATGAAATGTCTTCATGGGAAGAAAATTGGTTTTCACTCGATTTCTCTCAGATTTTGGCCTAATTCTTCATTGTCTGCTTATATCATGGATGATTTCTTAGGAGACATTTTTAATATTTCATTCAGCTTTTTTATATATCCTCAGTAGGGAGTTGGCTGAAGTTACCTACTTTATTATTCTTGAAAGTATAAGCTCTCAGTTCTGTTAATATTTTATGTATGCAAACATGCACAGAGCTCCCACTTGTCCACATATGCTGATGGTCCTACATCACATACTGAATGCAAAGTGTTCTAAGGCAAAAGAGGAAGTTTCACTCCAAAGGATTGATAACTTCAGAGTATTTGAAAATATTGCAGTTGGTAGTGGGCCAGATGATAAAGGTGTCTTGAGTCCATTGTAGAGACTTGACTTTAAGAAAGGTAATTTTCTCTGTGTCAGTTCTGATTGTTGGAGTGCTGTGAGTAGAGGGATGACATGATCCTTCATCAGTTATGAGAATTGCAAATCTCTTCTTCCTGTTGATAATTTATTTGCCTCTTTACTGAATATTACAGGTTTTTGTAATATTTAAAAGTTTTTAATATTATTACAATCAAATATTGAACATATTCTATTATATTTAATCACTTCTTGTTTTTTGTTTAGAAAATATTTCCCTATCCCAGTGTTTAAAATATGTTGAAATACATTTCCTTCTAAGATTTAGTTTTCTTCTTTAATTGGTTTATACATAAGCACATTTTGATTATTTATGTTACTACTTATTTTTAATAATGTAAGCACCAATGCATGAACTCACCACCAAGATGAAATTTAGGACAATAACCCGTATCTAACTGTATGATCCTCTCCATATTTCAACCTGCTGTCAATTTTTTTAATATCAGTACCATTCTTTCTTACTCCTATGTTTTATTAAATCTATATACACTCCAAAATGTGCATATTACTTTAGACATGTTAAACTTTATAGAGGGAATACCATACCAGTGTAATATTTGGGGGGTTAGGTTTTATTCACTTTATATTGTATTAGTAAGATGTTTTCATATTTTTGAGTGTTGCTATAGTTAATTGGTTTTTCTTGTTAGTAATATTCATTCTCCTCAGCTCCACACTTCTTTTGGTGTGATTGGGGTTACCTCTAAATTTTGAAATTGGAAATAATTTTGTTATCAACGTGCTTGTAAGTGTGTGTGCTTAATAGTGTTAAGTATGTGAATGTTCATTTTTAGGCATTTTTGCCAAATTATTGCACCATTTTGCAAGCCTTTCAGAAATGTGTAAGAGATTTCACATATCTATATATCTACATTCTTTGTAACAATTGGTATGGTTATATTTTTTAATCTTTGCAATAAAATCAATGTAAAATGGAACCTTCTTGTGGTTTTGATTTTATGCTCTTTATCACTACAGATGTGGAGCTTCACCATGTTTATTAGTCACACATCTTTTCTCTTTCCGTGACATACTCATTCATGTGTTTTGCCTATTTTTTTACTTAACTATTTAGTGTGGTTTTTGTTATATAATTTCAGGAATGTGTAATATGTTATTTACACTAATTCTTAGTCAGTTGTGGGAGCTACAATTTCTTCTTCCAGTTTATAATTTGCCTTTTTACTGAATACTATGTCTTTTCATACTATTATTATAGCCAAATATTGAATATTTTCTATTATATTAAAACACTTCTTGTCTTTGTTTAGGAACTCTTTCCCCATTCCATTGTTTAAAATATGTTGAACTACATTTCCTACCAATAATTTTAAATTTTTGTTTTTGTCATTTAAGTCTCTAAGTTATTTAGAATTTTTTGTGAAGATACATTTATAAAGTTTTTACCTTATTCCATACAAATATAATTATTTTGTCAATGTCAGTTATTGAAAAACCCTTCTCTCTCCTCATTGATTCGGCATGCCACCACTATGAATAGTGTACTTTCTATTTTATATAGAAAGTATACATATTAATCTTGTAATTAGTTTTGTATATTAATCTTTTTTCTAACCACATAAACTTTATTTTTTTTTGTAGTAATATTAAGGGTTTCCATGTAAATAATTATATTTATAATTAATTGTATAATTATTTATATTTGTTATAATTATTTACATTAAATTAATTTATGTTTATTTTATTATCTTCATAATAAATATAAATCAAGATTTATAACTCTGTATAAATCTTCATTAATTTCTCTATCCCTGTATTAGTGCTATAGTCTTTTAATTACTTTATAGCAAGTCCTATATATCTATAGGGCAAGTCTTTTTAACTTTCATTTTGTTTTTTGTTAGTTGATAAGCTTTCCTTGGCCCTTTATATTTTATATAAATTTTAAGATTATTTTATCATGTATATTATTTTATTATGGAAAATGGCAGAAATTTAATGAAAATCTAATCAAAACTTTAGATGCAGCATTGACTACTTTAGGCTACAAACCCTTCCCAACTTTTACTATACTGGAGTTATTCATTTATTTAGTTCTAACTTAGTACCTCTTAAAAATATGGTATAATTTCTCAGGTAGAGAGCTTACTAACTTTTATTTCTAGGTACTTGGTATTTTCTGATATTAGTGAAAGTAATATCTTCCAGTTGGGTTTACTAGTTGTTTGCTTTATATACAGGGAAAACACAATTAAATTTTGTATATTAGTTTTTATATCTAACCACATAAATTTTATTTTTTTCTGTAGTAATATTAGGGGTTCCATGTAAATAATTATATTTGTATAATTATACTCATAATTATTTACATTGAAAATTTATCTTTATTTTATTATCTTTATGGTAAAATAAAATAAATCTTTATAAATCAAGATTTATAAATCTTTATAAATAAATCTTTAAAATAAAATAAAGACATTATACACATAAGGATTGGAAAGAAGGAAATAAACTGTCTTTAACTGAAATAATATGATTGCTGAGACATAAAATATAGTGTTGAAATAAAACAGTGATGACATTTTTTCTTCTCATTTAAAAAAAACCCTTTAATTCTTTTATTAAAGATATCTTTTTTATTTTAAAGTTATTTGTTGGGTTAAAAATATTATCTTCTATTTCTAATACACCATGAGTTGTATTTCTTAACTGTGAAGAAATATTTCTATCAATTTGTCTCTGCATGTGAGACAAATTGTTTTTAAATTTGTTAATATGATGAATCACATCGATATTTTTGATAACATGATTATTTTGTCATTTTTAGTATTGGTTAGGAACTATTTCCTATTTTTAATGTCTTTGAAGGGCTTTGTATAAAAATGGGATTATGTGTTACTTTAAAGTGTGGTAGAAGTTAAATGTGAAACCATGTAGAACTACTAGTTTTCTATATTTTATTGGCAGGGAGTGTGTTTGGTTGTGTAGGTTTGTGTATGTTTTTGTTTTTGTTGTGTTTTGAGAGATTTTAAACTACAGCTTCAATTTGTTTAACAGTTATAGGGCTGATTAGGCTTTTTGTTTCTTCTAGAGTTAGTTCTGGTAAAATATATTTTTAAGTAATTTGTTCATTTTGTCTAAGTTTTCAGAGCTGTTCACATTTAGTTATTTGCTGCCTACTTCTATTATTTTTTATATCTACTTTGGCTTTATATGTATTATATTTTCTTTATTCAATATTTACATCATTTTTGTCTTTTCTTTTTTCTCCATTAACTTTACCAAACTGTTGCCTATTAAGCTAGGTTATTTTTCAAAGAACTGACTTTTCATGTGGCTTATCTTCTCTGTTTTATCCCTTTTTCATTGTTTCTTATTCTTGTTTTTATTATTTATTTTCTTCATATGTCCTTAATCTTATTCTAATATGTCTCGAAAGCTATAAATTACTCCCAAGGCACTGCTGTTATTGTATCTGAAAAATACATGTTTAATATTTTCAACATAATTTATTTCTGAGAATAATGATAAAGAATTGTAATTTCTTCTTAGTCCATAGATTTCTAGCAATCTGTTTTTTTTTTAATTTCAAAATATAAAAACTATTTTTATTTGTGTTTTGGTTAATTTCTAAGTTAATTATATTGGATCAAAGATCACTATATATAATAACTATGTTTCATAATGTGTGGAGGCTTTCATTACCTGTCAAGTAAAGTACTATTTTAATAAATATTTGTGTATTCTTTATAAAAATTAGTTCCTCTAAATGTTCTTTGTGGAGTTTATAAATATCAAACACGTGTGTTCAAAATCCATGATGATTGTTTTCTGCTTGCTCTATCAATAGCTTAAAAAGATATGTCAAAATCTCTTATGACAGTGTCAGATTCATCAATTTCTCCATCTAGATTTTTTTCATTTTTGCTTCCTATATTTAAAAGCCATTTTATTAAATTTATAGCTATTTTTAAATATTATGCCTGTTTTAGTAACTGAGTTTTTTAAACTAAATAGTGAATCTGTTCATCATTAGTAATTACATTTTAAAAAATTAACTGGATATTTTTTTCATATTACTATGAGGGATTCTACTAAATGGTCTATATAAGTTATAAAAACCTCTAACCCCAGAGTCATTCAACTTTTTCCCCTCACTGCTGCCACGTTCCTTTTTGTCCAGGACCCCTCCTTCTTTGGAACTTGAAACCATATTTAAATGCTACTTGGCCTACACAACGTTCATTTCTGGATCTGCAATGAAGTGGGAGGATCTGAGGCGAGTTGTGGTAAGATCTAGTTGTTTTTGTTCCTTGTAGTTTTCCAAAGCTGCAACAATTAAAATGGTAGGATATATTGTTTTTTGAAAAGGTATTATATCAGCTTCTTTAATTGGTGGAAAATATGATTTCCTCAACTTTAAAAACAATCATAAAGGAGATGTAGTAATTGACCTCCAAATCTGATTTGACAAATGTCAAGCAGACCTCACTGTTTGCTATCACATATATTTAAATTATTTATTTCACAAAATTCTCTATCTGAATAAGTTTTATTTTATTAGCCTAAGAGATCTGAAAAAGGTATGGATAGCAAGATGTGTTTGATCTTACCACACAAATAGAATTCTTACCAGAAGGCAGATCTCTGAGTCTGTCAGCTTTAATCAACTTCTCCTCCCAAATGCATGAATATGCTTTCCAACAGGAAAAACATAAAGGAAAATAGTAGAAATCCCATTAAATTTGGGACTAAAAATAATGAGCAACAGCCAACCCTCTAAACAGGTTTGGCTTAAGATCAAATGCAGCTTCCTGTCATGTTTTCAGTCTTGGAGAATCAACAAACAGAAAAATTTCTGTTTAAAACCGAGATCTATAGAGTAAACATGAAGAACTGAAGTAGAAAACGACTGACCCAGAAAAATCTTTCTTATTCCTGCAATTTAGTACTGTAAGAGCCCCTTCAATAATTTTCTAGAACTTTGAAATTCACACTCCACCAACATTTAATAACTGCTTACTATGAGCCACGTAGACTCCCAGTTCCTCTGTTCTTTACTGTCCTGAAAGACAAGTAAATACATAGGCAATTGCTTATAAAGGTCTTATGGCTTATCACTAGGCATCAAACAATGGTTATGGATGGTAGGAAAAATATAACTCTGAATTTTACCCATTTGAAAGCAATCTTTCACCTGTGTCACAGACCCTGTGCCCTGGCCCATCAGCTGCAGCTCTTGCCCTTTGCAGCATTTGCAGGACAACAATCGTAATGTAAAGACAGCCTCATTACAACTCATTCAGAAGTGTGTCCTCTTTTTTGTTAGCAATTTTATTACAAAATTTTAAGAAAACGTGAAAGGGGAAGACCAGAGCATGTCCCATGTAATTAACAAGACGGCTGTTGTCTGATCTTGAATGGTAGGTGGAATCTGCAGAGGCATGCCTGATCATAGCCAACCCTTTGTGCAGTGATTCCCATGCTGAAGATATTTCCAACATTATGAGGTAAGAAGCTGGTATTGTATTTTGTATACTATAATGATTATTTTTTCCTATCTCTTTTAAAGTAATACCCAGTACATAAGAATAAACAGGAGAAAATGCCACCTATTATATCACTAAGTTCATTATATTCCAAGGTTCTGCCTACTTTTTGCCCTCTCCCCAAGACTGTGCAGACAGATGCAAAAGGAAATGAAAATAGAGCACCTGAGAGTGTATGTGCTTCTTTATATAATTCCATGAAGTTTCATAAGTATACTAGCTACCTGAATTTAAAAAGCAAGTATACAAATAAGTGATTATTATTCAGATTGCACCATTATAACTAATATCCTCTCCTCAAAAATAAAGATGCAATTGTATGAACCCTATTGGTGCACTTTATTTATTTAGATTTTTCTCCAGTAGTTGTGGTGAAAGATTATGCATGGTGCGGAATGATGTGCTTTTGAGCATTTGAGCATCAGTAAGTATTTTCAAGATGGCTAGAAGCTGTGTTATGACATTAAACTATGAATTCTTTGAGCAGGAACCTGACTTGTGGTGACAAAGATCCAACTGTGATTATGATGTCAATGGCATTTTGCCTAATCCAGATGAACTTCCAATCTCCAGAGTAAAATAAATACATGCAGCTGAAGGTGACATTACATATATCAAGAAACAGCTGAAAATTTGTACCATGCACAATACAGTAAATCTGAGATAGATCTTAGTTTCTTAATTTGTAAAATGAAGTAATTGAATTAGACAGTCTATGAGCTATTTCAAGCTACAAACAACCCAATAAATTTCTATTTTTATCTGTAATTATTAGGTTTGAATTTGAAGGCTAAAACATGAAACTGTTGATTTCCTCCTCAAGAATTGATCTCAGAAGAGCACAGTCTTCTAATACCAAGAGATAATCATTCCATAGATTTGGTTTGCAAAGTCATGAAAACAATTCTGCTCTTCTGTGTATGCTACTAAAAACATTTTTAGAAAGTAACATAACAATAAAATTTATTATTCACCAAGTTTTTCTACACTTACCTACATATTAATTTAACTCTGAATTGAATTACATCATAAAACTCTTTGGATATGACACATTATTAATGCAAGTGTTTGGGATTTATATAGGGTGCTCTCGATCAAGAACTATTTCCCTACCAGCAGAGTCATCATACAGATACTTCAATCCCATAACAAGGTATTGTAACATTCTAGCATATTCAGTCTCCCCCTCTTTTTGTCTGTATAGCTAGTGGAATATTTTTATTTCTAATGGATGTGTAAATAAAAAGTTTTTGCTAATCCTAGGTAAAATTTGGAGTCTCATTAAGATGGATAATGACTTAAGAATGTAAATTGGAGACAGAATTCGAGGTTTAAGCCATTTGACCTGATTTTGCAACTCTAGCTATTTTTGCTGCAGACCATGAGAGTCATTGACCATTAACCACTTTCAAATGCTGAATTTGTTCTTATTATTTTCATTGACCTGGGCACCACTTTTATGTGCAAGAATGAAAAATAAATGATTTCAAGTAAATTAAAGAAAGTAAGACATTAATCCAAAAGAGCTTTCTTGAGGTGTGTTTATTCCTAATGCTTGGCCTGCTTTGTGCTGTGGAACAGGTCTATCTGCCAGTGATTCCCAGCTGGAACTGGAACGCTGGAGACAACATCATCTGCTTTGCTGAATTAAAGCTTGGATTCCTCGCCCAAGGCTGTTTGGTGCCAGGCTTGTGTACCCTCCTTACGTCTCTATTTGTGGAGCAAAACAAAAAGGTAACTTTGTAAATTAATGTCGATTCTCGGTTCTGTCCCATGTCCTACATATTAACATCAGAAGCAGAAAAAAAATTTTGAGAGAAGCGTGAAGGCCCCAAGAAATGAGATTTGAATTCTGCCTGAGCTGAAAGGAATGAGAAGATCTGGATTTAAAATCCTAGGAACCACATTGACCTTGAAGAAATCATGTATCTTATTCCTGCCTTAGAGTATTTATCTACAAAACAGAAAAATTATAACTCTGCTTCCTAACTATAGCCCAGGATGTTATAAATCAAAGTAAACTCATCAAGGTAGAAGTGTTGAGTTATTGAAAGTGAAAATATAAATAAAGGTGATATTATTGATGAAGGATTCATATATTTCAAAACAAATTAAATGCAAAATAATAATTGGTATAATAATAATTACATTCATCAAATAGAAATAATGATACAAATAATAATTAAAATCTAATTTTTCCAGGTTGTTTTAGGGAGAATTCCATGCTGGAATAATAACAGTGACCACATAATGAGTGCCTACTGTCTTGTACTTCCCCTCAGTAATATTTTAAGTTAGTTTCCCAGCAGGGAATTGGTGAAACGAAATAATTTGATCACAGCATAAGTTGGTGAGCTGCAGAGCTAGAACTGCCTGGTCCACAGTGTTGTTACCACAGTGCTATATGCCTCTGGTGTTAACGCCACACACTGTCTCACATCAAGATTTTTGATATCTTTGTCTGAGACAAAGTAAGGGGCTAAAAGTGACTCTTGGGAAAAAAATTTGTGGCATAAAAGGTGGTCTTCCAAATACCATTTTCATGAAATACTCCAGGCAAGGTGTTCTACCACTTGGCTGGTCCTGGTCTTCCTTTTCTAAAGCCCTTGCAGAGAATGACCTTACTTTCCATTTTATTCTGAGTCCACGCTTGCCTTTTATACACTTGACTTCCCTCTTGACCTCTCTTTGCTCACTCTTTCCTCAGTTCTCTCTTTCCTCTGTTCAGTACAAATGTTTGCATCATTCTCTGTTTCTTCCCTTGTGCTATTTAAGAAAAAGCAAAAGAGGTGAGAAGTGCTCTGGCCAGTTACATGCTAACTGCAATAAATGAAATGCTTCTGTGATTCTTTCTGTGAATGTGAATGTGAAGAGATATAATATAATATAATAGGGAATGAGCCTTCCTGCAGCTACAACACACGAGCTTTTCCTTTCATTTAGTGGTCGCTGAATAAAGCCTAGAAAATGGTCTATACGGACACTGTCTTTGTGTTGTGTATTTGGAAAGTAGCAGAGAACATCAACATTTCTTGAGATTGTTGTGATTTCAATCTCCATGGCTGGAGAAGATAAATGAAAATAAATAGAATGAGAACTCTATATGAAGGCTTAACCTCCTTCATGAACCTATAAAAGATAGATGTAAAACCATCCTATTGTGTTTCTCTTTAAAAAAAAAAAAAAAGCTAGAGTTGTTGTTGGAAACAGTGGCTTATGCTCGTAAATCCCAACACTTTGTGAGGCTGAGGCGGGCGGATCACTTGAACTCAGCAGTTTGAGACCGGCCTGGCCAACATAGTGAAACCCTGTCTCTACTAAAAATACAAAAAAAATTAGCCAGGCATGGTGGCATGCACCTGTAGTTACAGTAGCTGGGGAGGCTGAAGCAGGAGAATCACCTGAACCCAGGAGGTGGAGGTTGCAGTGAGCCGAGATCATGCCAGTGCACTCCAGTCTGGGCAACAAAGTGAGACTCTGTCTCAATAAATAAGTAAGTAAGTAAAATAAAAATGAGATCTAGAGTTGTAACCTCTTCACTAAGGATGGTCACCTGTCACTATTTACACAAGATGGATTTTAGCTTACAGGGGTTGAGAGATATTTGTGGTCTCCATATTTTTTTTTTCTTGAGTGAAGTCTGAAACCGGCTTTCAGGAATCCTAAGCTAAACAGAATTGGGCAAGATGTGTGAAAACTGAATTCTTCTCTGGTGCTTTAGATTCTGTAACAAACTATTGACTTTGCTTTAATGGCCGGGACTCCAGAGTTTTATGCTCCATTTCTCTCAGAGTAGGCCCTTACTTTCCCTGACTGTCAATTTCTCTACCTATAAAATTAAAGTTATTAATCTCATAACCAACTTTTTCTAAGTATTGAGTTAATATTTGTAAAACTTCTGAGAACTCAGATTAAAAGGCCTTGAATCAATGCAATGTGTTTTAATTATATTGATCACATTGTGAGAAATTGTAGCTTGAAGAACATTTCCGGTTGGTTCTTGGTTCAGAGCATTGCCTTAAACTTAAATTTAGATTAGATCTGATCCAACAGGCTTACTTGAGCACCCAGATTCTACTATCCAAATTCCCCCTGTTTTCTTTTCTGATCTTTTTAAAACTATCTCAGGAAGTCTTCTCCATCCCCAGGTTATCATTTTTTATCTTCTTTCAACAATTGAAACATTTAGAAATAAGCCGATTTCTTTAGTTACTGGAAATTAAAGAGCAGTATGAACCACCCAATGATCAGAGTCCTCCTCATGAGAGGACTTTAAGAAAGTGAGAAAAGGAAGAAGATTCATTCAGCTGAATCTTGGTGGTGGAAGCAGGCACCGGATTGCCCGAAATAGTCTGTCTTTTTTGGTAGGGCAGAATCACTTGTCTGTGTGTTTGTTTTTGTCTTGCGTTTCTCACACTGCATCATGACCATCTGAAGAGAATTTCTGAACCAGCCATATCTCTACACAGCACAGTGCTCCTAAAGGTTTAGAAATCCAAGATGTTCAGCCGAGAGTGGTGGCTCACACCTGTAATCCCAGCACTTTGGGAGGCCAAGGCGGGCAGATCACAAAGTCAACAGATTGAGACCATCCTGGCCAACATGGTGAAACCTTGTCTCTACTAAAAATAAAAAGATTAACTGGGCATGGTATCACACACCTGTAGTCTCAGATACCAGGAAGGCTGAGGCAGGAGATTCGCTTGAACCCGGGAGGCAGAGGTTGCCATGAGCCAAGGTCACACCACTGCACTCCAGCCTGGCGACAGAGCAAGATTCCATCTCAAAAAAAGAAAAAAAAATGGAATTCAAGATTTTCATCTGAGATTCTGGGCTTTAAGAAGCCCGTCTTGCTATATCAGAGCAGTGTGGTGGTGATTCTCATGGCAGTAGGTGAAGAAGGATGAGGAGAGGATCTTAGACAAAACGTCAGCCATGAGTTCCTAACAGCCTTTCTGTTAGGTTCGGTGCATTTAGCCTTTTTGAGATCTCTTTCTCCATTCACATCTCCCATTTCTCTAGAAATATACTGTTTGCCTTGATTTCCCCATTCTCTCTCTTCTATGTATCAGGGTAGCCCTTCAAGTTCATTTGAACTTACAAAGGGTTCTGATACTGGGCAGAAGTCTGAGTATTTGCTTCTTTGAGGTACATGGTTGGAAGAAAGCTAAATGTTTTAAACCAATTTTGAATAGTCATATCCAGAGAGAGGTAATTTAGATTCCACATTAGCCTTACCATCTGATTTTTACTAACTCAAAAGCTGAAATCAGGAGTGGGCAATGGAGAATTCTCACTGCCAGCAAGGAAACTTGAATGCCATCTGGGAAGAAAATAAGTCATGATATGTCTGCCTCATCCTGAACACTGGTGAAAATAGTTGAGATGGAGTTAACTTTTTAGTTATTCCTTTAACATGTCTCTAGTTAGGCACTAAGATAAATTCTCCTTTTAATAAATCGTTCACTGCTTAACAGAATATGCAATGTGAATTCTAACATTCCACCTTCCTTGTCATTTTACTTCATGTGGCATGATTGTGTATTCCAGGTTTCTCCTAAACAGACCTGGCAGAAACATTTCTTGAATGGCATGAAGAACAAAATTCTGACCCAACGTCTCTCTGATGACTTTGTTGGAATGAGTTTTCCTGAAGTTGCCCAGTAAGTGAAGCGAAATACTTCCCTCATTTTTCAGGCAACAACATTCTTTCAACAAGGTTCATTGAGGGCTTACTGCAGGTCAGGCTCCATTACACACTGAACATCTAAGAATGGGTTGCCCAGGGTCCCTGCCACTTAGAAGTTTACAGTTGGGGTGGGGCAATTTCATCTCTTTCCTGGTTGGCACATTGACTCTTGGTTACTTCAGGTGGATTCCCTCACAAGGAATCATTCCATATTGGGAGTTTTTCCTCTAAGATGTTGGTATCCTCCTAGGTGCAGGACACAGAGTGTTAGTTATTTTCTTGTTCACTGGTGCCCTTATGTTCTCTGTCTCCTTACAACTCCTCGTCTTCCTTCCCAGGCTCTGCTTTCTGAAGATGCACCTCCTGTTGATAGCCATTGAATACAAGTCCCTCTTCAAAGATGGTTTCTGGTACCAATAAGTCTGCTCATCTTTTTAGTTTTTTTTTTTTTTTCTGGAGAATCTTTGTGATTAAGAATTTTTCCAAAGATGCAGCCATAACTAAGCTTTTTTTCCATTGGTGGGTTGGTTGAGAGGCAGCCTCTGGGGCTCCTTGGCTCCCTTGCTGTGGGTCATACAGTGCAGTCTCTGATGGCTGAGGTTAGGGTGGTAACCCTCGTAAGTAAACACTTCCCCTTTGTTCCTCAGACCTTGCCCCAGTTCTCTCTCAGGAGCAGAGAGAAGAAGAAATGGTCACCTATTCAGATCTGTTTTCCTTAATAATATTACCAGATCTTGACCATGAAATAATACTACAAAATTGAATTATTTGTGGTAAAAAATGTTCCCATAAACAGTGGCCATGGAAAGTAAAGGACAAGGCCAGGCATAGTGGTTCATGCCTGTAATGCCAGCACTTTAGGCTGAGGCAGGCAGATCACTTGAGGCCAGGAGTTTGAGAGCAGCCTGGCCAACATGGTGAAACCTCGTCTCTACTAAAAATACAAAAATTAGTGGGGCATGGTGGTGCACCTGGCCCTGTAATTTCAGCTACTTGGGAGGCTGAGGCACGAGAATTGCTTGAACCTGGGAGGCAGAGGTTGCAGTGAGCTGAGATCACACCACTGCACTTTAGCCTAGGTGACAGGCTAAGGCTCTTTCTACAAAAAATAATTTTTAAGAAAAGCAAATGATAAAATATGGCAAAATGGGAATCTGACCAGCCTACTGGACAAAGGCTATTATTAATAGAGTGGGTAAAGGAGAGGCAACATCACCAGACATCAGCATTTCCCGAGAACCCATAAGTGAATAAATATGAGAGTAAGAGAAGTCACCACATTATGCAAAATAAAATTCAGAACAAATGAAATGTACATAAACCTAAATGGGAGAAAAAGGGGAAAAAAAAGACAAACAGGTACTATAATATAGACAAAAAAGATGCATAAAGAAAAGGGCTGGGACTTAAATGGGATGAGGGCAAGAAAGACTGTATGTTGGCTCATGTGTCCGTTTTAGTGAAAAATTAACTGTGCTAAATAGGAATTAACAGATTAGATTCTGATCCTGACTGTTTTGCTGGCCCTGTGATTGTGAAGGATTCATCATTTGTAGAATGAAGAAATAGAGTTAATGACTTTCTCACACACCTTCCAGTTCTAAAATTGACACGACCAGAAATTCTGAAATTTTAGGAAAACATTCAAAATGCAATAATTTTAAATTATATCAGATGAACTATAAAGGAATTATATGTGAAAGGTTGGAAAGAAGAACAGATCTGAGTTAAGAGGATGTAGAGGGCACCTGGGTAGAAGACATCAGTGGGATATTGTAAAAAGCAGGCCACAAAGAAAAGAATAACAAGTAATACTGCCTGGCTGGCTAAGTTCTGTTTAAAAATCCTGCCATGCTCAAGAAAATCTCAAAATCAAAACCTCTGAATGTAAATATCTGCATAAATGGTCCTCCTACTAGAAACAGGTCATAGTAAAAAGGGTAGACCTGGAATCATAAGCCAGCTCGTTTGGGTTTCAGACTGGCCTAAAATTTTTACCAAGTTTTAGTAACAGCTTTGGCTTTCAACCACCTGGACTATATGTCAGAATTATTTACAAAATTTTAAAAGACTTACAGATTCCAAAACCCCACTTCTGACTGTGCAAAATCAAAATCTTCAAGGGTGAGCCTGAGAATTCTTTCTCAAAGTCTCCATGATATAATTGGTTCATTCACCGGGATTTGGAAGCTACAACCACATGCCCTTAAGATCCTTTCCACCTCTTAACAATCTAGATTTCTGTAAACTTTATTAAGATGACTGTTAGGACATCACAGACCAGAAACATGAATATTTATTTAGCAACTAATCCCACGTAGGTTTAAGAAGTCCTGTTTACTACTCAACACACATGTGCCCCAATGAAAGAGGGTGCTGTTGAAACAGAGATACAACTTTGGCTTCTCACTGGGAAGTCTGGTGAATCAAAGGAATTAACTTCTGATTTGGCAAATCTATTGATAACAACATTCTTTTACATGATTCTTACTTTGTGACCAACACTGCTATAGACCCATTACATATGTTAACTCTTGAATAATCCTCAAACAGTGCTGTAAGATGTTATTATTAGTCTAGTTTTACAGAGGAGGAAGCTGAACCCCAGAAAGTTAAATCATTTTCCCAACCTCACACAACTCCCAAGTGGCAGAGCCAGGATCTGAACTCAGGTACTCTGGCTCCAAGCCTGTGCTTCTGCCACCATCCTGTAGTAAATTCACTTCTGCCATCATTGGTAGAAGGAAGACTGCACATTTAAATATCTGGGCTTTAAGCAAATACATTGAAATTCTGGGGAAAAACCTCTTTTCTCACCTTTTAATTCCTCTTCTAATTGGCAAGCTTGAAGAGATCCTAAGACTCACAAGGGCTTGGATAATTTTATAAGAGTTTTTCTTAGGGATCTGACCCCAGTCACATAGTGTAATGATTTTGTTCCGGGGACGAACATTCTCTGATAGAGCAACCGGGCAAAACGTAAAGAGGGAATCACAAATAACACCACTTTAGGAAAATCCTTAAGAGAGACTCACCTCTTTTCTCAAATACAATTGAATATATGTTTTATTGTGAGAGTATCTTCATAGCTAGATATTTAATATAAGTTCAGAGAAAATTCTCACCTTAAAAAAAAAAAAAAAGGAGGAATGGCTGGACACGGTGGCTCACACCTGTAATCTCAGCACTTTGGGAGGCTGAGGAGGTGAATCACCTGAGGTCAGGAGCTTGAGACCAGCCTGGCCAACATGGTGAAACTCCATCTCTACTAAAAATACAAAAAATTAGCTGGGCATGGTAGCACATGCCTATAATCCCAGCTTCTCAGGAGGTTGAGACAGGAGAATCGCTTGAACCTGGAAGGCAGAGTTGCAGCGAGCCGAGATGGCACCATTGCACTCCAGCCTGGGCAACAAGAGTGAAACTCTGTCTTCAAAAAAAAAAAGAGACACAACTAAGACACAACTAAGCATGTATCTGCTAGTTAGTGAGCATCAGTCGATAATATTTCAGGGGTCACAGCTGTATTTTCTTTTCCTTCCAAAATTAAAACCAGTTATTACACTCATTAATATAAGTCAGCAAATACTCAGAAAAGGCCACCCATTGTCTTAGGTAGTAATCTTCCTGAGCACAGCTACACAGCCTGGGTCTATTCTTGGCATAGGCTGAAGAAATTTGGCTGTGCAAGCGCATTTATTTTTGTGAGGGTTCTCTCACACTTGCAAGGTGTGAGTATCCCAACGACATAATAAGCTTTGCCAGAATTAAAATTTCACCACATTTCAATGTGAATACAAGATGAGGGATGATTTTTAAAAGAGGGAAGAAGAATTTCCATTCTGCAAAAAAGAAATAAGGGGAATTATAGGATTGTAAGACTTCACCATATTAGACATCTGAATTGAGGGAAATAAAGGTAGGAGATCCTGGTAAACAGGAGGAAATGTGGGTAATTCTAAAAACCATAGCAGAGTAATGCATCAAAGAGTATCAGGGACAGAAAATAGTAACACAGTATTCTCAAACACATAAACCACAAGAAAATAGAAAATCAAAAGGTTCAAGTAATATAATAATAGAAATAATTCACATGGTTTCTGCTCTCAAAAATCTTGCAATCAACATAAACAAAAGTGAAGTCAAAAGAAATGCATAACTTCAAAATCTGCATAGTTGAATACAAGGAACTTTTGAATCCAGCTGGTTAATTAAATATTAATTTTAAATGACAAGTGGCCCAAAGAAGAACACTACTAGGATGATGCTAGGCCTGGCAACTGTATGGTCTTGGCATATTTGTCATTGATAGCTTAAATCAGCTAGGTGTCATGCACCTGAGTTGGTTGGACCATCTCAGATACATGACACAATTCGGAAGGAGCGTCACTGCGCAGGTCCACTGCGTGTTCAGCTCACTGATCAGATTGTTCCCTAGCTCCCCTTTGTATAGTCAGCCACAATCAAACAAAGGATTACAAATGTCAAATTCACATTCTCCAGCAGTAAGAGGAGATTGAATCTGATTAACTTAGCAACTTAGAATCCATTGATCATAACAGAAAGAAGCACCAACTATTGCCACTGAAATCAGAGAGAAACATTACTGTGTGTTTGTTTTCATTTCCAGTGGTCTGATACTAAATCCACCTGCACAAGTTAAGATACACAGGAACACATTAGGGTTCTTTATTGCTGAAACTCCAAAGGAAGTCAAAAGGTAATTTTTTTTAATTACTTAATGGGAGGAAAGCACTAAAGCAAAAACAGCTTAATGGCAGGCTTACTGAGTCAGCACCACGCCTCCTTGGTGTTAAGACTCACATAAGTCATTCTTGCTTTTCTTTCCTTGTCCAGAGCCTTGTTTTACTGTGCGGTCTGTCACGATGATGTGCTTATTCCTGAGCGAATTACAAACTGTGGCTGCAAAAGCAAAAACCAGAAGCACATCCCAGGTAATTGCACTTTATATCTGGCTGTCCTTAGCTCAGCCTCTACGGAACTGCCTGAGGAAAGGGAAGAGGGTTCCATCTCTTAAAAGGCAATGTCCATTTGAACTTGGACAGGAAGTGGAGGCACTTCCTCACTGGCCACATGAGACATGAGAATCAGTGTTTTGGAGCTGGAAGAAACCTGAGTAGTTATGTAATTCAATTCCTTTAAAGGGAGGCAAATGAATTTTAAGAGATCCAGTCACATTGTCCAAAGTCATATAGCCAGTTAGTGGCATCACCATACTCAATCCCAGGCATGCTGACTTTCAGCCCATTGCTTTTTTTATGATTTCACAGTTTTTCACAACTTTGGACTGAAAACTCAGCCTATTACTCGACTGTTTCATTGGCCATGAGGATGCTATCTCATGATCATACCTTAATGGATGGCAAGAAGTTTAAAGTTTACTCATCCTGACTTGGTGCTGAGGGAATGTGATTTTCTCTGTTTTCTCTAACTGAACTCAGCAGCTTACCAGCAACCCTTTCCACTTAATGACAGAAAAGGAAAAATTAATCTAGAGCATTCATAATCACTTAGTCCCTTCTGGATTAAACCTTAGCCTCATCCAAGTACATTCAGACTCTTTGTGTAAAACCCCAGTGTTTCAAAATTTAAACTTATTCAATGCAAAATATGAATTTTCTATCAGGACTATTTTCATTCCTAAGGTTCTTATTCTCTCCTTTCCAGAATGTTATTTAAATTCAAGAGTAAGCCAACTTAGCATGATGAGTGTTCTTGCAGTGAGCCGCAAGTCTTCACTGATTTCTCCTGAGGTTTCTAATTAACTTTGGTCTGTAGTTGTCTCCTTCCGTCACTTCTGCATCAACAACCAGTGAATCTGCTCCTCCTGGCGTTGGGTCAGGCTCTGTCACTTATTACTGAAATCCATCCTCCTAGTCTTGAAATCTGCAAAACCCTTTTCAGTAATCCTTGTCTTTTCATTTCTTTTAAAATTTTTTTCCTATTACTTTTAGTTCACATGTAATAATTGCATATATTTTTGAAATACAGAGTGATATTTTGAATAGAAGGGGTGAGAGCTTATATTTTTATTTTGTTCCTGACCATAGGGGGAAGGCATTCAGTCTTTCACCATTAGTTATGATGTTGGCTGTGAATTTTTCATAGATGCTGTTTATCTGGTTATGGAAGTTCTCTTCTATACCTAAATTGTCGAGGTTTTTCTCATGAAGGACTCTGCTATTTCTCTTTTTTTTTTTTTTTTTGCTTTATTGAGATAATTATGTGGTTTTTGAATTTCATTCTATTAATATGGCATATTGCATTAATTGATATCCAAATGTTAAAGTCACCTTGTGTTTCTGAGAGAAATCTCACTTTGTCATAGTACAGAATCCTTTTTTATACATTTTGAGTTTGTTTGCTAGCATTTTGTTGAGGAATTTTAAATCTGCATTCAATACGAATTTTGGTCTTTACTTTCCTTTTCTTGTATGTCTTTGTTTGCTTTTGCCATCATGTTAAAACTGACCCCATACAATGAATTGGAAGTTCCCTCCTCTTTTCGTTTTGGGAGGGTTTGTGAAGGGTTAACGTTAATTCTTCTTTAAGCATCTAACAGAATTTTACTTGTCAAGTAATTGGGACCTAACTTCACATTTGTTATTATTAATCAACATCTTTACATGTTATATGTTTTTCAGGCTTTCTGTTTCTTCCTAAGACAGTTTTGGTAGTTTTATCTGTCTAGGCATTTGTTCATTTAAACTACATTATCAAATTTATTGATCTATATCTACTCATATGAGTATACATCTACTCATATAACTATACATGTTGCATACTTACGTTCACATATTATATACATAAATATTGCTTTATATTTCTTTTATTTTTTTCAGACCAGTAGTTATACTCTTTCTTTAATTTTTTTATTTTGGTAACATGAGTGTTCTTTCTTTTTTGCAGCCAAACTTGCTACAGTGTTCATCTATTTTGTTGAGCTTTTCAAAAATAACAACTTTCTTAATGGATTGTTTCTAATTTTTTTTCTATTGTGTAATTGACTTATTTTATTCTACTTTTTATTATTTTCTCCTTTCTTGTAGATTTGGGTTAACTTGCCTTCCTTTGTTCAGTATCACCTAAGGAGAAACATTAAGTGAAGTAATTGATTTCAGATTTTTTCTTTTTTAAAAGAAGAAAAAACTAGGCAGCCAGGTGCAGTGGTTCACACCTGTAATGCCAGCATTATGGGTGGCCGAAGCTGGTGGATCACCTTAGGTCAGGAGTCTGTTACCAAACTAGCCAACATGCAAACCCCCGTCTCTGCTAAATATACAAAAATTAGCTAGGTGTGCTACTCAGGAGGCAGGTACAAGAGAGGCACTTGAGCCCAGGAGGGGGAGGTTGCAGTCAGTCAAGATCATGCTACTGCACTCCAAGCTGGGTGACAGAGCAAGACTTCTCTCAAAAAATAAATAAATAAATGGGCATTTATAGCTAAAAAATTTTCCTCTTAAGTATCTTTAAGAGCATGGTGTATTTTTATTATGTTATATTTTCATTTACATTAATTTAAAATACTTTATAATTTCCCTTGTGTTTTCCATTTTCTTTTTTTGTATGTTTTTGACCCATTATTTAGAAAAGTGTTGTTTTTACTTTCACATATTTGTGAATTTTCCTAATTTTCTCTTTTATTGTATTCTTATTTAATTCCATTGTAGTTGGAAAGCATACTTTGTATGACAAATTCTTACAATTTTTTTTAAGACTTGCTCTATTGTCTAATACATGGTCTATCCTGGAGACTATTCAAAGTATACTTGGGAAGATCATGTATTATTCTGTTGTTGGATGAAATGTTATATGGATGTCTGTTAAGTGTAGTTGGTTTGTAGGGTCGGTTAAGTATAGGTTGGTATGTGTATATATATATATGATTTTTTTATTTCTTCATGTGGATTTGAATTACTGCCTAATGTCCTTTTATTTCAACCTCAAGGAATTCCATTAGTATTTATTGTAGGCTTTGTCATATATCAACAAGATCTAAGCTCTTGTTAACCTTTAAAATGTCTTCATTTATCTTTTATATTTGGAGGATAGTTTTGCTAACTATTAAATTCTTTGTTGGCAGTTGTTTCTCGTTCAGCACTTTAAATATTTCATCCTACTTATTTCTGGCGTCTATTGTTCTGATTAGAAATAGCTTTCAATTTGATTGGTCATCCTTTGTACATTATGAGTCACTTTTGTCTTGCTGATTTGAAGATTCTCTGTCTCTGAGTTTCACATATTTGATTATGATGTGTCTCGACTTGTGGATCTCTTTGAATTTATCCTACTTGGAGTTTATTGAGCTTTTTAGTTGTGTAGATGAATATTTTTCAACCAATTTGAGAAATTATTGGCCATTATTTCTTCAAATATTTACTCTACCCTTTCTCTACTCTCCTTCTGAAACTTTGATTAAATCTTTTGGTACACCTGATAATGTCCCAGCAGCCCCTTAGGCTGTCTTCATTTTCCTTAATTCCTAAAACAATTTCAAGCATGGTAAAAAAAAAAAAAAACAAAACAAAACAAAAAAAAAAAAAAACTGTCCCTATGTAATTTCCTGAAATATCTATTGTCTATAGGGTAATTCAACTGAATGCTTGAGTCTAAAGAATATTGTTCCTTGAAATGTTTTCAAGACTTTATTTTAGGACTGGAAATTTAAACATGAACCCTTTACACTCAATAAAAATGTGAATCTTTTTTAAAGCAAGGGATGAGTCTGACTAAATAGGAAGAGAGTCCCATTAAAGGAAGGGCCTCTAAAAAAGAACAAGATAATACACCAAAAAGTATAATCTCACTACACATATCATCTTATTATATGTAAATTTAGTATAGTTTCATGCAATATGCATATGCCTGTAGACACAGTGTACAAAACAAACTTTCTGTAAATAAATTACACATACAAGGACACACATGCGTATACTTCTGTCATTCTGCAAACTAAAATGCTTTATAAACATAAACTATCATCCCTTTTTATCTGACTTTTGTGACTTTACTATAAATACTTTCTGTATAAAAAGGAAAATTCTGCCTTCATATTTGTAGGCATGCCAAATTTTACCCACTTCTATGACATGTATTTTATGTTACCTAGGGGATAAGTTAATGAGACTTTCAATTTACAATCTAATTTCTTAGCTTCAATGTGGTCATCATATCCTTCAGAATCCTTCATAACTCTTATAATAGAATCATTTCTTTTTACTACCCTACACTGATCCTGAATCACAACTGTTACCAAGTCTATTTCACTCCAGCCAGAATTCTATTCATAGTGGTACTGAGATTCTAAAGTAACAAGCAACAAGCAAGCAACTGTTACTGACTTCAGTTTGCCAGATGATGGCAGCAGAGTACCGTGAAATGCTCATAGATCAGGCAGCTAGGGAATGGATTGGTATGTGAATTTGAAACTGGAGATCCTGGTTCTAACTAAAATGTACCAAAATGAACATTATTTTAGAAGGGCGCTGCTTAGCCACATAGGTTTAAATGTTATAATAATATTCGGATATTCTCCTAGAGAATTCACTTTCAAAAAGGACTTTGGAATTTATCAATAAATGACAACATAGAAAACTTACAATGACTGAATTAGTACATATATCAGGGTGAATATTTTATGGTTTTAGAGCCAGTTAAGAGTATCTTCAGTCCACCTCCTTCAAATATTTATCTCTCTAATGAGTTCATTAAATTTCCTTGATCCCACCACTTTCTCCCTTCTACTATACTCAGTGAGAACTCAGAAGACTTGAGTTGTGATCACAGTTATTCCACTGATTACTGGGGTTAGGGAAAGACATGTTAGCTTTTGGAGTCTCAGTGAAATCATCTCCAAAGAGGGGAATCCTCATTGTCTCTATGGCCCTTTTCAATTCTGATGCTCTATAATTCCGAATCACTCTTTTTTTATTACTTCAATTTTTCTAAACTAGAACCACACTAGAGATTCTCCACTTAAATTCATAATAAAATATTTTATAGAGACAGCATAGAGTGGTGGCTAAGAACATGAATTTTGGATTGGTCACTTACTAACTGTGACTTCGGGTAAATTATTGAAATTTTCAAGGTGCTTCAAATTTTTTTGAAACTTTGATAATAACATTACATATCTGAGAAGGTTACATGAGAATATTAGTGCATAAGGAGTACACAGATTGATTATATTAATATAAAAAGCATTAAGCCTAGTGCCTGGCCAATAGTAAGTTCTACATATATGTTAATTATTATGCCACCCATGGAAGCATAAACTCAAAGAAAACCTTTTGATTTTTTTTTCTATCAATGAAGTACAGATAAAATAAGAATTGGAAGAGTATTCCCAGTAGATTATACTTATTTTAACCCATTCCCTGATGATTTTTTTTTTTTTTGAGACAAAGTTTCTCTCTGTCACCCAGGCTGGAGTGCAGTGGCACAATCTCAACTCACTGCAATCTCCACCTCCTGGGTTCAAGCAATTCTCTTGCCTCAGCCTCCCAAGTAGCTGGAACTACAGGTGTGTGCCACCATATCCGGATAATTTTTTGTATTTTTAGTAGAGATGGTTTCACCGTGTTAGCCAGGATGGTCTCGATCTCTTGACCTCATGATCTGCCTGCCTCAGCCTCCCAAAGTGCTGGGATTACAGGTGTGAACCACCATGCCTAGCCCATTTCCTGGAGATTTTTGTGTTCAGAGCATAAACACCGCTAGGTCTAAGCCTTCAGAGTGGGAGGAATAATTGTCTTTCTGACCTTCTGCTTAATGGAATTAGGTAAGTTATTGGGCATAAAGTTTCCCAGCTTCAACTCTACCGTTCACTACCTGCTATTTCTTTATTGCAGTTTCTAACACCCAGAATTTAAGAATCGTAGTGTTTAACCAGGGCAAGGAGGGGTGCATAAGAATCTTTACATGTGATAGAGCAGAGGGAATGGGCAATTTGCAAGTAGCCCTTAGGAAAGTTGTGTCCAAATTTCCCAATTCCTACCCATTGCAAACTGTTTCAGAATCTGCATTAATGCGAATATTCTGCACTAGAGTCAAATCTAATGGAAAGCAGAAATCTGAAAAGGAAATTGGAAAGAGGGTACAAAAGAAGTTACAGACAGGAAAAAATATGATAAGAAATGGGTTGAGTAGATGGTCCAAATATGGATTTATTCTACTTTACACTTTTATGTAGATTTGGCCATGGTTTACTTTTTTCATAAACATTTCAGACTATTAATTGAGCTTTTTAAGAAGGAATTACCTCAGCTAACATTTCTTAGGGAGGAGAACTCCAAATGCATAAGGTAGAATTTGGCTACCCTGATAAATCTACCAGCTCATCTTTCCAGCTTGGCTTATTTAAGCAGCAATGAAGAACAGTCAGAGGTCCGAGTGGCCTTAGGTCAGGTAGGAGAAAGAACAGAAGATGGTTCCTGCTTGACTCTTTTTCTTCTCCAAGAGTTCAGGGAGCACGTCACCAAATTTCAATAAAAAGAAAAGCAGCTTGGTAACAACTCTACAAAGACCCTGCACAGATATATTGCACTCCTATATATTTGTGTCAGTTGCAATTATTCTTCTAATGGTACAGTTGACTATGGCTTTTCATGATTTCCAGTTTAGAAATATCTCTGCCCCAGCTCAGGTCTTCTTCCTCATTCTAGTGATTATAATAGCTTTCTATCTGCCCTCCCTGGCTCTGGTCTTCTTTCATGCTAATCCATGCCATTTTTCATAGCCATAATAATTTTATGACATTCTGATCATGAACAGATACATAAATAAATAAGGAATAGATGGGTGACTGCTACCCTATTTCTGCAAGACGAATGCATGAGCTTTCTCTGTTGCCCTGTTGCTTTTTCAGCTCCTAAAAGTACTGGTTTTTATCTAGAATATGTAATATCACTTTTTAGGCATGTCACAATGAGTGGTAAAGTACTACATTTTATAAATAATTGTAACAATTTAGCTATTTTGTAAATTGGAGAAGATTGGGGATAATTTGAATAATATAGGCATTATTTTCACTCATTTGAACTATGGTAAAACTTCTTGAGAGAGATAGAAATAAGTAGAATTATTGCTATCTATATGGAAATGACATATGAGGCATTTCTTAAGAAGCAGTCCTATCATGTATTCCAGAAAAGGAAAGATTTGCTTGTTGCTTTCAAGGAAATCACTTCTTGAAAGAGAAAGATAACTAAAATGTTGGCCACGTATGTAGAAGAACTTTCATTTTTTCTAGTCATTTGCAGGTCTCAGACTCCATGTCCTTTTTGGTATTCAATGCTTTATCTAGAAATCTGTAAGGTATCCATAGGGAAGTCATGGTAAGTAATGACAAGACATTAACAGTCCAGCTAAAGTGTTAGGAAAAATTCCTTTTAATTTTTCTTGCCTAAAATATATTTTAAAAATTACTTGCACACTGTCAGCTATAGGTAGGTAGGTATATACATAGATAGATGATAGATCAATAGATACATAGAATATAAATAAATAAAATGATTAAACAAAATGAAATCAGAGAAATTTCACTGCTTATCTACTGCTTTGAAAAGAGACTTAGTCTTATTTTTTTCTTAAATTTTTTCCTCAAATACTTGAAGCAATATTGAAACTGGGGATAAACCGTTGCAACTTCTTTATCTGCTCTATCTTGCAACCTGGTAAATAAACAATTTTCAACTTTCTTTTGGAAAGCCATTAGAATTACAGAACTTAGAGCTGGAAGGAATCAGAAGAAATCACTTGGGCCAGTTTGTCCTTGACCTTCAGGTGGTCAATACCAACCAGAAACATCAGCAGTCCCCATACAAGCTGTTCTGTCCACGCTCCACACATGCACATTCTTCCATAATTATGAAAGCTTCGAAAATTATAAAAATCATTAATGTGTTTTCAGGTGAGGTTTTAAGAATGACTCAAGGAAAGATTTAAATCTTTAGTAAAAATTTTGAGATGCACAGAAAGTGGGATAGATTCACCTATCCCACGTATCCTTCCCCCAACCCTCATTTTTTTAAACAGCTGACAAATGTTGGTTGGAGAGTTAGGCTTTGAGAAAAGGAGACACCAATTTGGGCATGTTGTCTTAGACGTCTCATCGCTCAGTTTCCATCACAACCAGCCAGCCTTTAGAGCCTGACAGTTGGTAACACAGCTAGGCCTTGCTCAGAGTTTACTTTGGGTGTTCCCTTCCCAAGCCATTCCCCCTAGGGCAAAAGGTAACCTCGAAGTAAAGAAGTATCAGTCAAGTGAAGGCTTCTGAGGATTACAGGTAGAGTAAACTTATTCCAAACCCACCTCTTCACACACCTGAGTGATGCAGTCACTGCCAACTTAAGCTGAGAAATCACACATCCAAAGGATGTCCTTCTTCCAGGGTATGCCTTGACTCGGTTAAGGTTTATGGATTAGAATGGTTCAGAAAAATTATACATCAAAAGAAGGAGGGATACCATGACATTTTTGTGGCTTTTTCTGTCTGCCACTGATCAAAATGAGGTGATATGTGGGATTAAGGGCTTGTCCTACATGAACTTCCCACCCTGGCTAGTCTAAGTTCAGAAATAATGCTTATGTTGAGACAGTAGGAAAGGTCATGTTTCCTTTCTCCACTTGGGTGGGCAGGAGAAGAAGAGTATCAGTGATGACTGCCTCTTGATGTGGTCCATCTCCTTGGGAACTTCTGCTCAGACACTCTCTCCATCTCTAATCAGCAAGCGATCAGGTTCTGGCAAGCAGATCACACAGGGTCTTTAAAACCCAAAGAGAAGCATTTAACTTGCAAAGCGTTGTTTAGAATGTGATTTTTAAAAATCACAACAGCTAGTGCAAATTCTTATTGTGTGACAATGCCTATCTAGCCTAGAGGGTTAAAAATGATTATGGAGTTGAATCTGTGTTCCAGGATAAGAACTGCATGATTACATATCAACATACAGGTTCAGGAAGACATAATGGCTCACCTGTCATATTTCCATATTAAAGTTGCTTCATGGTGCTCATTGAATCTATTAATTTCAAACATTCTCGCATGTATCCTTATAATCACCCTTCAAAGTCATGGTAGTATCCCCATACTGCAGCAGGGAAAATTATTTGCTATTATTTCCAGATTTGGAAATACACAAAGGCTTCCATATGCATCTACTGTAAGATTAAGATTCCTCAAAAGCCAAAATTAATAATAAACCCTCGAAGAAAACATAAAGCAAAAGGAGCAGAATGAATTGCAAGCCTGGGCAGTATCTGCAGGAAGGAGACAGGATTTTTGTAGAGTGATGCTTTTTAGAGTCCTAAGGTGCCTCTAGACATGCCGTAGCAGGAAGACTCCTCAAACACACTTGGGTGAAATGGGAGGCGCCATGGGTTACAACGGTGCAGCAGCTACTCAGCAGGTACTTATTTTAAACACACCATATGGAATTGAAATCCTCTTGCACTTTCTAATTCTGTAGAAGGAAACCAAAGAGTTTGCCACAATTAATGCTCTTAGAGTTAGGCTGTAGCTGAGACTCCCCAGCCTTTCCCTAGTCAAGGGGCTGTAAATGGCTCAGCCAAGGGGAATAGTCCAAAAATCCCTTGTGAATAGATGTGCCAACTCACTGAGGTTTCTATGCTATTGCAGTGCCATCGGTAAAGTTAGTGAAACGTTGCATCATGGGATTCTCCTCTCGTATAGCACCGCAGGATTCTCTTCCAAGGGAAGGTGCAAACATACCAAGCGTCAGTGCCAGGTAAGAGCTGCAGAGAATTCTGGCCTCCTATAGTTTTTTGAGAATCAGTGGGCCATATATATTGTATTTAAACCAGAATATTTGCTTTATAAACTCCCATACTGACCAGTGGAATTGTTCCACCCCAAAATGAAATCATCTCCACCTCCCCATATCATTAAGCTAAGCAAATATACCTCTTCCTTCTATTGCTCAAATTATTTGTACCCATAATAACCCAAAAGTTAGATATACAACTTTCTTTCAGACCACCTTTCAGGCACTTTAGAAATGTAAGTTAGAGCCAAATGATAGCAACTCCAAACAGCTTTTCTGTTGTTAATTCATTCCCTATTTCCAGTACGTTCAAGATGCTATTGCCTGAGTTTTCGCATCTGCAAAATATGGGCGTCAAATCCCTCCTTCCTGCCCTTTTCCTTACAGCTTTTTAGTACACTAAAACCTCCACTAACCAGAAAGTAGAGTTGGAGGAGGGTGACATGTTTAGTCGATTTTAATTAGAGGGGCAATCCAAAAGTTCTATCATTCCAAACTTTAATGAAAATAGCTCTGTAATATGTGGACAACATTTCAGTTTAGTAGGCCTAATACACCAGGAAGATCTTTAATGATTAAAAATTGTGATTATATAAGGGTAAATATATTATCAAAGAGCCATTATAACCTGACATTACATAATGTTATAAATATTTTGTAGGTTTTTTATGGTGATTAAAAGAGATTAGGTATTTAAAGCACTTTGCTGCTGCAGCCAGTATGAAAAACAGTATGCAATTTCTTTAAAAAATTAAGAATGAAACTACTATATGATCCAGCAATCCTATTTCTGGGCATTTATTCAAAGAAGACAAAATCAGCATTTCAAAGACAATTCTGCACTCCCATGTTCATTGCAGCACTAGTTACAGTAGCCACGTTATGGAAACAACCTAAGTATTCGTCAGAAAATGAATGGAATAGGGCTAGGTATGGCAGCTCATGCCTAAAATTCCAGTGCTTTAAGAGGCTGAGCTGGGAGGATTGCTTGAGCCCAGGAGTTCAAGACCAGCCTGGGGCAATATAGAAAGACCCCATCTCTGCAAAAATTTAAAAAATGAGCCAGTCATGGTGGTACACAGCTGTAGTCCTACCTACTTGGGCTACCGAGGTGAGAATATTGTTTGAGCCCAGGAGTTTGAGGTTACAGTGAGCTGTGCTCATGCCACTGCAATCCAGCCTGTGTGACAGAGTGAGAGCATGTCAAAAAAAAAAAAAAAAAAGAATGGATAAAAGAAATGTCACACCCACGCAGCATATTATTCGCTCTTAATAAAAGAGGAAATTCTGCCATTTGCAGCAACATGGAGGAACCTAAAGCACATTATGCTAAGTGAAGTAAACCAGACACAGAAAAAGAAGTACTGCATGATCTCGCTTGTATGTGGACTCTAAAATAGCCAAACTCATAGGCACAGAGTGGAATGGTGGTTTTCACAAGTTGGGGGTGGGGGAAATAGGGAGTTATTGGTCAAAGGGTACCAAGGAATTACTTTGCTTGATTCCCAGCTGCTAGGATGTTCTCATTAAATGTTTCTTATCTATTGCAATGATCAATTCTTATAGCCAGGAAGGTGTTTACAGTTGGGCCAAATGTATAATAAGTGCAGAGCCTTCTGATAATGTAGATTTTGCAATAAATATTTTACTTGTACTTGGTTTTGATGCAATTTACCTGTTTCTTTTAACACAGAGTCCTATTCTGTTTACCTGAGGATTCTGGATTGGTGGGTCTGGTTAATGGAAATTTTCCTGTACCTTGCCAAAGGTGGGCAGGAGTCAAATGTCTGAGCCACCAAAAGTACCCTCCCTTCTATGTACTTTCTTCTTCTTTCTTTCTTTCTTCCTTTTTTTTTTTTTTTTTTTTGAGACAGATTCTTGCTTTGTTGCCAAGTGCCAGGCTAGAGTGCAGTGGCGCAATCTCAGCTCACTGCAACCTCCACCTCCTGGATTCAAGCAATTCTCCTGCCTCAGCCTCCCAAGTAGCTGGGACTACAGGCACATGCCAGCACATCCAGCTAATTTTTTTGTATTTTTAGTAGAGATGGGGTTTCAGCATTTTGGCCAGGATGGTCTCGATCTCTTGACCTCATGATCCGCCCACCTCGGCCACCCAAAGTGCTGGAATTACAGGCTTGAGCCACCATGCCCGGCCCCTTCTATGCACTTTCTAAGGGCAATATAAAAGTCCTGAAGATTACAGTTTGTGTTCTTCCTGCCTTCCAGTCCCAGATTTTATAAAGTGGGATGAGATCGCCTATGGGAAAGCACTGAGAGCTAGTTGAGGGAAAGGTCTTGGGACATTTCAGGGACCAGATTTTACCTCGCTATTTCCAACAACAAAACAATCACAGATGAGCACTGGGATCTGAAGATGTTTTTTCTCCAAAAATGGTTGGTAAATAGACGTATATTGAATAGTCTGTACGTGCTAAGTAGTTACCATGCTTGATGCTTTTGTAAATGTAGCAATCATGTTTCAGCTTACATACTGTCTAGATGGGTAAGTAAGACAGATTCACATAAGATGAGTCACAGGCCAAAGAAGGAATAAGTGCTAGTTTTTGACAGCACAGTAAAGTGACTATAGTTAACAACAATATATTGCGTATTTCAAAATTACTGGAAGGGGAGATGTGAAATGCTCCCAATGCAAAGAAAGGATGCACACATGAGTCAATGGATATTCTAAATACCCTGACTTGATCATTACACATTCGACACATGTATCAAAATATCACGTGTACCCCATAAATATGTACAAAATATTATGCATCAGTACAAATATACAGAAAAGAGAGATTAATTTTCTTCTCTAGAAAGTACAGGGGAAAGAAGTTGGAAAACTTTCACAATAGAAAGTTTTTGCAGTTCGAAACAAACACATAATAAAAGTCAATCAATCAATCAGGGACCAATAGACCTTCCACCAGAACCATCCATGTAGCACTCGAAAGCAGTACTCTTTCAAGTGTCTCATGGATAGTTCTGGAAGAAGGTCAGAGGAAGATGAGGTCAATGAGGGCTAGAAAGATTGTTCTAGAAAGCTTCCTGTGGGAAGTGGGATTTGGAAAGGTGGGAGGCAGCGGGAATCTCAACTCCTGTGAACAGTGTGACACGGATAAATCCTGGGGGGAAGGTGGCATTTTCCATGTAGCAGCTTGCCAGCCTGACGAGAGGAGAGAATGCATGGTAGAGTGTCGTGGGAAAGTCTCAAATTTCTCAAGAACAGTCTTGGATTTTGCTATTGTGCATGTGTGCATGTGTGTGTACACTATATTTATGTTAATGCAAAGTTGTTAAGAAACATAATTCAAATTTGAAAATTGTTTGTGAAGACATAAAGACAACATATGTGAAAACACAGAAAATGCTCCAGTCATGCTTGTGCTTTTGTTTATTCTGTCCCATGTCTTCTCTGTGATGGTAAATGGTTGGCAAGCCAGGGATAATCAAAAGCCACAGAAAATTCTCAAATGTAATTTTACCCATTCAGTTTCACACTCGCTTTTCTTTTCTTCTTTAGCACAGCTGTAAAAACAAAGTAATTTAACATATTGGTATTTTTTCCTTTGGTTTTAATTCCCATTTGTCTGTAATAAACAACAAAATGGTTTAAAGCAGGCATCTAAAAGGAGAATTGATCCAGATAACCTGGTTCATCTGCAGACCTGGTCTATCAGCCCTATTTCTGGTTGGGGATCCCAAGATATGCTTTTGACCCCAAGTAGACCAGAGATTGTGATCATAACCCATGCAGATGATTGCTAAAGCTTATGATTAATTCCCTTGCGCTTCTTAATTCAAATTTAAGGTATATTTGCATGAACTAAAGAGCTTTAAAGAAATAAACAAGGGTCACACTGCAGAATCTTTTAGTTGGTGGTATATCCTTGAACATGTACGTTCCATCTGAGGATGGGTCTCTGTGACATTTCATCAATGAGTTGGTTACTCAGGTGACTTACATACATTGTTAATGGGTCAGTGGTAGAGTACCCCTGCTTAGTACCATAGAAAATAGTTTGTGTTCATTTGTTTAGTGTTTGTGTTGTAGGACAAAGGGAGTTACAGCTCGCAAATTGGCAACATGTGTCTAGAGGATCTATGTTTGCTATACAACAATGAGTGGTAAAATAAACTGGGTGGCTCAATAGAGACTAGTAGGCATTGGAAAAAATGTAAAGTGTGTGGTATGTGCTATTTGCGATCCATTTTTGATGCGTTAATAGTCTTACAAATTCAAAAAGCAAAAGCAACATAATATTATCTATCGTTTTTCTGACAATGAGCTTGCTGTTTTTAAAAATGTAATCTTCAGGCTACCAGTGGGTTTTCTAGTAAGTTGAGAAACAACTATCTTCTAGTCTTAGTAACTAAAGCACTACAGACAGCTCTAACTTATACAAAAGTTATAGTCCAATATTTCATTGTATTCCTGGTGTCTTTCTTTTTCTATAGACTAAGCAATGTTATAAATAGCAGTTACGCTATCAGACTAGCACACAAAAGACTCTTTAATAGATGGTAGTTAAATAAATTTTTGTTGAATGAATAAGTAAACAAACATTAGCTCTCTTTGCTTGGATTTTGTATCCTTAAATCAAAAGATCATGTGATATAAGAGAGAGAAAGTATTTCCTCTTACTTTTCAGGGAGATAAGTTAGACCTGTGCAGTGTTTTATAGTAAGTGAACATGAATCTCATTCATTTCTGGAGCTCCCTGCTTCCGATTTATTTACTTTGACCATTCCACTTTGGATGAGTTAGGACTGTTTTGCCCATTGTACCTGTTACACAATTTACTTACTATTCTCTGCTTCTTCTCTATCAAAAGCCTCTTCTTTAGTCAAACTGATTTTAATTAGATATTAGAAAGAAAAGTTTTAGATACAACTGATTTATATGATGCTGTGACTGACGAATAACACCATAACCACACTAAATTATCCAACTTTTTAAAAAGTAGGTGTGAATAAACTCAAGTAAATACTGAAAGATGTTTAATCAGTGAAACAAGGCAGAAATTTCCAAGCGTTCTATAACAGACCTGGGTCAGGAGAGGAAACCGTCTTTAATAGAATTGCTTGTTTTGTTTGGGCCTATCAGTCTTTTCCTGGAAATTCTCCCATGGGTCTGCTTAAGTCAACTTATGGCCCATATTGAAATCTAAATACTTTTTCATTTAACGTCCCTCCCCACCATGTCTTAGTGGTATCTATGAATGAGATCACATTTATAATACCAACTTCATCTCCATCCTTCTTTGTTCTTTTACAGATACCAGGGACCCTAAGTGTCATTTTCTTCTCTCTTTGCCAATGTCCAACCCAGGCTTAATTCTTTTAAGAACAAGTGGTCCACAAATATTAGCCATGAGCAATAGCACCTATGGCAGACATGAGCTCCAGATCACCATCCTCTTAGCCTGGAAGCTTCAGTTTTCTCGTCTGTCAAATGAGGCGATGTTAGAATCTAAGTAATTGAAATGTTGTGAGAATTGGATGAGACAGGAGTGATTAAATTCTTATATGCTGCCTAATAGACATAGTGAAAATACAACAAGTGAAAAATGGTTCATGCTAGTGTCATTGTATTTCCTGTCACCCTCTGCCATTGTGTCTCTGGTTCTTAGACTTCTACGTTTTTGATACCACTTTCTTTCACATTTGAGAGGATAGTGTACACAGTTCAAGACATCCCAGGATTTCATTCACTGTCTACAACCACCATCTATAGACCCTCAGTCCGATGAGCATATCAATAGGGTTTTTAGTGAAGATCTATGATGCAGTAGCTCCCATTGGCAAGGGCACTTTGCCATGTCCAAGTCTGCCTGTAGCTTGCCATTCTCTCTCCAGAACATTCTTTTCGATGGCAATTCCAGCTCCTCCCTTGGCTATTTTCCAGTGCCTTCCAGCCATTGATCTTATGGCAGTCTTTCATTTCTGAGCAAACTATAGTCTGTCCAGAAGGACTGCCGGGATAGCCTTTGCCAAGCTGGAAGTTTGCTAGTTGTAAATAGTGCACTGGCCACAAGGATATAGGAGGATCCCTCCAATTGGGAGAAGTTGTTTGTTTCTTTCCTGGCACATCTATTTCCAGCCCTACATAATTTATGCCCAGGCATGACTCCTGAGACACCTGTCCCTCTGACCTCGCACTTTCATGCCTCCTCTGCCATACATATCCTGTTTTCTCAGGAAAAGAAGCCGAGCTCTTCCTCCCTTTTTACTCTCAGATCTATACACTTGATTGAATTCTTGTCCCAAATTACTCAGGCAAGAGAATCCCCATCTTTTAGCCTCCGTGATGTCTGAACTCCTACTGATAGCTAGCCTCTGAGTCCACCTAGGGGGCAGAAGATTGGATACAAATCATCGTACATGGCTCTTTTCATGACATATCTGAGCTTTCTACAGAAACTGATCCGATGAAATTATCTGAGCAATTCCTTTTATCCCTTCTTTTTTCGTATTAAGCTTTTAAAACTACATTCCCTCCAGACAAGCATAGACTTTCCTATTTGAGTGTAATGTAGCCCATAACTAGTAAATCAAAAGCATTATCTGATTCTTGCATTCATATATGCTTATTGAGTGGTGCCTTTACTGTCGCATTTCAAACCATGTTCTGGAAATCTACATTCTCTTAACACTGCATAGCAAGTATTTCATCTTGCAGAGTTACCTTTCCCCAAGGGTCCAATTGACACTTATGTTTCCTATTCTATGGTTTCCACCTGAGATTCTAGAACCTCTGCAATATGATTCCTCTTATTTTAATTGATGGTGTAATTTGGGACTACCAGAATCCCTAGCAGGGCTATGGGTCTGCAGTGATGTTTAATAAATATCTTCATTAAGTCTCAATAGCAAGACCAAAGAAGACAGCAGGACAAAACATATCCACAGATAATTATAGGGCTAGTCTAGGGATAGGGTTGGAAATAAACATACACATATACATATAGAAACTATACTGTTAATCCCTATGAGCCTGAGTTCCAAAGACAGATGAAAGAGTGGCAGGGACTATAAGAATAAGAATTTTGAAAGAATGACTGGCTATTTTCCTTTAGACCCTCTGAATACCTCTTTTCTAGTTCTTATTTTGTATTCGTAGGCAAAAATCCCATTTCTGAGAAGCAATGTGCCACAACCCTAACAAAGTACTATATATATAGCAATAATTCAAGTATGTATTGAATAAATTGATTCGTTGAATTAACAAACAATGTTTTATTGTTATTGCTTAAAAATGGCAGAAAAAATAGCTTCAGCCTTCATAAAAGCATCAGAATAGTACCTTAGAAAACTCAGCATATCTTCCATTACTCTCATCTTCCTCATCCTATCTAGTTTACAGACTATACCAAAGGAGGGACAAGGCATTTTGTGAATATTGTTGTGGGTTTGTGGACAGGTCTTTTGAAAAAATGAAAACAAATTCTCCTAGGAATTGTGGGTATGGAAATTTCCATTGATTTGACTTGGTGCTAAGATGAGGAAGTGGCCTTCAGAACATTGGGATAAAAATTACAATGGGATGACTGATCACTTACTGAGTGCAGATATCTATTTGCATTAATTAACTAGTATTTGCATGCTTTTATTCTTCATCTTATTTATAATCTTCTAAAAGGCAGGAATGAGACCTTGTCTGTTTAGGGTCATATATAAAAGATCGACTCTATAAGACAAGGCGAAGGCTATACAAAGCTTAGTCACTGTTTCTAAGTAAAACTCCTTTCAAGGCCTTGAGACATGACTTGCATAGTTTCTAAGAAAAAAAAAAATGTGAAGTAGGCAAATGGCACTGATTTTCACTTTGTGTTATTTGTCCTCTGAGTAACACTTCACCATCATCTTTCTCAGGGATTCACAGTCCCCAGTCACTTAAATGTCCTCATCAACATCTATTATCTAAAACTTCATTTGTGAAAACAGAAGAATAAAAATATTAACCCTTCTGGGGCAGCTTCATCATGGATCAGGAACTTCAGCTAAGGAACAAAGCCCTATCTAACAAATTTCAGGTATCAGCATAAAGGAGAGGTATAATTTTAGGTGACATCCAATACAAGTCTTCTGTGTATATCCAATACCACATCTTGAAGCCTATTGCATGCTATGGTATGTTGGCTTTTCGGTTTCAGAAAGAGAGATAAAGGAAGATGCCACCCAGTACTGTAACTATGGTAAGGGCCACAGCAGCCAACTCTGGAGTGCCAGATCTCAGCTCTGTGATCCTCAAGCTCTGTGACTAGGAGCAAGTCACCTACTGTCCTGTGGCTCAGATCCCTACCCAGTAAAATAACTAATACCAATTTCACTGAGATGATGAGAAGATTAAGCGTAAGACTCTGAGAGAAGTTCCCAGCATTGAGTAAGCACTCAATAAATGCTAGCAATCATCACTACACACAAGGCAGGAGGGTCCCACAAAATAATTGAACCCAAGGTCTAAAGAGTCACCATAAAGCATCTTTCTGCTTAAATTATATTAAAATTCTGCATTCGTGCCAACACCAACAGTTTGAGGAAGTGAGAGAAGACTTAGAGATAAATGTCATTTCAATTTACATCTTGGGTCGGGCATGATGGCTTATCCCTGTAATCCCAGCACTTTAAGAGGCCAAGGCAGGTGGATAACCTGAGGTCAAGAGTTCTAGACCAGCCTGGTCAACATGGTGAAACCCGGTCTCTACTAAAAATACAAAAAATTAGCCACGTATGGTGGCAGGTGTCTGTAATCCTAGCTACCTGGGAGGCTGAGGTGGAGAATCACTTGAACTGGGGAGGTGGAGGTTGCAGGGCGCCAAGACAGCACCACTGAACTCTAGCCTGGGTGGCAAGAGTGAAACTCCATCTCAAAAACAACAGCAACAACAACAATTTAAACCTTTGGGGGTGGCAAAGTGGCAGCAGAACTCACCTTTAAAAATGAGATAGGTAGACCCTGTCTCATTCTCCCCAAAAAAGCAATGTAGTCCTTCCCCACTGCCACCCCTTTCTTTAAAGATATGAGAATGTAAGAATTCTCCACCTGTCTTAGACCCATGCTTGACTCCTAAAGACCACAACAGCTTTTATAACGAAAGTCAAGGACACAACCATAATTGTCCTCCTCAACTTAGCATCAAATATAAAGGCTGTTTACACAACGCTATAGATTATTGGCTTACCCAACACAATATATGATTGGCTTTTATACAATTATTTATACCTTTTAAAATAAACACCGTGAACAAGTGAGTATGGAATCTGTAACAGTCCCCATTTAATCGGGAAAATTTTTCTTATGGAGAGAGGATTAAGGAAAGGCACCTTGAACAAATTCTTCTCCTTGAACGCCCCTTTCCCCCCCCTGCCCTCTGTTCCACAGCTGGCTGATGATTGCCAGCACAGGCAGACAGAACTTGAGGGTGGCTGGGCAGCTTTACAACTCAGCAGCTGTCTTCAGCACATGCGCAACGATCAGGACAATAAAATATTGTTCATTGCTTCAACCCCACAACCAATTAGGTCAGCTGTAAATATTGGAATTGCTTGGTAAACATGCTGGAAGATTGTGCTGACTTGTTAATATAAGTGAAAATGTAATTAGATTTATAACACTTTTTTTTCCAAGCCATAATTTACAACAACAGCAACAGGAGAAAAAAAAAAATCTCTTGCAACCTGCTGAAATATCATTATTAAAATGCACATGAAAAGTCAATTATGCCAGAGGGAGGTATTTAAGAGAAGTGAGTTTCCATACCCTGGGATTACACCGTGGGGATTACATATTTCTTATTTATTTTTTCCCTGGATCTTTTTTTGCTGCCAAATGAAAAGGAACAGATATTTTACTTATTTCACTCTGAAATATTGCTGCAGATAGAGCTAAGAAGTAAACCAAATAACCTGACTCCCTGGAAACCTACTCAATTCTCTTCAAAGCCCCAGGAAAAGCCGAGTAGTCACCATTCTTTTTTATTTATAAGCCCATCTCGCTTTAAGCAATAGTCATGTCCCTTAAAACATGTGGAAATGATTTTTTTTTGTAAATGCTATTCTGTTTTACACTCTAAATGAGTCGATTATTATATAGAATTCTGTGCTGACAGTCTTTACATAAAGATAAGAAATAAGCCCTCATTTTCATTTTAAAATTTGGAGTTTCCTCTACTCACAGGATCATAGTGGGAGCACGACTCTACCCTCACCCAAGGGTGGTACAGAGTGGCAGGACATTCATGTGATACCTCAGGCACAGGTGTTACCTCATCCCCACCCAGGCAGGAGATCTTGGCGACATCATCCCTGAGCTGGGCTTCATCCCATGACGGGGGTTGGGGGCTCTGTGTGCCAGGTGAGGACGCAACCATAATTGTCCTCCTCAACTTAGCATCAAATATAGAGGCTATTTACACAACGCTATAGATTATTAGCTTACCCAGCACAATATATTATTGGCTTTCATGCAATTATTTATATCTCTCAAAATAAACACCAAGAACAAGTGAGTGTGGCATCTCTAATAGTCCCCATTTAATTGGGAAAATCGTTCTTGCTGAAAGAAGGTTAAGAAAAGGTACCTTGAACAAATTCTTCTCCTTGAACGTCCCTTTCCTTCCCTGCTCTCTGTTCCACCAGAGGGGTTCTGTTCCTTTCTCCCTGAGAACACCTCTGTTCCTCCCAGAGGGATTCTAAGCCCATTTCCAATCATAACCCAGCCAGGTTGCTGCCCCTTTGCTTCCTGGTTTCCTCCTAATGAATGTAGGTGGTATTATATCTCATCTGCATTTAAGGTACCAGTGGGGAAAAGGCTAGTTTAAAAAAAATCATAAAGCCATGTGTAAGTGTGAAAGAAGCTGCCATTTTCTGTCTGTCTCTGTCTCAGAATTCTAAAATGTTCTGTTTAGATAATGGAAGAAATTTTCTAATGCCTTTTTTTTTAGAATTGCTAGTGCATATGTTGCAGATAAATTACTTTTTAGGGCAAGATTTTGGTGTTGCCACATAAGAATCAACCAAAATAAATCACATATATAAGTCATACATACATATGTATGACTTATTTATACATACCAGTATATACATACATGCATTACAGACACATATATACATATATATATACACACACACATATATATACATATACACACACATACATATGAATAACTTATTTATACATACCAATACATACATACATGCATTACAGACACATATATACATATATATACATATATGTATGTATCTGTATATATATACACATGAAGATCTAGAAGAGCCAAAAATAAGAAGTGGCAAAGTTTACAGACTTTGATTCAAAGTAGCCTTTTAATCCAGTGATATGGCTTTGTAATTGACAACAATGCAAATGACCTTCCAAAATAAAAATGTCCAGTTTTTATGTATTTATTGCATGTAATAATGATTAACACATTTATATTTGCATGTTATTACAAGTAAAGAGCACATTAAAATTTCTAGTTCATAAAGTAATATCTTATGAAAAATATTTTCATCCAGATTAGCTAGATTTGCTTCAACTAAAATACTGTTTGATTTTATACTCGGTCAAGCCTGATGCCCAGGTTTTACACTGTTTTAGTGTAAATATAAATATCCAGAGGCCTTCTTTCTAAAAATTCCTGGTTTCAGTGGTTGCCCACAGCATAGGTATCTGCTGCCAGGACCATGGGCAACATGCTTTCTTTGTTCTCACTTGACTTGTTTTATTCCTTTGAGAAATTCAGCCTTGGAAACCAGTTTTAAGAGACTTAGAGATAGCTCAGAGGCAAAAGACAACTGGAAGGGATTTTCAGGGCCAGGTCAAGTATCTGCTTGGCTTGTGAGTTTGGTCTTCCAGGAACAGTTCTCAGTATCTCCTGCCCACAGCCCCCCCAGGTCCCATCCAAAGCAACTGATTTCCATCATGCATCCCCTAGACTCACCCAGGGCAAGTTCTGAGCTGGGCAAAAATAAATAAATATGTAAAGATAAAAAAATCTGTGAACCCAGTGGCAGAAAGCTTTGACTTCTCTATATGGTTTCTATCTGGGTTTCTTTACAACTAATCTGTAAAGATTTGGGTGAATATATTAAAATAGAAAATAAACAAGGAACTGTCCTGAGTGACTTTTACATTTTTTTTCTGTTTTCCAAAGTCAAAGAGCTACATCAGAGAACTCTGAATCTTTAGGGAACCAGGAATAAGATCATAGAAGAAATATGTTTGTATAATTACACAAGCAGATCATCTCTGTCAACCCTGACTCTATGTCTCCTTCCAACAATCTTTCAGGGTCCACCTTCCCACCTAGAACCATCTTCTTTTTTGGAGGCAGGGAAGGGTAAAGGAAAGGCATTCCTAACGAGGTACTCTGTCACCAGACATTCTTACACAAAACTCTGGATCTGCGGAGCTGCCTCCAGTTCTCTTCCTCCTTCCCCTTCCTCCTTCTTTCTTCTCCTTCAGTTTCCTGTTGCAGCCACTGCATTTGATCCTCGTATTTTTTCAAGCCAATAAGGAAGAGTAGAGAAGAGATGAAACAGTACTTTCCAAGGTGGGTGTGTATGTAGGTATAGGTACGGTTATAAAAATTCCAGGGGGATAGGAGGCTTCTTCAAACCCTTATCTAATAATACACCCCCTGGCTGGCCTGTTTCCACCCTGAGAATCACAGCACACGCAAAAGGCCAGATGTTGGTGATGGGAGCGCTGAAGCAGAAAGGAGGTGAGGAGACAAGAGAAGAAACAGAGAAGCAGGAAGAGCAACTGGATCTGGAAAAATAATTTACTACACCATATTAGGGAATAAAATTATAAAATCAAAACTTTTCCCAAGCACCTGATTTCTCTCTAACTCTCTATTGCCTGCACACAGAAACATACTCTAAAGTAAGCAAAATGAAAGGCGAAGCTGACAACAGCAAACCTAGCAGGGGCTGCAGATTGCTAACACCTGGGCCAGCAGTCTGGGTAAGGGTTCATAGAATCAAGTGAGGAAGATGGGAGAGGGGTTTCTCTCCTCAGTTTAGTCAACCCTCTTGCTTCCTCTATTTTATTCCTAAGAATTTCTTAAAAGTGCAGACATGGGCTTGGAAGAAACTCCAAAGAATTTACTCCAAATAAACACAAGAACAATAGTCATAGTACATAAATACTTTTAAGCATCCTCCTATCATTTAGGGCATATGTATATATAATACATATATAAAATAGAAATATACATATATATGTGTATATTATATATATAATATACATTTATATGCCTTAATTGATAGGATAATGCTTTAAAGTATTTACATATTTTATATAAAATATATATTTATATTTTATATACAGATAAGTATGTAATATATTTTTATATAGTATATATGTTTTATATATTTTACATATATATTAAAAATTTTATATATAGAAAAATGCAGATTGGCTTTCCCTCAGGTGAAATTTACCTGGGACCTATAATAGTAAATCATTGGGACTTTGCTCAAGTCACTTTCTCAGGTCTTCTAGAAGGCCTGCCTTGAGTGGGCACCGTAAAATATCAGTTTATGACTCGGGTATTGGTTGGATTTTAATAAGGCTTGGAAACTTCAATGTTATTCACTGCAGCTGTCAATCAAATACTTGTGCAATTAGGGCATATGCATATATATATATTTATATCTGATATATAAAATACATTTTTATGTTTTATATATATATACATGTATGACATAATTTTATACATATATGTGAAATTACATGTTTGCTACACCTACTAGGTACACAGTGGTATAGCAAACACTTGTGGTATAAATCTAACCTTGAGAAGTATGTGTCTTGTATGCAAGAAAAATTAGCCATCAATTAATTGCAGAATCGATTGAATTAATTAATGCAGAGCATATTTCCATCTAATATTTGGTGAGTGCCTTTGATAATATGTTGTGCTTTCATGAATTCATTAATGAGAAAGTTCTGTTGAGGGATGGGTCAAGTATTGCGCTAGAGATCAGAAAATTAGTGAAATTAATAAGGAAGGCTTCCTGCAGGAGGCAGGTCTTGAGCTGCATTTGAAATGCCAAATGCTTCAACAGCGGGCATACTGTGATCTGCAGGAATAAGAAAAAATTAGCACAAAGCAAAGCAAACCTGATTGAAGGAAAATGCAGATTGGCTTCCCCTCAGGTGAAATTTACCTGGCAATTATAGTAGTAAATCACTGGGACTTTGCTCAAGTCACCTTCTCAGATCTTCTGGAAGGCCTGCCTCAAGTGGGCACTGTAAAAGATCGGTTTATGGTTCAGATATTTGTTATATTTTAATAAGGTTTGGAAACTTAGATGTTATTCAGTGCAGCCGCCAATCAGGTACTTGTGTAAAAGCAAGACAAACACAGCAATAAATGCTAAGCACTCCAGTGTGCAGCAACTCTGGCAGGACGTACTGCGAGCTTTATGAATGTATGAGAGTGAATATACAGAAGCTTGGGAAAAGGTCATTGGTATTTTTGGAGCAATAAATCAAGTACGGAAAGATTTGCATTTTGGCTGTATAACATGCAGGACTGGATTAGAGGGAGAGAATACTTTGAAGTAATATTTCTCTGCTGACTTGTTTTATTAGCTTCTTTTAAACACGTTACATTATTGCTTATAGAATTTCATTTACTCGGATTGGCAGCTTGATAAATACGTCTATTGGCGATGATTTGGATTGCTCTGGGCATTAATATTATTAAAACTTGTCACAAGGAAATGTCTGAAAGATGACTTACTGTAAAGATTGCAGCATGAAATAAATCATCCAGTGGTATTTGTTACCATTTATGGCCTCTTGGAGCTGAGTCAATCCCTTTTTATGTTGCATTATTTTTCAAGTTTTTATAGCCTTACATTATATATTGCTGTCAGAAATGAACAGATGGGGTGTGGAACACAGGCTTTCTGAATAATTCCCACCCTCCAGTTATTGGTATGAAGGACAAGTGCAAAACTGTGTGTTCTCAAGCAAAAGGGAGCGAGAAAGAGGTGGGGAAGCTTCGGTTGAGGAAAGGGATCCCTTTGTCAGATGGTTTAGGCCAATCCCACCAGCTGGTTGGAATCCCTGACTGGCATTCACTCTGTTTGGGTTTCAAGCAAGAGATAAGGTAGCTGTATCTGACACCAGCAGCCAAAAATTGCAGTTTTCAAACGCATTTTTCCCTGAGTGCTGAGATACCCACCTCCACATTTGGAGGTAAATGTGTCATATCACTTGTTCCTAAAAAGCTGAGAAATATCAAAAACAAAACAAAACCCAGTAGAACAAAAAGCAAGATGCACAGAGAGAATCGAATATTCTTTGAGTCACTAATACTGCAAACATCCTGTTGTGGGGCAGGAAGGCAGGAAGGATTCTGAGCACTCTGGATTGCTTTGCAGGGCCCTGGGCATCAATATAAAAAATAAAAGCAACACTGCTCTTCTCTCTCCCTCTTCCTCTTCCTCTTTCTTCCTCTCCTTCATTCTTTATTTTTCTTTTTTTTATTCTTTCTCTTTCTTTCTTTCTCTCTTTCTTCTTCTAAAAAAATAAATAAATAATAAAATAAAATAAAATAAAATAAAAGGAGCACCCTGGAAGTTCTCAACATCTCATAGAGGAGGCAGGAATACAGCATTCCCAGGCTTCCTACACACTGAAGGGCAATGGGCCCTTAGGGATCATTAGCTGCCCCCTCTGACAGGGCCAGGCCACTCCCAAACCTTGCAGGAGCCCTTCTGCAAAGTTCTGAGGCTTTGCAACCGTTGGAGGAGGAGAGAAAGTTAACTTACTAAAAGGCCAGCCAACTGGTTTTTTGTTTGTTTGTTTTTGTTTTTGTTTTTGAGACAGGGTCCTGCTCTATTATCTGGGCTGGGGTGCAGTGGCACCCTCATAGCAGGCTCGAGTAATCCTCCCACCTCAGACTCCAGAGTAACTGGTACTACAGTCATCAGCCACCATGCCCGGCTAATTTAAAAAAAAAATTGGTAGGGATAAAGTCTCACTGTGTTGCCCAGTCTGGTCTCAAACTCCTGGCCTCAAGTGATCCTCCCACCTTGACTTCCCAAAGCACAGGAGTTACAGACCTTAGCCACTTCATCTGGTCAAGCCAACCAACTTTTTAAGAGGAGGGGGGAAACATGAAATTTTCCTCACCTAGTCTCCACATCCACTACTACATTCATTCTGAATAGTTATACAAAGTACCAGCATATTGCAGAGGAACGGGTAATAGACACAAAGCCTGAGTGTCTGGAATTCAAATTCATTGCTCACCGTCTTGGGGCTTTAAGTGAGTCACTTAATTTCTCTTCATCATAAAAAGTGGATAAAAATATTTTTTCCTGCCTACCTCATGGTGTTGTTGTGAAAAGTCAAATCTCTCTCTCTCTCCTCTCTCTCTCTCTCTCTCTCACACACACACACACACACACACACACACACATTCAAGTTTACCGGCCCCTACGTTTGTCAAAGATAGGTATTTGAGTCACCATGTTACAGCCAGATTCTTACCTTATCTCCTGTAAAGCTGTGAATCTTCACGAGTTTATCAATCTCTGTCACTCATCTCCTCATCCCCAGGTCCCTAAATGTTCAGCCTTTTCTCCACCATTTCTTAAAAGTGCTGCCTTCCTAGGAGTGATTTGCAGGCAGTCAGCTACGGCCTCCCCCAAAAAGAGACCCATTCTCTCTTACCACACCTCTTGATTCCCTTGTCTCAATCACTTCTTCATGTCTTTTCCAAAAGGACCTTACATATGAGTTTCTATTTGTCTCATTTGTGTGAGGATGTCATTTGTATAAGCCCATTTAAAAGTTCATATTTATCAGTTACTCCTAAAACAGGGAGGTGTTTCCTTCCAAGCAAAGTTCACAGCATTGTTCCTTTTCATTTGAGATCTCATTCTTGAGTATCACAGAAAGTTTTCAGTCCTTAACCCAGTGTGTAAAAGGGTGAATTTCAGATAAGTTCATAAAGGCAGCCAATTAGTTATGTATGCCTAGCTAGAATTTCTGCATTCCTGTGAGAGATACTTCTTGCTCCTTCTCTGCCTCTTGTTTCCCATTGCCTCTCCTAAGGGACATTTGTATAAACCCTACTGTCCCCACCAAATTGGCAGCACTGGGCCCCCATAGGCTGATACGTAAATGTGTAACTCTTAAATCCTGCATCGATCTATAAAACATGCATTTCTCTTTTTTCCTTCTTCATCTTCCCTTTTTTCTATCCCTTTCTTTTCTCTCTTCCTTATCTTTAGCATTTTATTTACTTTTGCTTATCCAGAGATATATTGAATGGGTCATCAAAGTTCTTAGCATCTTCTGAATAGCATCATGATGTCTGTGTTTCTGATTAGTAATTCTCTTATCTCATGAGAGGTTATAATTCACCAAGCTGAACAGTCAGTAAATTACCTTTTCTTTTCCCTGGACACTTAGAGTGAACCAGCCATCGAGGTCCTCTCACCATTCCCATGCTGAGAAAGGTGATGCTCACCGATTTCCTTATCAGTTGGTGGCTTCTCATGCTTTAAAGAAGAGAGACGTGGCACGAGGCTTTATGTCTGGCTCTCTTATTAATTGGCAGCCATATATTATCTCCAGGCTAACTTTCCTATCTGTGAAATTAGAGAGAACATGAGACATAATCATCTAAAGCTTTGAGCTTTATCATTTACTCCTGTTCCAGCTGCCATATCCAAAACAACTTCAGGGTAACTAATTTCTTCTTGTTGTGCTTTGCCTTTTCTGAAAGGAAAGACTTCCACTGGCCGAGCACTGTGGCTCACACCTATAATCCCAGCACTTAAGAACGCAGAAGTGGGAGGATCACTTGAGCCCAGGAGTTCAAGACCAGCCTGGGTAACATGGAGAAACTCTGCCTCTACAAAAAATACAAAAATTAACCAGGTGTGTTGGCACATGCCTGTAGTCCCAGCTACTTAGGAGGCAGAGGTGGGAGGATCATTTGAACCCAGGAGGTCCAGGCAGCAGTGAGCTGAGATAATGTCACTGCACTCCAGCCTGAAAGACAGAGAGCCAGACTCTGTCCAAAAAAATAAAAAAAGACCTGCTGATTATAATTGCCAAATATCTGTGTCCAACCAGTTCCAAAATACTACCTCATGCAGAGGTCATAAATCCTTTTCCTTCTCGTAGTTTATCTCTCATTTTAAAAAAGTTATCATAAATTCACTAAAACTATTAAACTACGTATTAAACTATCTTAAAGGTAGAGATGCATCTTCGTTGTGTTGGGTGCGGGGCTGGGATGACATGCAACATTGACCCAGAGTGACCTGACATAATGAAGTTTCATAGTAATGGCTAATTACTGCTACCTACCTCTTTATTATTAATTCCTCAATTCCAGCACATAAAATAACTTCATCATTTTCAGAATTTGCATGACTAATGGAGTGAGTTCTGATAGAATAAGGATAAGCTTCATAATTAGGTTTTGCTGGGAACTTGTGCAAACCAGTCTATTTATCATTTGGTCAGCTCCTGATTTTTAATGAGGACATTGAGAGGGACTGAAGCCTCTGGCAGCATTCACTTCATATTTTAATTACCCACAGTAATTCTGACAATTACACATATGTCATAAATCACATCATAATGACCCATGAAGAAAGTGTATTTAATTACTGAAAGGGGAGTTCTCAGGTTAAACGGGTGGCTGAGATATGCCATGATGTGAACCACATTTGAAAACCAATAGCCGGGTGCAGTGGCTCACACCTGGAATCCCAGCACTTTGAAAGGCTGAGGCCGGCGTGTCACCTCAGGTCAGAGTTCTAGACCAGTCTGGCTAACATGGTGAAACCATGTCTCTACTAACAGTACAAAATTAGCCAGGTGTGGTGGTCCACACCTGTACTCCCAGCTACTCTGGAGGCTAAGGCAGGAGAATTACTTGAACCCAGGAGATGGAGGTTGAAGTGAGCCAAGATTATGCCATTGCACTCCAGCCTGGGCAACAGAGTGAGACTCCGTCTCAAAAAAAAAAAAAAAGGAAAGAAAAAGAACACCAAGCCTCCAGTTTCTGTGGCCTAGGAAAGCCAGTCTCTGAAATCTGTTTTAGTGAATAAGGAAAGCTGTGGTTGAATTTCCGTTTCCATTAGTCATCACTCCTGTCCTTAAAATAATAAAAAACTAAGCAAACTGAAAAGTAGAGACTTTTCTTGGCCCATCAGTAAAACTGAGGTTGTAGGGAAAACCATCATCCAGAAATGTGGAGAATCGCAGCTGAGATCTGCTCACTGGGGGAAGCACTGAAGCTGTAAACTAATAGGAACATTTACATGATAGTTGGGATGCATTACTAGAGGCTGAGTTTAGATAAGTATAGAATGAGAAACTCTGGTGGTGGGCGACACACTTTGGAGGATTTTGCCTTCTGGAATCATACCAGGTTCCAGGATTTTTCAAGTGAAAAGCCTAGAAAAATTTCTTCAGAGACTCTGGCAGGGTGTGAGAAAGGGTAACCATTGTGAAATACAACCGGAGGCCGGGTGCAGTGGTTCACGCCTGTAATCTCCTAGCACTTTGGGAGATCAAGGGGGGTAAATCACCTGAGGTCAGGAGTTGGAGACCAGCCTGGCCAATATGATGAAACCCATCTCTAATAAAAATGCAAAATTTAGCTGAGCAAGGTGGTGGGTGCTCGTGATCCCAGCTACTCAGGAGGTTGAGGCAGGAGAATCACTTGAACCCAAGAGGCAGAGCTTGCAGTGTGCCGAGATTGCACCACTGCCCTTCAGTCTGGGTGACAGAACAGAGCTCCATCTCAAAAAAAAAAAAAACACAACCTTTAAGTTAGGAGTTCAAGACCAGCCTGGCCAACATGGCGAAATCCCATCTCTACTAAAAATACAAAAATTAGCCGGGTGTGGTGGTGGACACCTATAATCCCAGCTACTCAGGAGGTTGAGGCAGGAGAATCGCTTGAACCTGGGAGCCAGTGGAGGTTGCAGTAAGCCAAGATAATGCCACTGCATTCCAGCTCAGGTGACAGAGCAAGATTCCATCTCAAAAGAAATACAACTATAGCATTCTCCATGACAAGGGCCTGCTCTCCGGGGAAAAGACTTCCTAGGGCTTTGTCTCAGCTGAAGGAATGGCATGTACCCCACTCTAGCCCTGTATCAAGAAGAATGGAGGAACATGGGGAGTTAAGATCCATGCTGTGGTCACAGCCTCAAAAAGAAGACCCACTAGTGTCATTGCTTTTGTCTACTTTATTGTCTTCGAATTTCCCTAAGAAATGCTTCTTCAGTAGTCTGTTCCTTGCACCTATTTCAACTGTAATTCACTTTTGTAATACTGAAGCTCTACTGGTGTGGTGATAATGTGTGGGATACAGGAAAATTATATAATTGTATGATGAAGTCTCAGATGGCCTTAAGTTCTGTTTATAATTTCGCATGTGCTGGGATTACAGGTATGAGCCACCATACCTGGCCCTCTCTATATAGACTTCTAATCCTTCAGCTTTTTCTTCTGAAGATTTTTATAAGTCTTTTTTTGCCACATTGTTATCTATATCTCAAGTATTTGCCATTTTAAAATATTACTACTGATTTTTTTTTAATTGCCTCAAGAAAAATTCCACCAAGGAAGCTCTCAGGCTGAATAAAGATAAGCCCTTTGAGTGGGCATTTCCAGAGAGCTGCTAGAAAGCTCAAATAGTAATGTATTCTGTGAATGAGGATTTTTAACAACTTCATATCTATTATTTTCTCTCTAGCAGCTGCTAGACTGCTGGTTTTCACAGCTATTGTTATCGTAAGGCTTCTGATCTTGAAGACTGCTGTTGAGCTAAGGAGAGCGGAATGAAAATAGCACTTCTCAAAATGCTACGAAGCTTATTGTTCTTACCAAGATCTCACCATTTTTCTTAAATAAATACTTCGCATTGCTTCAGGTCTCTGGTTTATTTCCAGGACTCTGAAGATTTTGATTTTGATAATTTTTGTCAATATTTTCCTTGCTTATTTAGAATAGTGAATATTCAGAGGCTCTTACTCTGCCATTCTGGAAGAACGTCCCTTGTAGTTATATTTTATAGTTTATTTTTCATCTTTCTATTAAATTTGTAATGCTTCATTAAGCTGGTTTAAGACCATCTCTTTGCAGCAATGCCCTTCTTCATCTCTAACTTTATACTTTTAATCTGCAAAGCAAAAATCCAAAAATTTAGAATTATAGATAATTCATGAAAAAAAATTCCATTAACAAATGCCACTGAGTATTTGTGATATCTTTGGTCCACGTAAATGCTATTTTAAAATGTTGTCAGGCTGCTTTCTAGTTTAGTAGTGAAAATCCACTTCACTACGTGTTTTTATATGGTTTGCCATACAAAAGCATTGTGTTTAATTTGCAATGAAAGTATAGCTGAGGTAAAAGAATACAATATATGTTGATATTTTCAAACTTGGCAATTACCAAGATATTCTCAATTCACAGGTAAGCCACGGTTAGAAAAATTATAAAATTTTGAAAGAATATCTTAACACAGCAGAATTTGCAACCAAAGTTTGTTTCTGAGTGACTCATTTGTTAGCCAAGCAAGAGAAGTCACTTACTGATGGTGAATCAATTAAATTGTGATTGCAGCAGACAAAAAAATGTATCCAGACAAAATAAACCTGCCAAAATAAACCATTAATCTTTCAGCAAAAATCATTACTGGAAGAACTGAAGAAATTAGAAGCAATATCTATCAGTAGTCACTTAAAAATAAGGAAAATAATTGTGAGTGGTTTCCCTCAGCTTTTAATGTCTTAACATACATTACTGATACAACTTAGTTATTCTTTATTCAAGGAGTCAATGCAGAGTTTTAAGTGCCTAAATAGCCTCTGTGAATAGTCTGCATGGCACAACAACATGTGGAGATATATTCAAAGAAGTTCAGAAAACACTAATTCAGTACAATCTGAAGAGGAATCTGCTAAGATGTATTACAACTGATACCAAAGTGCATGTGGAGCAGAAACAGCCCTAGATAGACAAATTTACAAAGTTAGTAAAATGTAAAATGCATAAAGACTATAGTTCTTATTGTATTATCCATCAGAAAGTATCCAGTGAAAAATGTATGAATTTATCACGAATTATTTAACCAGAAGTGTAAATGATGAATTTCATTATCTCTCCTGACCTTCGTCATTGTTAGTTCCATAAAATTTTTTAAGAAATAAAAGCTGAATATCCTGACTTACCCTACCTCATATCAGTTTAAGAACTTACAGTAATGAAGTTTTTTGTGAATTTTTTTGTTTTTGTTTTTGTTTTTTTGAGACAGAGTCTTGTTCTGTCACTCAGGCTGGAGTGCAGTGGCACAATCTCATCTTACTGCAACCTCTGCCCCATCAATTCAAATGACTCTCCTCTCTTCTGCCTCAGCCTTCCAAGTAGCTGGGATTACAGGCATTGACCATTACACCCAGCTAATTTTTATATTTTTAGTAGAAATGTGGTTTCACCATGTTGGCCAGGTTGGCCTCGAACTCATGGCCTCAAGTAATCTGCCTGCCTCAGCCTCCCAAAGTGCTAGGATTACAGGCATGAGCCACTCCACTGTCCTTGGTCTTTTGTGTTATTTTTAAAATCTGGATCAAGATTAAAATGTTTCTGAATAAGAAGAACTGTGCTCTCAACCACTATTTTGAAACACTAAATGACTTCAAAACTTATCATTAGGTACAGGTTTCATCATCTCTATTAACAAATTTAAAATTGAAAGTCAAAGCAGAGCTAATACATGAAACTTATTCATGATAATTACAGTGACAATTATCAATCTTTGAATCACAAGTAATGTCATGCTTCTTTATATCTTTCCAATGCTGTTAAAAGCTAAAATAAGAAAAGAGATCACTATTTCCACACAAATTTTCTGTAGTTATGTTTTCTGATCTCAGTTCCAGCATTGTTTTTTTAGACCTTGATGGAAGTGCTAAGGAAATTTCTATATTTCAAAGTTTATTTAACAATGTAGTTGAGAAATTTCTACCTAAAGTTTCATTGTAAGTGATTAATCTGTAATATAATGACATGCTAAAAGGCAACTATTAAAAGAAGAATCTAATAAAATTTTATAAATCCCTTCAAAGCAATAAATATGCTCAATTATTATAGAATCATATGCTCTTGGAGCACTATCAGTATTTGGTAGTACCTATCTATGTGAAAAGATATTTTAAAATATAAAATATGTTAAATTTCATTAGAGGTCAACATTAACATATAAATATTTGCAATTAATTTTGATTATAAAGAATATTGATTATGAATGCCAATTTTGAAAAATCTCTTAGAAATTATTTTCTTTTCATTAGTAAACCTATAATTTAAGAAATTTAAACTACTAAACTATTATATTTTAAATATCAGGTACCTACACAGTATCGATTTAGCCTCTTGGCCTGCAGAGCTTAAAATATTTATTATTTAGCTCTTTACAAAATAAAATTTATCAATTCTGTTCTATAGTTAAGATGACCAGTATCACATCAGATGTCTGGGAACAATAGTTGAAGATGAAATTTATGATAATTTGACAAAGGCAATAATTTTCATTCCAAACTATTAGTAAATGTTTTGAGTTTAGATTAATAGGTTGTTGGAAATTGGGAAAAGTAGGGGTAAATAATACTTTTAAAGAGAAATTGACTCAATTATGTAATTTCAATTTTCCACAGAAACAAAAAAATAATAGTACAGTAGATAAAGTAATCAAAGAATAGAATGTGATGATCATTAATACACCTAAAATTTGGTGTAGTTACTGTTTTTCTTTTACCCTGGAACCCTGAGAAAGAAGGTCAGCTCCTTTAAGGTCAAACAGAAGGGATGGAAGAAGATATCAGAGAACATATATTTTATTTTCTTTTTCACACAGTAAAAAGAGCTTAGACATGATTGGGAATCTATTTCAATGGAGCTTTTGATATGAAAAAGAAATATAGGAAAACATTTTTTCTTGAAAAATAAGAAACTGATCACCAGGAAGGGAAATATTATTTATATTTGTATTAAGATAGTTTCAAACAGATACCAATTGATCCTAGCCTATAAAAGCCAAGGCTGCTTACCTTAAAAAGCTTTGACAGTACACAATTTTGCATCTTCCATTTATTCCACAAGAGCAGTAAAGAGAGAGAGGCATGTGCTGCCTGAGTTATAACTAGTGGCAAATGATGGGGAGATTTTGTTCTTGCTATGAGACAATAGCAAAAAGAGTCTGAGTAAAAACTCACTTACCCACATGCACAGTGATTCCATTGTACAGACATTTTGGTTAGATATAAACAAAATGTATTGCCAAAATCTGTGTGTGTGTATATGTTTGGTGGTGATTTTTAAATTGTAGAAAAGTTCCCACGAAGTTTATAGAATCATTTTTTCTTTCTCTCTCTGTCTTTTTCTCTCCCCCCATAAATGATTGCAACTAAGTAAAAAACATTTACAAGGAAATAAATGACTTCCAGTATTTCCCTCTGGAACTTTAGGATAAGAAGTGGAACATCCATATAGTTTCTTGATGCAAGAGGTCATAGCTTCAAGGAATCCAGCTATGAATGTGGCCAAGAGTCACACAGCAGGAAAGCCTAGGACTTAATGACCTTTAGAAACTTCATTTCAAATTCTAGGTGAACAGAGCAGGGTGAATATCCTCCTTCTTACCCCCTTACATTCTCATTCACCTTTAATTTAAGGAACTAAATTGTAGGAAACATGAAATATGAGTGTCCCTGCCTTACTGAGGCTTTCTCACCCTGCACCTCTTCTACGGTCCACTAAAAAATCCTGACACTTACCCTCCAACCCTAGTCACAACCCTACACTAGTCACACCTTCTTGTTAAAGAACAGTATCCACCACGTTTTCCCTCCCACAAGAGACTCCTAATGCTAACTTTTCATCTTTAATCAAGGCATGCCCCTTTTGAAAAATAGCCATTGTGTAACATACAGACTGGGAGGACTCCATGTCATGATTGATCCCAAATGGCCTCCATCTCCATTATCTCCATGCTTCTTGACAGGTTGCTGGTGCAACTAAAAAGTTATAACACTCAGGATGCCTGCATTCACAGGCTTTCCTCCAGTGATGGCTTCCAGATGTAAGGAAATTTTTAATGTCTGTGGCCCTCAGCACATCATTGAATCCTTCCAATGTTTTCAAAAATCTGTAATCACCAGCACACTGTGTTGACTCCATTTCAACATTCAGCCACCGGGATTTCAGAGAAATGAAGCAATATGAATAAGACTTCACAAATGGCTTCCAATTTCTAGAGAAAAGGCAGTCATAGTATCCACATACCCTGTAATTATTTTAGTTTCCTCTGCAGAGTTTGCTACCGCCTCTATCCCTCCCTCACACACACAAACACATGTGCACCTCACACCAGTAACATTTTGAGGGGTCCTGTTGTTTCCCATCCCAATTCCTTTGGGGAAATATTAATGTTGATGATTTTCCAAGCCAAGCCTTCTAACCCACTGCATAAGGAAAGCATTTATGTCATGTTGAACTCTGACCTGAGCTCAATCCCTTAAAACCTTAAGAAGTGGATCAATACAATGAAAAGAGAGGTAGTTTTCAGTTACCTCTTGTTTCTACTCCTCATAGCCATACTTCACCAAAAGGAGAAAAAGTAAAAAACAGTCTTGTGTCTGAAATTTGCATTTGTTTCAATGATGCGTTTTAAGATTGGAAGTGTCAGAGTAACTGACTTCGGTGTTCAGTTCCTTGTCCAATGCACGAAGAAAACTGTATCCCACAGCTGTCTATGAGAGGGAAGTATCTTTTATTTAGATCAATCTTTATGCTTACTATGCCAGTTGATATTTAGAAAGTGTTGGAGAGTGTGAGAAAGAGCACCTAAAACTACAACCGTATGCTGAAAAAAATTGACTGAGGACATTACTCCCACGAGGGTTGAGACTTACCCTGAGCCCCAGGCTTTTCTGTATAGGGCACAAACTCCAACTTTTATTAAAGGTACCCACTGCTCTGGGTCATGTCTCATTTGTCCTCACATTGTAGAAAATCCCAAATGCAATATCCATGAAATATAAAGGGATTTAAATGAGGGTTCATCTGCAGAATGGGTGAGAAGGAGGGAAATTGTCTTTTTATCTTTCTCTTTTCATCTGGTAACAATTTATACTCAAAGATACCTACACAATTGTTTTCACAGAAAAGATTCTGCAGAAAAGCTGTCAGTTTTTACTCATCAGAAATAAAGCAATGCTTAACAGAGAGATGCTAAAATATGTGCTCAGATGTGGGCTTATCTAATAGAAACTCTATCCTAGTCTTGCCTCACCTGGACTGGGGCCACTCTGACCTTGGATCTAACTTCTAAGCTAGGAGGTAGAAAAAAAAATGCCTTTGTGGAGATTTTAAATTGTAAATATTGAAAACAGAGGCCATGAGTTTGATGGAGACCATCTGTAAAGCAGCATTTAAAGGCAAACAGAACATTCTGTTCACAGCTGATCAAGTTTACCTTATAACACAGTTTACATTCTCCTATGTAGACTGAAATAAGATTATACTGAATACAACTATATCCTGAATTTTCATATGCTTCCTTTCAAAAATACCATTTATAGATATTTTTAAAATAATACCTACTATCCCTACTATTAACATTTATAATTTTATAATGACTTCATGAAGAATCTGCGTGTGCAAAGAATCAAGAGTGACCAGGAAGCAGAGAGAGGTTAAAGAATACAGAACCTGTTTATCTTAAAACATTTCAGGGATATTGGCCACCTAGCTGTCTTCTCTTCCATTAAACATCAGTAGAACTCATCAATAAACACTGAAGTGTAGAAAGTTTTCTGCACAACTATGGAAGGCTTTCTAGGCATAATATTTCAAGTGTTTTGTTCTTTCTTTCTTCCTCTTCCTCCCAGGGAGCTTTTCAAATTAGCACAAAGAAGTATCCCCATTTGGGCCACAGAGTGACCAGTTTTAGTCCTGAAAGTCTCCATGTCCTGGGATACCCAAGCAAAGCAGAATGACTGGTAGACAGTAGGTTTATTTTCCTCTTCCCAAATGATTTCTTAAAGTTTTTTCAGATGGCAACCAAAGGGGCTTGGTTCTTTGGAAGTAACAAGGCTGTGGTCAATGTATGTCACATCCCATGAGATTTCATGGCAGGTCTTTTTAAAATTTTACCTAGTAAAGGAGTAGCAGCAAGGATTAATTGGCCAAGCTAGATGCAAGACACAGAGCTTGGTGCCTGTTTCACTCCTCATGGAAAAAGAAGGGATCACAGAGGCCTTTCTAACAGGGAAGGTGAATTATGTCCCCAGTTGCTGGGTCCTGAAAGTTTCTTGGTGCTCACAGGATCTCTTTTCAGCTTGCGCAGACATGGGTTCTTGGGGAAATGAACTACATAAAATTGTCAGTTTTTTTAAACCTCAAATTTCCCTCCAAGGTAAAATAAAATGCCTCGTAATGAATAAACGGCAACTAGATGAAATCCCGAAAAATTAAGTCATAATGTGGCCATAAAGATTAGGCTCAGATTCTAATATTTGACTACAGTGTATGTATAAGTGTGGGAGGGGATATGTGAATAAAATTGCACTGATTATGTAACGGACCCTTACATTTCCCAATTTTAGGTGATTTGTTTCCCCATAACATACAGAAGTCATCAGAATTAACATGAGTATTTCCAAGTCAGGTATAAACTGAATATAAAGTCATTGAAGAGAGGGCAGATGTAGCCCTTCAATATACAAAAATCTCAGAACCGTCAAAGGTATCCTGAGACACAGGATTTTTTCTCGATTTTTGGTTAAAACTTAACTATTATGTTCAAGACGCAGTTACAATGGAGCTTTCAAAAGATTGAACCAAGAAAGCCTCTCAAAGTGCCAGACACACAAATGCTCTTCCCTCCTTCTCTATGCTAGAGCTTCATGAAAGTTGTTATTTTTGTAAAACTCAAATCTTGCCCCAAAAATATATTGCTCTGCATCCAGGCCAGAAAACTCTCTCTTAAGAATTTACAAGCCAACTGCGGGGTTTTAAGGAAATTTCAAGTAGAATGGTCATAAGCAAGGATTTTCTAACACAGCCGAAAATGAGGCCTACAAAAAAAAAAAAAAAAAGAATTATAGAGGCTTTTTGAACTTCCTAATAAATATTGTGAACAGTGGAAGGTCTCATTTTTTGGCAGATCACTTTCAAGAACCATCTGAGTCATATCTGTAAGTTGGAGAAAATAATGATGACGAATTTACATTCCTGGAAACTATGCCTCCTGACCTGGCACAGTGAAACCTAGTCCACCAACGTAATAGAAGTTTTCTTACATGGTTTGGTCTCTCTCTCATCAGGTGCCACCACTAGCAACCAAAGGCACAGGGTTTATTTATTTTTTCCTTTAACTGATGAGATTTATACAGGATAAGTTGCTGGAAAAATGGGAGAATAGAAGTTCTATTCAGAATGGTCACAGAAAACAGGGCTGCCTTTCCCTGCTGGAACACATTCAAGCATGCACTCGTGAAACACAGTCTTCATGCATATCAAAGCAACTCAAAGAAAAGCAGTCATCAGAAAGGAACGCTGATCTGTGTGCTTCTCTACACAGCCACAAGTGGACAGGCTGCAAAAATTGTTCTTATCCAGCAGCTTCCGAAGGTGGAAGATGGACAGAGGACTCTGAGAACATTTCAAGGTTCATTGCTTCCTGCATGCTTCCAGGAAGCAATGACCCTTGGGCAGTTCATTGTTGGGCAGTAAGAAGCCAAGCTTATGACCAGGGAACCAACCCCATCCTCATCCCAAACACAACCTGCTGAAGGCCACTCCATGTAACTCCCAGCATGTTTCTTGCCAGACACTCCCATACACAAAGCCCCTCCTTCCACCTTGGTCAGGTTTCAACTGGTGGTTTTTGAACTGAATGGTACCCCATGGCTACCTTTCCCTATTCCTTGCTTCCATGTTCTAAGACTGCTAGTGCTGAATGTTCCCATAGATGATTTATTAGTCTCTTTAGGAGAGTATGTTTCTGTGAGGATCATGTCATTTGCAAAGCATATGGCAGAAGGGAGCTTTAGTTAAGTGATGGTGATGTAAATTGCATTCAGTTTTGCTTTGGCAAGGACACCAGATGGATGCCTTTATGATGAAGTGGGTTTCCTCCAGCATTTTTTAAATTATCGGTCTCCAACAGGTGTTTCCTTTAAGGCATATCTGTTTTTCATAACACTAGAATGAAGAAAAATGTTGTCTGTGACAGCTTGTATACATATATCACGCTTTTATTATGATAAAAATGTACAGTGATTGATTCACTGTTCTGAGTCATGTTAAAATGTGCTTGGGAGAAGATCATCTTAAATTTGCCAAAAGGGCACTTAATTACCGGACCAAAGACTCTTCATTTATTATGAGGGTGGAGAGTGTAGAGAAGGAGGGGAAGTGGGAAAAGGCTGAAAACAGTGACCAGAAGGAAAGTAGTAGTAGCAGCTGTAGACTTGAGTGCTGAGGGCAGACAGCAGGGAACCACCTCCTAGAAGGTAACATAGCTATTTCCAAATTGTTCTTAAAGAGTTCCTGAAAGACAGTCACTACCAACTTGATTATTGCATGTAAACATATGTTCTGAGAAATCCTAGGGAGAGTGTCTAGGAAGCGACTCATGGAGAGAAAGAGGTTCTATGAATGAGTAATATCATTCATCAGTTCTCCAAATCTGATGAAAATCAAGACCAGACTCAGGTATTAGGTGAGTTTTTTGGTGAGTCCCATTAACAAGCTTGGTATAAGGCTATCACCAGGGTCCTGTCTGGTACAATTAAGAGAGTCTGTGGGGCTTTTGGAAATTGGTGTTAGAGAAACATCATGAGTTAGAACTCATGACTTATAGATATGTAAATTGCCAAAAGACATGTTAATTTGAATGAACTGGGTAACCCATTTTGGTCAAGCTGACCTTGAAGCTTATATGTTACGTCATCTAGCTAGGCAAATGATTAGAATTTACTAAACCCACTAAGTTTATAGGTAGTTCTTAAGTGCAAGAGGGGATTAAGGATTGCATCAAGACCTTGGCCACTTTTGTAAAGAATTACCCTCTCTGCCTTTCCAAATCTGTTTCTAGCGCCCCATTCCCCCCACCCTGGCTTCTCTGCCCAGGCCCTCTGTCCTATTACTTTAAGTTTGACATGCCAATCTAAGTTGGAATAAATTCTTTTGTCTGAAAAAAAAATATGATTTAAGATAGCTATTTAGAAGCTAACCTGTTTGAGGAAAGCAAAATTGCTTGTCATTATGTTGAGGTCTGAGTTTGGGGGCCAGGTGTTGAATAATAGCTATATTAATTCACAAGGAAACCCCTTAACCCTGAAGCATGAAGGGGAATAGGTTGTATTTCTCCCAAAATGTAGAGTAAAATCTCATGGGACAGCATTGTTATCAGTTACATCTGAGATGAGCAGGACCGAATCTGTAGTGTGACACACAGTACACTGTATTCCAAAAGGTTTTAGGGGATAATAACAGATACTTTTAAATAAATAAATAAAATAAGTAAGTATGTAAGTAAACAGTAAAAGGTTTTGTGGTCAGATAAGTTGTGAAACACTTGATTATCCAAATTTTAAAGGATTTCTATATTGCGGAAATCCTTTTGTATTCTACTATCAGAACCAAATTTTAAAGGATTTCTCTATTGCAGAAATCCTTTTATATTCTACTATCAGAACCTTTTACAGGCCAAAGCACACTGTGACTATATTAGTCCATTCTCACACTGCTAATAAAAAGATACTTGAGACTGGGTAATTTATAAAGGAAAGAGGTTCAATTGATTCACAGTTCAGTATGGCTGGGGAGGCCTCAGGAAACTTACAATCAGGACAGAAGAAGAAGCAAACAAGTCCTTCTTCACATGGTGGCAGGAAGGGGAAGTGCAAAGAGAATGCGGGGAAAGCCCCTTATACCTGAGAACTCACTATCACAGGAACAGCATAAGAGTAATCATCCCCATGATTCAATTACATCCCACTGGGTCCCTGCCATGACACATGAGGATTATGGGAACTACCATTTAAGGTGAGATTTGGGTGGGGACACAGCCAGACCATATCAATGACTCTCAAAGAGGGGCCTTTCCTCTCAAACTTTGGTTACTCTAGGACATCTCCAGTTACAAATATAACATGGAACATGTGTCTTGCAAAAGGAATTGGTTTTAGAATGGAATGGACTTATGTCCTGGTAACAGCTATGAAATCTCAGTGGCTGAGCACATGAAAGGTTTATTTCTTGTTCACATTCCATGTCTAGCACAGACTAAGTAGGCCATGGCACTCAGTTCAAGGTGCCCACTGGAGCAGACAGGTTGCTCATCTCCATAGCAGGCTAGGAGAGGAAAAGGTTTACCTGAGAGCTTCTCACTGCCTGAGCCATCTTTTCTCACATTTTATTGGACAGAGCTAATCACATAGCCCCACTTACCTGTCCCTACACTCAGGAAAGAAAGCAGAACTGAATATGGTGAGGTTGGTAACATCAAGCTCAGTACTCTATTCAAATGCCAGCTTTGCACTTTGTTAGATCTTTGACTTTTATTCATAAAATAAGGAATGGTAGTCTTTAAAGTCTCTGGCAGAGACAGAAATGCTCACCAAACATTTCAAGTTACTTCCTGTGTTCCCCACGTCTCTTAAAGTCAGCAGGAGCCACGTGACTAATGAGATGAGAGCAAAAATAAAGCAAGTCACCCCGGGCAGAGACACTTAGAGACCTAGGCTTGGTTCTCTAGTTCTTTCTTCTCTCCTGCCTGATGACTGAGGAGGATGCGTGTTGCAGATGTTGAGGCCATAAGATGGTACAGCCTCTGTTCCTCAGGTTCCAAATGGCTGTGTGGAGCAGAGACACCTTTTCACCTGGTGAAATATATAGTGTAGGTGAGAAGTAGTAAGCTGTGTTGTGTTAGGCCCTGGGAACACTGAGGTTTCTCCTGCAGTGTAAACCTAGATTTTCCTGAATTATGTAAGTCTTTCTAACTCTCGATTTTCTGTAATTTGACAAGGGTTTTCTTATTCTCTGACAGTAAATATGCATTCCTTAGGATGAGAGTGGGATTTTTCAAAAGATCATCCAACCCTGTCAAATATTGAATATATTATGAAACAAGTATGTATCTAACTCCAGTGTGAGATGACCAAGTGGATGGCATTGCCAAGACTTAGATCAAGATCAGAGCAAGGTCTAGGCAAATGCAGACCAGTGATGAAAGCTTTAAAGAATGCAAAAAGTATTAACTAAATAAGGATGTTTCAACAGGGACCTATTTGGGAAAATATATGGAAAGGAGAGGGGAGGAAAACAGGCTAAAAAGAGAAATGCCACCCATGATTGAATCTCTCACAGCTATTTAAATTCTATATTAAGGTGTCAAAACACTGCTCATGATCTCTGTCAATGAATAACAGTATCATATAGTATCAAAATTAAAAGCAGAAATAATTACCTTCAAGGTATGTATAATCTAAGGCCAAAAAAAAAATCTTTATGTGGCTTTTGCCCAAAATGTTTAGTGTGTCTTCAGCTATGATACAATCTGGACTCTTGTGCTCTTCAGACATGAGCCTTTATTCTAGTGTCTTGCAGATCTGATGTCATTCTACTTATGTTATTCTCTTCTTTGAGTTCAAGGTTCTAATGAGTTTCACATCTCAGCTTTGTTGCAGAGGAGCTCTAAATGGCCCCAGACTTACTCTCCATTCTTCCCATTTAGGACCCTTCTACAAGAAGCAGAACAAGATTTTGACCAACTGGATAGCAGTGGCATGTTTCACTGGTGCAAAACAATCCCTTTGGACAACGTGATTCTGGTAAGTGATCTTGCATCACCATATCTCAAACAAGATAAAGCATTTCTTAGGGTAAATGATGTTCTTATAGTAGTCATTTCTCTTTGTAAACTGTAAATTTGTCAAAAAGAAAAAAAAAACATCCCCCAACAGCTATATGAATAATATGCAAAGTAACAGGAGGCATTTGACAAAGCCTATGTGAGTAATATGCTGGAATTTCAAACAATTACATGTCTTCTACTATTTCCTCTCTCCTTTAACAGTTTAGCTGACTCAGTTATTCAGAATCATGTTCTCCTGAAGTTTTGCTGTTTTCCTAGTAAAGCTAATTAATTTAAATGCACCAGGGAAATCTACTGTTTACAAGTAATCTGCAGTCTTTTTTTTCTTAAGTAAATAAGCATTTTTCTAATGTATTGGTTTTGAAATTTGGATTTTCTGTGATAGTTTTTTCTTAGAGCTGACTCTACTTAGACTTGACACATTAGCCACAAATATGCCTCCTAAATGTTCCATACAACCAGGGTGAATCTTTGTAGATATTAAAGTCATATCCTTACCTCTCTTCTTAAGGAGACAAACTAACTCAGCTCATAAAAATGTCTGCAACTAAGATGTAAAACGTCTTGTATCCTAAACCACAGTCTGACACTTGCTTTCTAGATGCCCACTACTGTAATTTTCTGGAACTGGTAACTCAAGTATAATCTCAGTGATTTAACTTAAAAGTAGTAGCTGATAAATTTAACTAATAAAAATGATTGTGGCCGGGCACAGTGTCTCAAGCCTGTAATCCCAGCACTTTGGGAGGCCGAGGTGGGCAGATCAAGAGGTCAGGAGTTCGAGACCAGCCTGGCTAATATGGTCAAACCCCACCTCTACTAAAAAATACAAAAATTAGCCAGGCATGATGGTACATGCCTGTAGTCCAGCTACTCAGGAGGCTCAGGCAGGAGAATAACTGGAACCCAGGACGTGGAGGTTGCAGGGAGCCCAGATTGCGCCACTGCACTCCAGCATGGGCGGCAGAGTGAAACTCCGTCTCAAAAAAAAAGATTGCTTGCATGCTGTATGAAACCTATATATATTTTTTCATATATGACTAATTGATACATATATATACACACACATATATATGTATCTATATATAGATAGATAGATAGATTCTTGCTTTTCAAAAGTAGTTTAGTTCACTTTTTTTTTATAGAGGCACACATGCACACACACACATCTTTGTGGCTCAGTGCCAGTGTCCTGACAGAATATATTCCAACTTTTGTAAAACCGTGATCAATCATTTGATCAGAAATGCAAAACTGTCAGAGCTGTCATACCAACTGGAAGACTGTTAGGGTTGCTGAAACTCACCATTTTAGCAATTATGTCTTATTCTGAACTATACAAAATAAATATCCGTTGAGCAGGAAACCAAACATATTTTCAGTGGGAGGCAAATCTTTAGAAAGGTCAGGAAGTTGGTTGCAGATGGAGACATTTGAGACCAAAGGATGGAAATAGAAGAAGTTTTATTAGATCATATTTATTAAGAATGCAGATAGGTTGCCATGATTTATATTTCCCTTATGATGGTCTTTTGTTAAGTTTAGGATGCCTTCTAGTTTTAAAAATGCTAAAGAATTTGAAATGTGTGCCCCTAGGAAAGAAGTATCTGTATTGCAAAATTCAGGAAGGCTTTAAACTTGGTTTCGTTTGCAAAAGGGTCAAGTAGAAGTTGTCAGTTTAAGTTACTTTGAGCAAATAGGACATCCTCCCTTCCTCCAATAGCCACCATCTTTCTTAATCGAGAGACAGTTTTGTGCCACAGTTTCTTAGCGAAATTGCCTCTCTAGCTGTGCCCATTAATGCACTCTGCCATGTATCCTTGTTTCTAATTGTTTAATTCTACTCAGAAGAGCAATTGTTGGACTTTAGACATCTTACATTAAATACCGTTAGAGGCTTCATTATTCAAGTTAAAACTAATCAGATTAGCTAGAGACAATTATTTAATAGATTTGGTTAAGATTCATATTACTCTAGAAAGGCTTCTCCAGACAAGTAGCTTTATTTTCCCTCATGGGGAGATCCCTCTTGGAAGGAGAGCACAGTATAGTATTTCCCAGTATATGCTAATTTGGTAAATTCTAATTGTAGAAATGTCAGATGTTGCTTATTTATCCTGTTAGATTTCATCAATGCCTGTTTCATAGAAGCTTGCCATTTAACCCAGCAAAGGACTGGCAAAAGGAAGAATGATATATCTATTTGAAGTATTCTGAGTCTTTGTTTGTCTAGGAATGTAGGAAACGCTCATGGTGAAATTTTAATACATTTAACTTATTCTATACCAAATTCTAGGTGTCCTCCTTTGAAAATTTAGAAATTCAATAACTTTTAGATTTGATCAGTAGTGAGTAAGAAATATATACTTTCAATATATTGCATTCTACAACAAAATTCACTTTTTGGGTTTTTTTTTTCCATTTTAAACACAAAGAAATTAAGAACGAGAGAGGTTAAGTAATTTGCTCAGTCATATAGCTAACAATAGAAGCAGAATGCAAAATCATGCCTTCTGACTCCAAGTCCAAGGTTCTTTCTGTCACATCCCAGTGCCATTAAGAGGAGACATTAGCCATACTCTGAAAGAAACCACACATAGGCTAAATATAAGTTTTCTTCAGAAATATCACTCTTTAAAGGTTACATTTATTGTTTTTTATGAGTCTCTATGAATGTGGGAGAAATGTACATATGTGTCATGTATATTATTTTGTTTTCAACTTAGAGACACAGAGGTGATGTTAACAGTTGGCAATGCTGATAGTAGTATGATACATATTCAAATATTTGAGATCAAATGAAGTTTTTATAACATTTCTATTTCTTTTATGCACTTTGCATGATGAATTTCCTTGATGCAGGAAAAAGTCTACAGAATCAGTTCAGTGTATTCAACTGAACCATATAAAATTGTCATTGTTCAACCATTTTTGACCCGTAATAAGGTAAATTCATATGGTTCAAACTAATGAATGAAAACTCACTGAATGCTGCAATATGTTATACAGCTTGCTGTAATTTTCAGGACTCACTAGAAGACATGATTTAGCAAGGAATTTGGAATGTCTTAGGTTTTCATCAAATTTTACTATGGCACATACAAGGCTAAAAATATGTAATAAAAATCAATAAATACTTTTCCCATTTGGTCCAATGATTTCACACCCTGAGGATGATGCTGATCTGAGTTTTAGTTGATGACTCCAGGCTAATTGTAAACTAAAAAGAAAGTGAAATAAGAAGAAATTCCACAAAAAAGTAAAAGGTGTAATTGTGCCACTTGTACATGAGTTCTGTGTTTTATAAACAATTTGCAAAATTCTATTCATCTTATGAAAGTAGGGCTGTGGATGTACCTAGATGAGTTGAGAGGAGGAGAGGGAGCCCACTTGGAGGGATCCTCATCTTGTTTATAAAAATGACCAGACTCTGTCATGCTTGTCCTTAGAAACGAACTGACAAGTTGAAACACGAGTTTCAGAACCACATTGTAGCATGTGTATTTGGAGATGCCCATTCAGCCCTGGTGGGGCTTCGGAACTTTGTAATGCCCTTGAGAGCCAGCAACTACACCCGGCAGGAGCTGAAGGACATAGTGTTCATTGGGTCTCTGGACTATCTACAGAGAGAATGGCGATTTCTCCGGAATTTTCCCCAGATATACATTCTGCCTGTAAGTATCATATAAGGAATAGTGAATATTTATAAGGATTATAATATTAATAGGACTAGAATTAATCATGATAATAATAACTTGCAGTTCTATAGTGCTTACCAGGTGCCAGAAACTGTTCTTAGATACTTTACTTATATTAACTCATTTAATTCTCAAAACTACCCTATGGGGTAGATATTAAACTTTATGCATGGAAAGAGAAAATAACTTGACCAAGATTGCACAGCCAGTAAGTAACAAAATTAGGATTTAAATCCAGATATTGTGGCTCTTGAGTTAATGCTCGAATCACCATGTTTTATGATCTTTGTACAAATAAGAGTTTCTCTGCATTTCTGAGTCTGATTGTAATTTAATGGTTATACCTAAGCTAATACTGGTCAGCCTTTGCTGCTCTAACTTTTCCATCTCTTCTGGAGACATTTTATATGGACCATATAATGCCACATGGTCCCTGAAAGCTGTATGAAGCGGAGGGATTTTGCTTATGTGGTATTGTGGTTGCAATTATATTTTTCCTGAAGTTACATAGATCTATATACCACTCTATGCCACCATTTCTCTGGTTGACAAATCCATTATTTGCACTGGGAAATGCACCAAAGCATTTGAATTTTCATGAGATAATACTGCCAATATATCACGCTAGTGCAAAAGGAACCACGATTTTTGCCGTTACTTTAAATGACAAAAACCGTGGTTCCTTTTGCACTAACCTAATATAATAAATTTTTCAAATTTCAAAAATAATTCTCTCAAGAAGCAAATTGCATTTGCTTTTTTAAAAAGCCACTGTAAGATCCCCTGTAGTACCCCTCTTGCTTAAATTCATTAAAAGAAATTAAAAAAAAAAAGATCAGATCTCCTGATCCAGCTAGTATTAGGAATTTCCACCATATTAGACTCCAACCTACCTGAAGACAGAACCAGATTGATCTGTTTTACCACCGAAGAAAGAAGCAACTTCCACTTTGCTAGTTAGAGAGTGCAAGTTGGGTCACCTGTTTGTATTAGCAATATTGTGAGGATGCACATTTTGCCTCTAGATCCATACCCTCTTTTCTTTGAATGTTTTTCCTCATCACTGTTACCCTGACCCTGCTCTCTTCTTCTTCCACCTGAGTCAGTGGCAAGGACTTGTGTTCCTCCCTCCCCACTCTCCTCTGTCTCATCCAAACTTGCTTTCAGGAAAGAATCTATGAAACTTATTCACACTAAAATATTAATGATTGATAAGGTTAAATTTGTCAGATATGAGGTAACTAAGTTTTAACATCAACTCAGTGAAGGCTGGAGCTCAAAGCTCAGAAATTGCATCACTCTCAAAGAGCCGCCACCATGAGCCATGATATAACATCCCTCCATCAGACAAGTGCCTCCTCTCTATTTTCCTCTCATTAGGGATCTGCACTTTATCCTGGAGACCTCCATGCAGCCAACATAGAGCAATGTTCCATGTGCGTTGTCTTGTCCCCTCCATCCAAGTCATCAAGCAGCCAGACTCCGGTAGACTCAGAAACCATCATGGCAACCCTCATCATCAGATCCTTGCGAGCTGACTCCTCCTCTGACCTGTCACTTGCAATGCCAGGTGAGCATAGCACCCCTGGTAGGAAGAAGCTAAGAAGTATGGAAAAAGAAAAGGGAATTAACTCCTCTTTGAAGTATTTTAATTATGGGGAGCAAGAGGGTGGCCAGGTGTCTTCTGAGGTCCCTTCCAACCCTGAGAATCCTATAGTAGAAATAGCCCACAGTTCAGTGCTCTGGAATTCTAAGTCAAATGGAAAATGATATGCATCTTCTAAATGAAATGCACATAACACTGTTTTTTTCATTTTGAAGGAAAAAAACACAATTTTGAAGTGCTATCATTTTTGTTATCAGTGAACATAACAAGTGGTATGTTATTTTAATTAATGAGGTACTATTATAGTTATGATTATTATTATTAAGAAATTTTCATTGGATCTTATATATCTAATGCAATCAAGTTAAAATTCTTAGTTTTGTGGTTGCGAGAGAACCATGATTCTGTTTTACTTTTTGAGATGATTTCAATACATGAAGTTTAGAAGACTAACACCTTTTCTAACATCTATAGATTAAAAATGTCATCTTCAACTTCAGACTAGAAGGAGATGGTGAGAGAGAGATGCAAGGGTCTTTCCAGGATGGGAATCATGTTTTTTTTTTTCTCTTTGTATTTCTCTCAGCTCCCATTGCAATTACTGTCATTTAGTTGATATTTAACAAATACTTGTTTAATTGGAGCAAATGAGCTGTGAGCCAGATACCTGAGGAGCTTCCACACATTTCGCTGTGCCCAAAATGTGCCTATGATCAATTCTCATGACAAAATTGTGATTTTTCTTCTTTCCTAAAATGAGAAAAAGTGTATACATTAGTCTATTTCTAAAAATTGGCCACCATCCCCTCAACCTAATCTGAAAGTACTATTACTGAAGAATTTTCTGTGTCTAAAACAGACTTCCAATTCAAGAAATAAAAGTAAGTCATGATTGGAATCCCCTGGATCCAACCATGTTACTTGGGGATGATTGATTCTCTGTATCAAGATCAGATACTCAATCTTTGGGTCATGCAACCTCTGACCACAGCTGTCCCACTTTGCGTGGCACCTGAAGAGGTTAGCATTGAAGGCATTGCAAGGCTTTCCATGATAATGGCTGTGGATAAAAATGTTCATGATTCAAACTGGGAAACCAGAAAACTCTCTCTGACTCCTAGACACTGTTGCTATGCAAGAAAATATAAGGTTATTGAAACAAAGGAAAAAACAGTAATCTAATCTTTGGTGGGCAAACTGAGTCAGCTGTTAGACAGACCTTGACTAAGCAACCAATGCTGACCCAGCAGCCAGGATTTCAGGGTGTTTTGCAAAGCAGGATTAATAACAAGGCACTTCACGAATATCAAAGTGCCAGGAGCAGCCACACTCAAGAGGGGTAAGCCATACCTCTGCTGAGCAAATCTGAAAATCCATAAAAGTGCTGTTGTATTCTGCCATAGGAATCCTTAACTTAGCAATTAGGGTCACTCCACGGATTCACTCGTCATTTGTGTGGGGGTGTGTGTGTGGGTGTGTGTGTGTATGTGCATGTGCATGCTTGTAACTGTCCATAATTGGACAGAGAGGAAGTATTCACTTTAAAAGCAGTATAAATTCATATACAAATGAAAATGCATGCACAATATAAGCCCAGAATAAACTGACAACATCGTAAGTCATTTAGTTGATGGTCTAGGCAAATAGTTCTTCCTATTACTACTATTATTAAAATTTCACCTTCAATATGGACTAGAAAAACAAAAAACCTATGATTTGAATTTTAGTTTCCTTTGTATCTAGTGATTTTAATAGTGTATTAATTCAATCAACAAAAAATATTGATTTTGTGTAAAATACCAGGTACTCTATTACCAAGAAGGTTGCCCTTAAAAGAGGAGCTGACAGTTTTGGGGGAAGGAGATTGAGGACAGAAGGAAAAATAATTGGAAAGGCAGAGAGAAAAAGGAAGGAATGTCAAAGTATTGAATCATGATGAATGTGCTTATCTGAAGAGATAAAAAGCAAAAGTTAGAGAAGAATGTGCTAAGTTGGGCTTGTTTGGATGGGATCATACCCATTTGTGTGACAGGGAAACATAGATCCAGACAGACTTTAAGGACCCACCTAATGAAGGCATCAGGTCTGCTTATCCGGCACTGCCACATCAGTGAAGTCACATTTTAAGAACATTTTGAGGCCAGACACGGTGGCTTACGCCTGTAATCCCAACACTTTGGGAGGCTGAGGCAGGTGGATCATGAGGTCAGGGTGACCAACATGGTGAAACCCCATCTCTAATTTTTAAAAAATACATAAATTAACTGGGTGTGGTGGCATATGCCTATAACCCCATCTACTCAGGAGGCTGAAGCAGGAGAATCGCTTGACCTGGGAGGCGGAGGTTGCAGTGAGCCAAGATCTTGCCACCTCACTCCAGTCTGGGCGACAGAGCGAAACTCTGTCTCTAAAATTAAAAAAAAAAAAAAAAAAAAAAAAAAAAAAAATTAAAAAAAGAACATTTTGAGATAACCTATGAATAGCAAAGGGCCATTACCCAAAATTTTCCCCAATTACTCTGGCATCATAAGTCTCTGCCTGGAGTTTGTATTAATAATATAGATGTTTGTACAATTTTCACAGAAGCCTGTTTGGCCTTCTTAATCATTCTCCTCATTTCTTTCTTTTTTTTTTTTCTTTTTTTCCTGAGACAGAGTTTCACTCATGTTACCCAGGCTGGAGCGCAATGGCGCGATCTCGGCTCACCGCAACCTCCGCCTCCTGGGTTCAGGCAATTCTCCTGCCTCAGCCTCCTGAGTAGCTGGGATTACAGGCATGCACCACCATGCCCAGCTAATTTTTTGTATTTTTAGTAGAGGCGGGGTTTCACCATGTTGACCAGGATGGTCTCGATCTCTTGACCTCGTGATCCACCTGCCTCGGCCTCCCAAAGTGCTGGGATTACAGGCTTGAGCCACCGCACCCAGCCCCCATTTCTTAATAATACACCATACATAAGAGGTAGAGCCAGGAATACCCACCTCCAAGAGCTGAAATTATGAAAGGTTGTGAGATTCTACCAGGAGGCAGAAAGCATGGTCCACAATGAGCACTAAAATAAGATTTGTTGGTACGCAGTTTTCTATCTCTTTCACTAGGGGATAGAGTGGTTCTCAACCAGTGGCAATTGGTCCCCTAAGGTCACCTTACAATGGCTGGAAACAGTTTTGACTGTCATCATTGTGGGGATGCTATCCCCATCTAGTGGGTAGAAGTCAAAGATGCTGCTAAACATCTTTCAATACACAGGATGGCCTCACAAAATTAGAAAATGTCAACAGCAGCAAGGTGGAGAAACTCTGCCCTAACCTATTTAGTGAGCCCTTTGAGGGATCAGTGGGTTTTTCCACATGTTCATAGTCAAGATAAACATAAATGTGAAGCCAAGCTAAGACCACCAAGGCTATTCCCAGCAGAAATTCACCAAGCGACATTGGATGGGGCGGGGGTGGGGGGAGCAGCAGACTGAGTACTCTCTGAAGGATCAGCGAGAATGCCGGCCCTCCTGGACAGCTCCATGGGAGATTTTAGTTTTTTCTGTAATACTCTAATTACTGCCCTGTCACATCACAAGGAGAACAGGTTGGCAAACCTAGGTACTGAACTAAATAATCTGTGCATAATCTAAACATATAACGGTAATTAAGCCTGACAACTTAATATGCTACTGAAATTTAAATGTACAGAAGTAATCTACAATTAAGCAATCTTTTGTAATAGCACCCTGCCAGGTTGGAAGATTTCAGGTATAATACTATGTACTATTAGGTAGCAAAAATATTGACATCAGTAAAATGTACCCAGGCTATGATCTGACACATTCAAATTAACCATTGCTCTAAAAGGGATGGAGTTAATGTGGAAATTCAGTTGCTCTCCTTCAGCCAGCTTCAGAAGCAGATTTTCATATAGTTGCTTCAGCTGATGTGAATGTGTCTATACCCAATTAGAACACCAGACTCTAAAAGTCAGTCTCAAGACCTTTATTAGCAGATAACTGGAATCAGAAAGTGGGGTTCAAAAAAGGATTTCCCCAAAGAGAGCTTTCTCCTTTGCAGGAAACTGATTTCAATATTTTACTGAAAATTCCAGTCAAACCATGTATATTTTAATAGGGCTACAAAGTAGGTACCCTGAAAAGGGAATGGGTTTTGAAGTTGGTGCTGATCAGGCTGTGAAGACTCATCCATGATTTACAAGCCATGTGACCTTGGGCATGGTGTGGAAATCCTGGCTGAGTTTTCTCGTCATCAAAGGTGATCTCACTATGATTAATTCACAGGGTACCTGTACATGTAAGAGTTATCTTATCTCTTTACAGTGCCCACTGCTCTTAGCAGTCAGAGATCTTTTATATATATTCATCAGATAATCTCATTTCCTTACTTTAAACCCTATGATGTTGACCCATGCAATTAAAGGGAAAACTAGGATCTTGCAAGCCAGCAGGAAGCTTGGATTCTCTGCTCCTTCACCCTGTTCACACTGGCTATTTCCTGCCATGGGTTCTTTATCATACCCCTCTGCCAGATGGCTTTTCCTTATTTCTCAGACTCTGTCCTAAGGTCAGAGATGCCCCTCTTGGGACCTTATCTAAAGTCGCATCTCCAACTTCAATCACTAGCCTCTAAAGTTTGGGGTTTTTTTCATTCTCATCAATATCCAAAACTATTTTGTATTTGCAACATGTCATATGTAACTGGGGCAAGAATGAACATAGTTCTAGCATGGAGTAGATACTTTAAAAATATTTATGGAAGGAAGAAAGGGAGGGAGGGAGGAAAAGGGAAGGAAGAAAAGGAAAGAAGGAAAGAAAACAGAAAAAAGAGAAAAGAAGAAAGGAAAGGAAGAAAGGAAAAAGAAAGGAAGGAAGAAAGAAGAAAGGACAGGAGGAGAGGAAGGGAGGGAGGGAAGGAGGGAGGGAAGGAAGGAGGGAGGGAAGGGAAGAGAGGAAGGAAGGAAGGAAGGAAGGAAGGAAGGAAGGAAGGAAGGAAGGAAGGAAGGAAGGAAGGGTAGAGGGGAAGGAGGGAATGAGGAAGGGGAGAAAGGAAAGAAGACAAGAAGAAAAGGAAAGAAATTAGAAAGAAAAAAGAGGAAGGAAAGGAGGGAAAGGAAGAGAAGGGAGAAGAAAACGAGGGAAAGAGGGCAGATGAAACAAATAAGGCATCTCAATCTGAGAATAAAATAGAACTTTAATTCCCTCAAGTCTTCCTGCATTATGCAAATCTCAGAGAATTTTTTAAGAAAAATAATTTAAGGTATTTAGATTTCATCAAGAATAAGAACTATCAGTGAATCAAGATCTCTAGTCATCCTTATAAACCTTCCTCTTTAATAGCTGTGCAAATCCAATTAGCCCTCTGGCCTTCCTCACCAAAAACTGAAGGATTTTGTGAAATTCCTAAGGTCACTGACGGTTCTAGACATAAACCAAATGTGTTGGGCTCTTCAGTTTTTATCCTGCATTCATTACTCAGAAATTTAGTAGAAACCAGAAATATATTCAGCTGTAGTCTGCATTAACAGGAAGTGGCTCTTTTCCATCTCAGTGGCGAGATGGAAAAGGTGTGAAATATCGTAGCACATAGCATTCCTTCCGGAAACGCACCTCTCTTTGGATTTCCCCTTTTCCGGGTCTCCACCTCAGTGGCTCCATTCCCTGTCTGTCTGCTTCTCAGGGGGCCTTAGCACAGAGCTCACCTCCATTCATTCCCCTTCTCACCCCTGCCAATTACCTCACTCAGGAAACAAAGGACCTTCCAAAGATTTCACTCTCTTTTAGACAGCAGGGAATCTTAATTACAAGTACATCTTGATGGTTTACAATATTTTTTCCTCTTATATAATATCCTAAGGAAACTTTAAGAAAGCAACCAACAGTTGTAAGCACAACTTGTAATGCCATTATGGCACTTTTTTTTTTAAATGGCACCACATTTTTCTATTTCTCTCCCCCACGAACTTCCTTTTTTTGAGATAGGGTCTCTGTCTGTCGCCCAGGTTGGAGTGCACTGTAAGTTCTGAACTCCCGGGCTCAAGCGCCCCTCTCACCTCAGCCTCCTAGGTAGCTGGGATTTCAGCTGTGCACCACTACACTCAGCAATTTTTTAAAAAAATTTTGTAGAGAATGGGTCTATATCACCCAGGATTGTCTTGAACTCCTAGCTCAAGCAATCCTCACATATGAGCCTCCCAAAGTGTTGGGATTATAGGTGTGAGCCACTGCACCCAACCTTCTATTCTGTTTATTTTCCCTTACGCTTTTAGTTTAAGTTGGAGACTAAACCTCTGAGGTCATGCTTCTTTTGAAATTCACCATAGTTCAGCACGTGATAAAGCTGTTTCAGGCCAGTGCCACGCATCCCCTGTTTTGGAGTCACGGCTCACAGAGGTCACTGCAGTGTCTTATCTCCGAAGACAGGAGGGAAACGTGTCTATAACCTCAGCACAGACGTCAAGGGCCCTGAATGACATCCCAGCCCAATCTTTAAGAAATCCCACAGCCTTCCATATGTAGGCAGACAGGCAGCCAGTTCTGCAGACATCCACAGTGCCTCCATCCAGTGAGACACTCAAAGAGGCAGAGAGTACCGGAGGCAGCAGCCACTGGCAGCGTGCCCTAAAGCACTCAGGGGGCAGTACCACCCATCTATTTGCTGTTTCCTAAAAATGCTACAGGCAAATTGGTGTGGTTTGAGCCACTGCCTGACTGGGTTGTTACCTAGCACAGCCACTCAGTGAAGAGTATGCATATCTTAATTGTGGCATCAATAAGCAGCTACTGGGAGAACTTTGCCTTTTTGTAAGTCATTTGAAGTGCCATTTAGAAAGAACAGACATAGCCAGTCATGATGGCTTACGTCTATAATCCTAGCACTCCAGGAAGCCAAGACAGGAGGATTACTTGAGGCTGGGAATTTGAGACCAGCCTGGGCAACATCGTAAGACCCCATCTCTGCAAAAATAAAAATAAATTAACTGAGTATGGTGGCATGTGCTGGAAGTTCTAGCTAATCAGGAGGCAGAGGCAAGGGGATAGCTTGAGCTCAGGAGTGAAGGCTGCAGTGAGCTCTGATGGCACCGCTGTACTCCAGTCTTGAAGATGGAACAAGACCCTGTCTCAAAAAAAGAAAAAGAGAGAAAAAAAGAAAGAACACACACACACACACACACACACACACACACACACACACACTCCCTTTTACACATTTATCAAAAGGAGATGCTGAGGAGATCCAAATAATAATTTTTGTCTAAACATAGTAAAGGATTTGAGATTTGCACATGAGAGTAACTTTGCTAAGATAAAGTACCAAGTTACATGATATCCTTCTACATTTTGACAAGTTTTGTAAGCCATTGTGTTTGTATTTATCACCTCCTTTCTTCTTTGCAGAGAATACTCCAGGTTACACAAGATCTAATGAGAAATCAAACTGCCAAAGAGTCCCTATCCTCACTGAATTAAGTAAGTTGTGTTTCAAGGGCAAAATTCAATGGAGAAATTTTTGTGATATATAACTGATGTTCCAAGGTTCTTTTTGGAATTCACAGTCAAAGGACTCAAGAACCAGAATGAGGCTCAGAGCTTTAAGTGCTTGCCTGGATGTTACACTGGGCTTTGATCCAACTGGGAACATCAGCATATCTGATGTCAGAGTGCAGAAATGACATCTGCCTTCCCTGCTCTTCCAGTTACCGGGGGGAGGGGGGAAAAAGCAACTGGCATAGTCTCATTCAGAGGGAGGGACCACAGATTGGAAAACCACTAGAAAGAATCTCCCTGGACTGACTAGTCAACCCCATCATAGGACTTTTGGTCCTGACTATGAAGATGTGGAAAAGCCCACTGGTCCCTCAAAGGGCTTACCAAATAGGTTAGGGCAGAGTTTCTCCACCTTGCTGCCGTTGACATTTTCTAATTTTGTGAGGCCATCCTGTGTATTGAAAGATGTTTAGCAGCATCTTTGACTTCTACCCACTAGATGGGGATAGCATCCCCACAGTGGTGACAACTAAAACTGTTTCCAGCCATTGTAAGGTGACCTCAGGGGACAAATTGCCACTGGTGAGAACCACTCTATCCCCTAGTGAAAGAGATAGAAAACTGCCTAGCAGCAAGTCTTATTTTAGTGCTCATTGTGAACAATGCTTTCTTCCTCCTGGTAGAATCTCACAATCCTTTATAATGCCTTCCTTTCCAGCAGTGACACCAGGGCTGGGGCCAGGATAAGGCAAGAGAGGCATGAGGGGTACAGACTTAGACAAAGTGCTCACCCTTGGTGTCCCCAAATTTTGCGTCCAATATATTTTCCCCATATCACATTAATCCCAGCCCTTATTGATACTTCCTTAAAACAGACAAAAAACCTCTCAAAGAATTAACAGAATATGCTTTTATCTCTCATCAACACCAAACAAAGCAAGAAACTTCCCTAGGCACGGGGAGCTCTGGGAACAGAAGACAAGGGAGGGAAGAGTGCCCAAGTGCATTTGGTGGGGTGCATTGCTGGGGCACCAGGGGACACATTGGGATTTACTACTGAGTGTAGTTGAAGAGAAAAGGAGAAAATCCCAGAGAAAAGGCAAATGGTGCCATTAGCACAGATTGAACCAATGCAGAGATAATCTCTAAAAACTGGTCCTGACTGTGATTTGACCCGATTTTACTAAACAGAAAAATGCATAATGGGTATTTTATGAGCTTGATTACCTAAACTACTGGGATTTATCCAAAATTAGATGAACATCTAGACCTCTTATCCTACAAACAAAGCAGGGAAACTTAGAGAGGAATCAGCAGGTGTCACCGCCACATGAGCTGGGAGTGACAGTGTAGCAGGTGAGAAGTGAGGCACTCCCTCATTGTTACCTAGCTTTCCTGGCCATTTTCTGGAGCAGAGGCTCTTGAAATTCAGCTTTGAACATCCCAGACCCCTGGATCCTAGTACCTGCCTGCCTACTTGTAACCATCTTGAAGCAGTTTTTAATTACACTTTATTTTTCTCCTCCACTTTGAACTGTCTTTAACTCCTGAGCTGTATACGGTTGGCTGTCTGTATCTGTGAGGCAATGGTTCCATAACTCACTCACTCCCCACTCCTCCCCTGGCCCTACTTCCTGAAGACACCAAAATCCATGATGTTCACGTCCTTTATGTAAAATGGCATAGCATCATCAACCCTCTGTATCCACGGGTTTCATCTGTGGTTAGTTGAATCCTTGAATGCAAACCTGTGGAAGTGGCGGATAAAATGTGTATGCCAAATGCATTAATTCAAAGAAGACTATAAGTTAGAGTGCTTGGGAAGAAATCATCCAGTTTCTCACTGACCCAGAGGTGCATCTGGTCACTCCCCAGGGACTTAGAGGTTTTGTTTCTGGCGCCAGGTGGTGCTTGTCAAGTTAGCCTAACACGCCAGCTGCCAGCTCACACAGATTCTTGTTGTCTGGCTGGCTGGAAAGGGTCATGTTGACATGGGAATTGCAGGTCTGATGTTCTGTACCCCTTTGGTACAGAATGCATGGGGGTCTGCAGAGAAATAGCCAGGAAAGCTGAGGTCATTACTTTAGGGTGATACAGCAGGATTTGGACAAAGGCTCATGGGATGTTTGTGTGTGTGTGAGTGTGTGTGTCTGTGTGTGTGTGTGTGTGTGTGTGTGTGTGTGTAGGGTTCACAATGCAAGGAGAGGAATGTAGACGTGCACAGGAGATGTGGGTTGACATTAGTCATCCTTGCTCATCTTTTATAAAAATAATGCTGTTCTTGGAATAAAATGATTAATTAATATCACTTCCTTCATTAGTGTCACTTCCCCCAAACTTACTGAGGAATAATTTAAGGCCCTAGGGCATCATCCAGTCATAGCAAGCAATGGATTCTGAGTTGCATGTCCAGCAGATTTGTTTGGATTGGTCATTTAAATAATTGTAGTATCAAGAACTGTGGAGAGTCTAAGACTATCCTACTTGCAAAGAAACAAGTTCACCTGCCCCAGTCTCATGGATGTTGGCAGAAGCTATAAGACTCCTGGATCAGAGACCAAAACAAAACAAAACAAAACCAATCAGTTTATTACTCAGAGTAACAGCAGCCAGAGTATTCTCACTTTTGTGTTGGTTGCCCAAGCCCTGCTTTCCACAAGGTGGCATGAAGAGGCCCAAGTGACACCTGTACCCACAGTAGATTGCTCTTTAGGTTAGGAACCCAAGCTCAGGAGACCAGAGTCTTTTATAACATGCAGTAAGCATGCCTTCCCTTTGCTCCCATGGGAGACAACATCTCTATCTTCCAATGCTGTTCTTGAGACAAACTTTGGAAGGCTGAGGCAGGTGGATCATTTGAAGTCAAGAGTTTGAAACCAGCCTGTCCAACATGGTGAAACCCAGTCTCTATTTACGATACTAAAATTAGCCAGACATGGTGGTACACACCTGTAATTCCAGCTAGTTGGGAGGCTGAGGCATGAGAATTGCTTGAACCTGGAAGGCAGAGGTTGCACTGATTGCACCACTGCATTCCAGCCTGGACCATGGAATGAGACTGTCTCAAAAAAAGAAAAAAAAATTCTAGGAACAAAGGCAGCATTGTCTCCTAGAGGAGAGCAGTGCCTCCTCTCTCATGCTCCGCAAAGACCAGCTATATTCACCTCAGAGGCTGCCTACAGGGGTCTGGGGGCAGAATAGACATGCTGATGGAGCCTGTGCCAGTGTAGACATGCTGATGGATAATTTGGCTACTGCTATACTGGCCTCAGTTAGGATGATTCCCTAAGCCCTTACCACATGGAGTGCGATTCATGAATCAGCAACCTCAGCAGCATCTGGGAGCTGGCTAGGCATGTAGACTCTCAGCCCACACCCTAGACCCAGTGAATCAGAATCTGCATTGCAACCCAGTCGCCAAGTGATTCCTACGCACATTAAATTTTGAGAGGCACTGGGCTTATATGACTCTAGGAAGCCAAGTAAATGCCAAGTCATCCATTGCATAGTATTTTGAGAAATAAAAGATTTTAACTGGGCGACCACATGTTCCTATTTATTTCTATGATTCCAGGGCAATTTTTGAGCATGCTCTCTTTTGCTCCCCAAAATATCCTGGTTTGAAGGATAAATTATACAAGGATGGCAATAAGAACACTTCTTGAGAAACTAAGCCTGTGCTCCAGGAATGTCCCCTTGATGGTGAAGGTACCCAACAGATCTATGTGTCTTTTGGGGGAAAGAAGACAAATAGAAAGAAAAAAAATGTACTGAAACAGTGGTAGATCCCACAGAGACCCAAAAGTAGACATTAGATCTTTTGATCAAGTGGTCACCCCTTGGCCTGCATGGATTGCAGTTCTTATGTTCTTAACCTGTTCTGCTTGTCTTTCCTTTTTGCCTCTTGCCTTGCAGAAAATCCTTCCAACATTCACTTTATTGAACAGCTTGGTGGACTGGAAAGGTCTCTCCAAGAAACAAACCTGCATCTCAGCACTGCCTTTTCTACAGGCGCTGTTTTTTCCGGCAGCTTCTTGGATTCTCTCCTGGCCACGGTAAGAACAGCTAAGCAACGAAACCCCCAAAACCAAGCCCCCTGCAGAGAAGTGAGCAGGTAGAGTAGGGCTGGGTAGATGATAACACAGTTCTACATTCTCTTTGATTTTCAAAAAGAAGCTTGCTTCCACACATTAATTTATCTTTTCTGATAACTTCTTGGTATGGGAAGCAACATTTTCACATTTTCAAGATTAAAAACTTGAGACCCTTGGAGCCAGAACCTCTGATGCCAGGAAGAGTGAGTGCTTCAAAGGCATCTCTGCAGACCAGGCCCCTTGGTGTCAGAGCTCAGTAGATACTGCTTTCCCCTCTCTCTAAAATCCTCCCAACCAGTCATATGGAAATAGCCCATAAATGGAACCAGGAAGAGTTTCAGGCCATAAAGGGCCTCAAGGAAGTAGCTCTGCCCTTTGCTGTTGAGAGTTTTGTTCAGAGCTAAGTCAAATCTCCCTCCACGTTGCTCCTCTCATGGGGCGGATTGTTGACTACATGGTTGTTCTTTAGTGTTCAGCATCTCTTTAGCCACCTGGCTGATCTTTTCCATTCATTAGGGTTCCCCTGAGTGGAATTAATTCACCCTACAAATGCCCACTGAACACCTACTCTGTGCAGGGCACTGTTTGGATGCTGGGGAATCAGCAGTGTGAGAATGTCAGAAGCCTCATCCACATGGGGCCTGCTGAGTGGCAGAGATTGGCATATGCATGATAAATAAGTAACACAGAGGGATGCCAGTTACAAGGAATAAGGAGGTGTGAGGTAGGAAATGTGGAATTTCGGGAAGGAGTTGCAAGATTCGGTAATGCCACCTTCTCAGGAAGGAGGTGCTGAGAAGGCGGGAGGTGAGCCCAGCTCTGGAGGAGAGGAGAGAGCACAGCATTCAGAGGCAGTGATGTGGGAGAACACCCCAAGGTGTTTGAGAAATTTCAGGTTGACTGAGACTCACAAGATCAGGGTGTAGCCATTTGTGAATGACTTGCAAGAATTCTTCCAAAGGAAAGCCATATAACCATTACCTCACACACTCCTCCTATCTAGGATTTTCAAGGGAAGAGCTGCAAAATGGCTGGATGTCAATATTCAGACGCTGAAATTCAAGAGAGTCTGAGCAGTTCATGAACTTGCTGCCTTCTGAAAGTGAACTTGGAGAGGCATCATTCCTGAATTTCAGGAATGCCTCAAGGCACAGTTTGCAAGTTTAAGGGATTAGGGCTGGGCATATGCATCCCCTTCCTGACATTAATGCTATTCAGCCTGGAAGGGATTGTGTTGCCCTGGGCTCTGCCTCTCTAAGCCATGGTAGGGGTCTCATATACCTCATCAAGCTCTTAGAGAGATAATACCACTTCAGCAGTAGTTTAACATTAAATGAATTGGTAGAGTGCATGACTTCTAAAGAGTTAAGCAGCTCAGCCTTTGCTGAGCCAGGGAGGCACTGGAGAAAGTCAAGTCAGGTTACTTTTCCAAGAAGGTGGTTGTGTCAGAGAAAATGTTATACCACTGACTGTCACTGATATGTCAATTAACTCGCCTGGAATTAATGACTGGAGTGTCAGGCAGGAGGTGACTTTCGATGAACTTGACCTGTCTGCAGATTCATTTCAGATGGGTTTCAGGTCCCAGTTCTCTTCAGAGATCCATAGATGGCAGGCAGCTTCATGTTTTAAATTAAACTTGAGACTTAATTAAACACCACCAGCTAACACAGGCAGGAACAGAACCACAGATTCTATTTAGAGTTGGTCAGAAGGGCAGGATGGACAGGGAAGGGCTGGAAGAGCAGGGACAGCAACAAATGAACATACAACACAAGCCAGCGTGAGGAACACAGACTTGGTCATAGGAATCCTGATGCCTCCCACCATTCAGCAGCTGAGCGTGACATTGGCCTTGGGTGGTCTAAAGAGTGTGGCTTCTTCCTAGGCTGCCTTCAGATATTGGGTCAGTGGGCATCACTCAGTGGAAAAGGAAGATTCTTGCTGGAAAACAAAATGTGCTACATAGGAAAAAAAAAAAGGCCACACAATGTGACCTATTATTGGGGTTGTTGCATGAGGTCACACCCGCAGCAGGTCATCAGCTTTGCCTTAAGAACTCTTGGTAAGTACTTATTTTAGGACTGGCACTTGCTCAACTGAATTTGGGTAGGGATGGCAATGGAGCATCAGAGAAGAAGGTGTCGTCTATGTCAAGGGTGCCGAGTGAATCTTGAATCTCTAAATCTCTTTCTTTTTCTTTTTTTTGGAATCTCTAAATCTCTACCTAGCAGTCTTCTGCCCCAGCTCTTGAATCTTTCTGGCACAGCAAAATGAACATACGGCAACATTAATGATGAGCTGAACTAGGCCATTGAAAATAATTGCGAATGCTGCTTATTTTTGTTTTCCTTCTTGTTTCACTTCTCCCTGCACCTGATTCTACTGCTTTTATGTGCTTCCTTATAAGTGTGGGATGACTTTTTATCACCAAAGAAAGATCCAAGGGTCAAGCCTGAGCCTCTAATCCCATTGTTTCCTTTCTTCTGGGGACCATTGGTCTTGGGTGGACTCCGGATCTTACCACCTGGTCACATGGAAATACCCTTGGAGCGGAAGAGAACATTTATCACCTTTCAATAAAAACATCTGGAGTCACTAGCGAGGCTCCTGAATACGTTCTCAAACACTTCAGATATTCTCCATATGTGTTGGAGCATCTCCTGGCTGAGGGTTGGTAGGAAGGCAAAGACCTTGATCTCCCCATTAAGTTAGAAAGGCAGTTATGGGTCCTGGAGCTCTGATCCCTCACAGAACCCCAAGGCAAACGTTACTGAAGATCACAGTATTCGTCCCCCAGATCATACCTTTTCCTACACAGGTCTCTAAGCATCTTATTTTGATGAGTTTTCTTGTTGAGATAATATCAAGAATAATGTCTATCGACCCTAAGAAGAGTAACATTTCTCAAGCACTTACCCAGAACCAAGGAGTTCACTAAGTGCATTACCTCCACTATCCAGTTTAATTCTCCTGTCAAATACGGAAGCTTAGCTGGGTAGATAATCTGCCAAAGGTTGCATCATTTACAAGTAATGAGTTAGTTTTCAGATCCAAGTGTATGTGATCCCAGAGTCATTCCTTGCTGCCACAATCAACTGACCCTCCAGAAATCTATTTCTGTGATGATCAGTGTCCTTGCCACACAGGGATTTTCAAGTTTAGGTAAGAGGGCTTCTTGCCTGAGAATGCTCAGTGCAGAGAGGAGGAGATGTGCCCACCCCGCCTTGCTCACTCATACCTCTTCCCTCCATCAGAGCAACTCTGCTTTCATCTGTGGCATATTAGAGGCGCCTGCATAAGATTCAATTGCATGAGAGACGCCTGTTGTTAAGAAGATTTTGGAACTCATTCCCTTGAAGTTAGGATACAGGACCGAGAGAGAGGCATAACATAAACAGAATCCTGTTCTCCTCTATTCTGAGACAGTGTTCCAATTTCCAGCCAGAAGTCCTGTGCAGGAGGCAGGAGTCACATTTTGCCCCATTTTTCGTGTCCCTTTTGTCTCATAATATTCCTCCCCAAAAACTGTCTTCTGTGTTTGACACTTTAAACCTGCAGCACAGCTTAATGCACCAAGAGATTGTGTCCCATTGCAACACAGAGGTTACAGAGGTTACAATTAGACTCTACCCACACTACACAGAAGGTCAAGGCTAAGAGCAGATGCAGGCTCCCTGAATGCATATGCTAATGCTTCAGCAGCTTCTGAAACAAGATGAGAACACCAGCCATTACTTCAGTCCTGGTGAACTACATTTTCAACGTGATATTAAGGGCCCTCTTCCTTCCCATGTGTACTCAGACACCTTCGTAGAGCTCTTCCACCTTTCTCTCTCCATCGCCCTAATAAACACCAAGAATAAACGTGTAAGTCCCAAGAAGCCCACAAAGCCCACAGTAATGTGCTGTGAACTTGTCAGTGCTTAGAAATACTAAGCGTTTGTTTAAATTTTCATGCAATTAAAAAAATTCTATCCCTTGATAGGCGTGTGCTATTTTTTTCAAAGTAAAATAGTGGATTTTCCCTACAAACTTTATGATACAGTTGACATTAGAATGGCTTCAAGTACCCCTGGTATACTACCTAAACTGATCCAGCCGAAGAAAAATGCCTACAGGATACAATTCAGATTTGTTTTTGATCTTCTATCAGTTCAATGCTATAAAAATTAAAATATGGTGGGGCAGCCAGGCTCATATGCAGGATTCTTATCTGGTTCTACAACAAAAGATTTTCAAAACTAGATGTGAACTTGGTGAGCACTTTCCTTTACCCATAAGGAAAGTCAAGCCAACAAAAGTTACATGACTTTCTTAAGGTCACGTGGCTTGTTAGTTGCAGTTTTCCTATCATATAATCTCACTCTGAGATTAGAAGTATTTCTGGAAGAATGTTTGATCTTAAGGCCTTTGAGGATTCTCAGAATGCAAAGCAGCATTTGAGTAGGATGTTAGCATCTATACCATCAGGTAATATTCTAGGTTATGGCAGGGACCACAACATTCACAGTAGCTAAAAGTTAAAACATTACGAGCAGCAACATTTTCTAACATTGAAAGTCCAGGTTCCAGTAAATAAGATGATGTTAGAAATATTGGCCAAGTTTGAAAGTCTGAAATGTTCCAAGTGCTCTTCAACTTGCAGATTTTCTTGTGAAAGACAAAAGGGATGGAGAGAGAGAACAAGGAGGAGGGAGGAAGGGAGAGAGGGAAGAAAGGAGAAAAGGAAGAAGGGAGGGAGGAAGGAAGGAAGGAAGAAAGGAAAGAAGGAAGGAGGGAAGGAAGGAAGGAAGGAAGGAAGGAAG